>NW_006791816.1:88857-98985 GCF_000442215.2 Lipotes vexillifer | reverse complement strand
TATATATATATATATATATATATATATATATATATATATATATAATTTTTTTTAAATAAATTTTATTTATTTGACTGCGTTGGGTCTTTGTTTCTGTGCGAGGGCTTTCTCTAGTTGCGGCGAGCGGGGGCCACTGTTCATCGCAGTACGCGGGCCTCTCACTGTGGCGGCCTCTCTTGTTGCGGAGCACAGGCTCCAGACGCTCAGGCTCAGTAGCTGTGGCTCACCGGCCTAGTTGCTCCGTGGCATGTGAGATCTTCCCAGACCAGGGCTCGACCCCGTGTCCCCTGCATTGGCAGGCAGATTCTCAATCACTGCGCCACCAGGGAAGCCCAACCCCACATATATTTGATAAGTAGAATTATTCAGTGTAGTTTTGTCTCTTGCTTTTCACTTAATATTTATGCAAATATATATATTATATATGCAAAAGATATATGCAGAGAAAAAGATTGAAAACAATGTTACTGGCGATTTCTTTTGGTAGACAGGATTTCAGGGGAATTTATTTCTTCTTCAGACTCTGCATTTTTCAAATATTTTTACAATAAACACATACATTTTTATAATTAGAAGGCAGCTGTAAGTAAGAACATGGGCTTTGGTGTTAGCCTGATCTGAGTTTCAGTTCTAGCTGTATCTCTGCCACCTAGTAGCTGAGTGAGCTGGGTGAATTACTTAACCTCCTTTCAGAGGAATACCTACCTACAAGGTTGCAGCAAGAGGCAAGTGACATACATAAATCAGACCACTTTATGCCGTATCAACAACCAGCAGCTCTTGTTACAGATTTTGATCCAGTAAAAGTATTACTTTTAAAATTTAAAAAAACCTTTCTTCTGTAAAGAAAAAAAAGGAAATAAAAACCATATCTAGTTTCAACTGTATTTTCAAAAAAAAAAGTTTTCTCCTTTGTAGCCGGGAATGATAATTCCTACCCCACCGGGAAGCTGTGCAATGGTAAGAGATGATGTATGTGAAAGCCTAGAACGGAGCCTGACAACTGACAGGATCAATGCATTACTTCCCGCCTCCCGTGGTGATGCAATCCGTGGGACAGAGCCAGGCGACCATTCCTGTATCTGAGCACAGCTACTGAAGTTGAGATATGCAGCCCAATTCCTTTGTGGGGCGTATGTCCAGAGAACAGGGCTGTCTGCCAAGTGGTAAAGGCCTTCAGAGAGCAGACTGACTCAACCCCTGTCTTCAGGAAGCATTCCTAAGCAGCCCTTCCACCCATTAAAACAGTCTGAAAAATTTCAAACGAATTGCAAACAGAAAAGTTACAAGTAGTACAATGAACACCATATGCTGTTCATTTAGATTTATCAACTGAATTTCACTGCGTTCGCTTTCTCTCTTTCTGCTTTTTAATTTTTTATTTTCAGCTGAACCATTTAAGAGCTAATTATAGGGCTTCCGTGGTGGCACAGTGGTTAAGAATCCGCCTGCCAACGCAGGGGTCACGGGTTTGAGCCCTGGTCCGGGAAGATCCCACATGCCATGGAGCAGCTAAGCCCGTGCGCCACAACTGCTGAGCCTGCACTCTGGAGCCCGCGAGCCGCAGCTGCTGAAGCCCACACACCTAGAGCCCTTGCTCCATAACAAGAGAAGCCACCACAACTAGAAGCCCGCGCACTGCAAGGAAGAGTAGCCCTCTCTTGCTGCAACTAGAGAAAGCCCGTGTGCAGCAACAAAGACCCAATGCAGCCAAAAATAAAATAAATTAAATAAATTTTAAAAAAAGAGCTTATGGTTAAAAAATAAAAAAGAGTTAATTATAGACACTGACACTTCATCCCAAAATACTTTAACATGTATTTCCTAAGAAGAAAGACATTCCTCCTACATGGAATAAGAATCTCACTCAGGAAATTTAATATTAATGCACTAGTGTAATCTAAAATACAGTCCATATTCTGATATTCCCAGTTGTCCCAACAATATCCTTTGTAGATTTTTTTTTCTTTTAATCTAGATTTCAAAAAGAAAAAAAAGGGAAAAAAAATCACACATTGCGTTTAATTGTCATGTCTCAACCAGTCACTCTGAAATTCAGGCCTTCCCCCTTTGGAGCTAGAGCTATTGTTTTCCTCTTAATTTTCATTTACATCAATGGACCTCATAACTAAATGCAGCACTTTTTCATCTTCATTTTTGGCCCATGTACTTCTTAAAGAAGTGGGTTGTACTGAATATAATCCCACTATTTTTCAGATCTTAGCTTTAAACCATATTGAAATAGAATAATAAGTGTTAACAGCAGCTACACATTGACAAGTCTGGGTGGGGAAGGAATGAGGCATTAAGCTTGGGGCATGTTCAAGTCACAGTAATGACAGAACATGCATGTGACAAGACCAACATGCCATGCCTGGAGATGGGAACCGGAATCTCTCCCTAGGTAAGGTGAAGAGAGTCACAGAGGAGGGAGAGGGGAAGCCACAGGACGGTGATTTTCCCAGGGGAGAGACCATTCTGTGAGGAGGACCAGTCTGAACCCTGGAAGAATTCCAGGTCAGAGAAGCAGCAGGACACGCTGGAGACCCAGAAGAACCAGGTGGTGGGGTGCCCAGGTAATGAGGAAGAAACAATGAGTCCCACCCCTTAGCTGCATATGGTTTTAAATTCAAGGTGCAAGTTAATTCTCAAGACCAGGCCAGGAGAGGGACCTTGGGACACAGAGCTATACCAGCTGGAGTCAGATCAGGTAAGCTTCTGGAGGGGAGGGTGGTGGGCAGGCTAGACGTGCAAGACCCCAGACCTCAGATCTCCTGATGCAAAAGTGCTTCAGGCAAAGAAACCTGAGAAAGAATGCAGAATAATTATCAGGAAGAGAAGTTGCCGAGGAGACCATGAAGGAACAAATGGGAGGACAAAGGCCAATTCAGTTGGGATGGCCAGGGAGCAAGTGGAAAGAATCTGTGTCCTTGACAGCACTGAGCCACTGAGTTAACCAACGCCAAAGCTGCCCCACCTCCGGACTTCTTGTTACGTAAAATAATAAAATTTCATACTATTAAAAACAAAAGTCCACCTAAATTGATGAATGAAGAAGCTCTCTGCAAAGCATATTTGCCAAGAAATCTTGAGAACCAAGAGAATGAAGTAAAAATATCAAATAGGTGAACATAACATAGTCACAATGACTGCAGCAAATCCACTCAGCTTGTTAGCTAGATCTTACACATATGATTACCTTGAAATTTTGTGAAGAACAAATCTATCCTCCAGTAACTCAGTGATTTTATTTATTTATTTTTTTAACATCTTTATTGGAGTATAATTACTTTACAATGGTGTGTTAGTTTCTGCTTTATAACAAAGTGAATCAGTTATACATATACATATGTTCCCATATCTCTTCCCTCTTGCGTCTCCCTCCCTCCCACCCTCCCTATCCCACCCCTCTAGGTGGTCACAAAGCACTGAGTTGATCTCCCTGTGCTATGCGGCTGCTTCCCACTAGCTATCTGTTTTACGTTTGGTAGTGTATATATGTCCATGCCACTCTCTCACTTCGTCCCAGCTTACCCTTCCCCCTCCCCATATCCTCAAGTCCATTCTCTAGTAGGTCTGTGTCTTTATTCCCATCTTACCCCTAGGTTCTTCATGACCTTTCTTTTTTTTTTCTTAGATTCCATATATATGTGTTAGGATACAGGTATTTGTTTTTCTCTTTCTGACTTACTTCACTCTGTATGACAGACTCTAGGTCCATCCACCTCACTACAAATGTGGCACATATATACAATGGAATATTACTCAGCCATAAAAAGAAACTCAGTGATTTTAAAAGGATCAGAGAGAAAACCAGTAAAGGCAGCCAAAAGGAAAATCTGCTCTGTAGGCCCTCAGTTTCTTAAGATAGACATATGAACATACACACACACGTATATACATATATGTGTAATGCATATGCATATACACGTGTGTGTACACACACAATATGTATATATGCGTATATATAATAATATATATGTACAAAATTTGCCTCACCCAGGAAGCACTGCTGAATACATAAGCATTCCAGGTTATTCAGGTGGTGAGAACGAGGGAAAGTAGGATACTGACTGCTGAAAGTTGAAAAGAGATTTGAGGTGCTCTTGCTACCTAACAAGGGAATTTTTGCCAGAATAACTAGAATAAATAGGGCTTTCACAATGCACCAGCTTTAATAAGGTTTCAAAGCAGTATGAGTAATAGAGGAGGGAGAAGTGCGGTGACATTATTCCTATTGTCGAGTTTCTCTGCAGTAAACTCTTCTCAGCAGATATTGAATCATCGGGGGAGATTATTAAACCCTTTCCGTGTCTAAAATTTAACACCATTGTACTTCAGTTTCCTGGTACAAACCTTACTTTAGAGTTGTTTACAGGACCGTGAATGAATTTAACAAGCTGTAATTTGTAAATTTAACCCTAAAAAATTTAACTTTATTTCCTTCAATTTATTATGAAAATAATCTGTGCTGGAGTTAAGGAGAAGAAAGAAGGAAACATATTTCCAGCCTTTTCACCTTCAAATTAACAGTATAACTGTTTAAATGGAACGTGCACCGTTCATTTAGAAACTGTAGTACTGACTACTTCTTTCCTGTTCCTCAGATGCGCTCATCTGAAGGGATGGTGCTGGTGGGGATTCGAACAGCTGCACATTTCCAACATAGTATTCCCTAAATGGTGTCAAATGACTGGGAATGAAGTTTTGGTGACTGGATGATTTATTCACTTAGTCATCATTGTTCCATCAGAGGAAACAATAAGAGGCTTTTGTTTGTGTTTCTGAGTATAGGGTGTGAGGGATGAAGAGAAGAGAATAGCCATATAATGAAACTTTGGTCTTCTTTTTTGCTCTCTCAAAAGAGGTCTTTATCTTCAAGTTACTATAAATATATTATAAAAATAGAATATATACTATATTGTGGCCCTTTCTACCTTGTTTTTTCATATTTTCCTGGAAAGTTTCTTTTTTTCCTTCTCTATTAAAAAAAAATACTGCATGAATATGTTCGAATCATAAGATATTCAAACGTTACAGAAATAACAGACTGAAAAACAAAAGTCTCCCTTCACTGCCCTTGCCCAACCCCCCTCTCCCAACATTCAGCCCCTACAAAAAAGTTCTTTTTTCTTTTTAAACCTCTATTACCCTTGTTTGGGGCAGTTTCATCAGTTTCATAACAACAGATGGCATATTCAATCAACAGGCAAATTCCAAAATATAGACAACCAGGAGTCACTGAAAATGAACCCGCCTATGAAATACACTCCCAGAAAGTGACAGGGAAAATGGTGGCAGAGTGTCTGAACAGAGACCAGGGTATCTCCCCGGGGGAAAAAAAGGCACACGAGGCCAGAAACATCTGGGTTTGCTTCTCCCCCTGCCACTAGCTAACTGGATGTCCTTGAGCACCTTTGTTTCCCCAGCTGTAAAGTAGGCACGACAATAGGAGCCTGAAATGAGCTCGTGTGCAGGAAACACCTAGCAAGCGCCTAACATATGCTAGGTCTTTGGCAAATACTAGTTTTCCTCCCACTTCCAGAGGAAATTTGATGCATCTAAAGTACACGCTGGTTTGTTTCTGGTGAAGTTCTAGTTGTATCTGCATGTTCATGGGGAAGTTATAATCCTATTTTATACACTGTTTATAAAAGTTGAAAAAAGAGCATGCTTTGCTCCCCTGCCAAACTGCTAGGAGCACGTTTTAATTAATTTATAGGTTAATTAAAAGCTGGCGTAGAAATAGATCTGAATTGTACTTAGGTTCAGGCAATGTATATGGATTCAGGCAAGAGTGTTCAGGGTTATGAAATCCTGATAATCGTGTGTAGGTTATCTCCAGGAATCCTGTATCTTAAAAGTAACTGATTCAAAAACCAAGTTGAATAATTAGGGAACACTGATGCAAGAATATTGGATCCAAAAAAAAATTATTTGTGTAATATTAACATGATTATTT
This sequence comes from Lipotes vexillifer, assembly GCF_000442215.2. Lineage (NCBI taxonomy): Eukaryota > Metazoa > Chordata > Mammalia > Artiodactyla > Lipotidae > Lipotes > Lipotes vexillifer. The sequence continues at coordinate 93,023 of NW_006791816.1, read as the reverse complement.
GGGAGTTCATAATTTTTTACTTTCATCACACGCGCGCACAAAGAACTACTCTGCAGTCATCCAACAGGCAAGCTCATAATACGGTGAAAGTATCTTGCAGAAGGTAAACGGTTAAGGCTTCTGGCAATCCTGGAGTTTTTTCTGCAGTCTTTGAGGCCTAGAGTGCCCTCTACTGGTTACCTTCCAGAAAGCCAGGCAGCTGATAGTTTTCACAGAGGACTCAAATTATTGGAAACACCATAAATACAACACTTTATCTCTGTAACTTTCCCATTGAGTGACCTTTTTCTAAAGACTTATCATCTGAAAGAGAGAGCGTGATGACTTTTTTTGGTACCATCTTGATTCCTTAATCAGAAGTGTGTCTGACATACCATTTTAAATGTGATCAACTCTGTTGGATCCTAAGTATTAAAGTAATCATCATTTCAGGGGCTTCCCTGGTGGCACAGTAGTTAGGAATCCGTCTGCCAATGCAGGGGACACAGATTCGAGCCCTGGTCCAGGAAGATCCCACATGCCGCAGAGCAACTAAGCCCGCGAGCCAGAACTACTGAGCCCACGTGCCACAACTACTGAGGCTGCGAGCCACAACTACTGAAGCCTGCATGCCTAGAGCCTGTGCTCCACAACAAGAGAAGCCACTAAAATCAGAAGCCCACGCACTGCAACGAAGAATAGCCCCCGCTCGCTGCAACTAGAGAAAGCCCGTGCACAACAACGAACACCCAACGAACACCAGGCTTCCCTGGTGGCACAGTGGTTAAGAATCCGCCTGCCAATTCAGGGGACACTGGTTCGAGCCCTGGTCCAGGAAGATCCCACATGCCGTGGAGCAACTAAGCCTGTGTGCCACAACTACTGAGCCTGTGATCTAGAGCCCGTGAGCCACAACTACTGAAGCCCGTGCACCTAGAGCCCATGCTCCGCAACAAGAGAAGCCACCGCAATGAGAAGCCCATGCACCGCAATGAAGAGTAACCCCTGCTCACCGCAACTAGAGAAAGCCTGCACACAGCAATGAAGACCCAATGCAGCCAAAAATAAAATAAATAAAACTTTTTAATGCTAAAAAAGGACCCAACGCAGCCAAAAATTAATTAATTATAAAAAATAATAAAGTAATCAGCATTTCAGAAGAATAATTAAATGGAATAAAGTGGTCCCAAACTATTTAACTGGATTTTACATTTAAAAATATATTTTATTGTAGGGTATACAGTTTCTAGAGTACACTAGTCTCTATGTACTAGCTTTTCAATTTCCTATGAATCTATAATGATTTCAAAATGAAAAACTGGAAAAAATATCTAGTGACTTTACTTTGCAGCTTTAAATCATTTAAAGCTTTTTTTGAGCTTATTGAACCGTAATGGAAAGAAAATACCAAAGACAAAGATTAAAAAAAAAAAAGAAGTGTGGGACTTCCCTGGTGGCACAGTGGTTAAGAATCCGCCTGCCGTTGCAGGGGCGCCACAGCTGCTGAGCCTGTGTTCTGGAGCCCGCGAGCCACCTGTGCGCCTAGAGCCCACGCACCGCAGCGAAGAGTAGCCCCCCGCTCTCTGCAACTAGAGAAAGCCTGCGCACAGCAATGAAGATCCAACACAACCTAATTATTTTTTTAAAAAAGAGTATTAGCATTAAAAAAAAATTGTGCATCAATTAAAATTTTGATTTTTCTATTCTTTTCCTTTCCCTGTTCTCCTCTTGCTCATGGCCAGTAGCCCTTCCTGATAATCCCTGAGGAACCTGTAAAGATCTAGCCAGAACAGGTATTCCCATGCTCGTCGGCCATCAGAGCGAACCGGACTTCCAGTGTGAACTAGATTACTGCTTTTCATACATGTGTTTAAAAGCAGAATTTTTATCTTCTAATGCAGTGTTACCCAGAATTCATCCACTTTTCATTCATCCATGCATTCATTTATTCCACAGTTATTGAGCACCTATTACGTGCTACACACAGTCATGAATATATGTCACTCCTACCAAATACGGGTCTAAAATTCAGTCACATTCCTTTTAACATTAAAACTAACAAAACACACACACACACACCCCAATCCCAGGAAAAAAAAATTTTTCCCCCCCCAGAATTCCTCTCAGTAATAAATCCATGAACATCAGAGGGTTGACACAGGCTGGGACCCAGTCCTCCACTTGGCTTGCCTACTGGTCTCTGCTGGAAGTTTGGGGACTCAGATTTCGGCTGGTTTCCATCACCCCCAGCATTGCCTGGATTGTCCTCCACCACGGATACCTGCAATGGGTCCTAGAAGAGGGAGGGAGGATGTTCTTCCCCACCCAGTGTTACTGCACACAAAGGGCAGAAATCCCAAACTGCTCTTTAAACACACACACACACACACACACACACACACACACACGCATATGAAAGCCCACCTTTCCCTAGAGGACCAGCAGCAAGAATACCCAGTTTTGCATCCATGACCTGAGAAATCTCCAGAGCAAAGTAGCCTGTCCTTGATCTGGACCCCTCAGTCACATCCTTGGTTATCTTGTTTCACATAAATCTGACAGCACAGCTGGCCTAGCTGGAGTAGGGATGGGGCTCTGTCTCTTTCCTCCTATCTTTTCTTTGCTTCTCTCCCCTCCCACGCTGGTGGACACAGTATTCAAGTATTCAAGTACCTCTGTGAAACTGGGGGGTTTTGTGAAATACAAATTGAAAGCCACTGATCTGTTTTAAAACTCATACTTTATAGGTGAGAAAAATGAGGCCCAGTAGTGTTGTAAACTGCTGATCGGGAACTCAAACTGAGATCTAATTTCAAACCTCTTGCTCTTTCTGTTGCTTTGTGTTGTTTCTTTTTTATCTCTATGAAGACTTATTTGTCCTAGTCCCACTACCATTAGGTAGTTATACCTTGTAAAGCAATCTCATAATTTATAATTGGATGTTTATGGCCAATAATATCTTGGTAAATTGCTTCTATCAAGGAGTATCTGTCAAAGTCTCAGGAGGAAACAGATGGCACACTCAAATTAGGATAATTCAAGGTAGGTTTAATAAAGGTACTATTTACACAAGTGTGTGTAGTGTGCAGGGAAAGACCACAAGGAACAGCAGTCCCAGGGCTATTCCCACCCCTACTCCCAGAAGGATGAAGGGAGGGAGCAGCTTCCCCACAGAGACATGGAGCTTGCCAGAAGAGGAGCCATGACCTTTGGTCAGGGGACCCAAGCAGCCCAAGGTGACCTTTCAGGGTTGCAGTTGGGCAGTTATAACAGCACCTTCAGGACTTCCCTGGTGGCGCAGTTGTTAAGAATCTGCCTGCCAATGCAGGGGACATGGGTTCCAGCCCAGGTCCGGGAAGATCCCACATGCCACGGAGCAACTAAGTCCGTGCGCCCCAACTACTGAGCCTGAGCTCTAGAGCCTGTGAGCCACAACTACTGAGCTGGCATGCCACAACTACTGAAGCCCACGCACCTAGAGCCCATGCTCCGCAACAAGAGAAGCCACCGCTGTGAGAAGCCCGCGCACCGCAACGAAGAGTAGCCCCCGCTCCCTGTAACTACAGAAAGCCCGTGCGCAGCAACGAAGACCAAGTGCAGCCAAAAATAAGTAAATTTTTAAAAATAATAATAACAGCACCTTCACTGTCCACTCTTCCTCTGATCTCTCCTGGGGATCTTCATTGGTTGAACCCAACTAGAAGTCAAAGGCATTGAACTAGTCTGTACAGGTCAGCCACCCTACAAAGCAGGGTGAGAATGAGCCTACGAGGCAGTGGGAAATCCCTTTCTACAAGGTGATGAAATAAAATTCATAGTTTATGGCAAGATAAGAAAAATTTAAACATAAAATTTTTCTTTGCCTGTTTGGGCAGCCTCCCTTCCCTTTGGTGCTTGTTGTGCATCTGCTTTAACCACACCTCTTTAGGAGATAACATTCTTTCTTAATCTCATAAACGAGATAAACTTCCTTCTTAATCTTGTAAAGGGCCAAGACCCACGTGTAAATCTGTATTGTGTAAACTGTCAATTGACTATAGCCCTTTGTCTCAAAGATAACTGTAGGGCTTCCCTGGTGGCACAGTGGTTGAGAGTCCGCCCTCCGATGCAGGGGACGCGGGTTCGTTCCCCGGTCCGGGAGGATCCCACATGCCGGGGAGCGGCTGGGCCCGTGAGCCATGGCCTCT
>NW_006791816.1:70791-88723 GCF_000442215.2 Lipotes vexillifer | reverse complement strand
ACTACAAAAAAAAAAAAAAAAAAGATAACTGTACTTTGACCTCTAAAGAGGGAAATAGTGCTCAGAGCTTTCTGAAAGACTGTCTCCCAGGTTATAATCCTCAGGTTGGCACCAATACAATTTTTCATTTCTTTCTTAGATCTACTCCTGATTAATTTTTTCACTGACAAAGGTCACATACAATTTAGTAAGGGACTCCTGGAGTCATCTAATAATGACTCATTGTGATATTGTTATTCATAATCAGAAATATATATTTGGTCACAGTCCCTTTTCCTAGCACAGAGCTCCTAAAACCCTTGGAATTTCCCAAGTGAAGAGAGTGACCAAGGTGTCTTTTGTGATGTTAATGGTGACTTTTGGACCTCACCTCAGATTGAGGGCAGTAGGCCAGGAGAATATGGTTGATTCTCCTGCCCTACTCCTAGAGGGCTGGGACATTCAGTCCCACGCCCCCATCTCCAGGGGGAGAGGGGAGTTAGAAGCTGATCAATCACCAGTGACCAATGATTTAATCAATTGTGCCTAGGTAATGAAGTTTCCATAAAAACCCAAAAGGACAGGATTTGGAGAACAAGAATGTTTCTAGGTTGGTGAACAAGAATGCTTCCACATGCCACTGTGCTGGGCCCAAAACTCCATGGGGACAGAGGCTCCTTTGTTCGGCACCTCCCCTATATATCTCTATATCTAGCTGTTGATTCGAATCCTTTAATATCCTTTGTAATAAACAAGTAATCTAGTGAGTAAACTGGTATCTGAGTTCTGTGAGCTGCGCTAGAAAATTAATCAAACTCAAGAAGGGAGTCATGGAAACCTCTAATTTATAGCTGTTGGGTCAGAAGCACAGGTAACAACCTGGACTTGTGATTGGCATCTGAAGTAGGGACAGTCTTGCAGGACTGAGCCTTTAACCTGTGGGATCTGATGCTATCTTTGGGCAGATAGTGTCAGAATTGAGTTGAATTGCAGGACACTCAGCTGGTGTTGGAGAATTGCTTAGTGCGGGGGCGGGGGGCTGCGGGGCACCCACCCATCAAAATTAGTGCCAGAATCAGGCTTATCTAATAATGGGATCCCAGTTTCTGTGGAAAAACAAAGGAAAAGCAGTCTCTGGAAGGGAGTTTTCCCAAGTGCCCCCGACTCATACCACACAGCTTATCCTGAAGTGAACCTTACTGTGGTCTATGCTCTATGTTTCTTTGAAATGATTCAAACACAGGGATTTTTTTTTTTTTTTTTTTTTTTTGCTGCACTGTGTGGCTTGCAGGATCTTAGTTCCCTGGCCAGGGATCGAACCCAGGCCCTTGGCAGTAAAAGCGCCGAGTCCTAACCACTGGGCCACCAGTGAATTCCCCACAGGGATTTTTTTTTTTTTTTTTTTTGCGGTACGCGGGCCTCTCACTGTTGTGGCCTCTCCCGTTGCAGAGCATAGGCTTCGGACGTGCAGGCTGAGCGGCCATGGCTCATGGGCCCAGTCGCTCCGCGGCATGTGGGATCTTCCCGGACCGGGACACGAGCCCATGTCCCCTGCATCGGCAGGCGGACTCTCAACCACTGCGCCACCAGGGAAGCCCCCCACAGGGATTTTTTTTTCTTTAATTTATTTTTATTCAAGTATAGTTGATTTACAATGTTGTGTTAATTTCTGCTGTACAGCAAAGTGATTCAGTTTTACATATATATATATTCTTTTTCACATTCTTTTCCATTATGGTTTAACACAGGATACTGACTATAGTTCCCTGTGCTATACAGTAGGACCTTGTTGTTTATCCATTCTATATATAGTAGTGTGCATCTGCTCACCCCAAACTCCCACTCCATCCCTCCCCCACCCCCCCTCCCCCTTGGGAACCACAAGTCTGTTCTCTATGTCTGTGAGTCTGTTTCTGTTTTGTAGATAAGTGCTTTTGTGTCATATTTTAAATTCCACATATAAGTGATATCACATGATATTTGTCTTTTTCTTTCTGACTTAACTTCACTTAGTATGATAGTCTCTAGTTCCATCCATGTTGCTGCAAATGGCATTATTTCATTATATTTTTATGGCTGAGTAGTATTTCGTTGTATATATGTACCACATCTTCTTTATCCATTCATCTGTCAATGGACATTTAAGTTGTTTCCATGTCTTGGCTATTCTGAATAATGTTGCTATGATAATAGGGGTGCATGTATCTTTTTTTTTTTTTTTTTCTTGCGTTATGCGGGCCTCTCACTGTCGTGGCCTCTCCCATTTGCGGAGCACAGGCTCCGGACGCGCAGGCCCAGCGGCCATGGCTCACGGGCCCAGCCGCTCCGCGGCATGTGGGATCCTCCCGAAACGGGGCACGAACCCGCGTCTCCTGCATTGGCAGGCGGACTCTCAAGCACTGCGCCACCAGGGAAGCCCAGGGGTGCATGAATCTTTTTGAATTATATGCCCATGAGTAGGATTGCTGGATTATATGGCAACTCTATTTTTAGTTTTTTGAGGAACCTCCATACTGTTTTCCATAGCAGCTGCACCAATTTACATTCCTGTCAACAGTGTAGGAAAGTTCCCTTTTCTCCACACCCTCTCCAGCATTTCTTATCTGTAGACTTTTTAATGATGGCCATTCTGACCAGCGTGAGGTGGTACCTTATTGTACTTTTGATTTGCATTTCTCTAATAATTAGTGATGTTGAGCATCTTTTCATGTGCCTGTTGGCCATCTGTATGTCTTCTTTGAGAAATGTCTATTTAGTCTTCTGCCCATTTTTCGATTGGGTTGTTTGTTTTCTTTGTTTGTTTGTTTTTGTTTTTATTGAGTTTTATGAGCTCAAACACAGGGATTTTTTTTTTTTTTTTTTTTTTTTTTGGCTGTGTTGGGTCTTTGTTGCTGTGCGCGGGCTTTCTCTCTAGTTGCAATGAACGGGGCTACTCTTCATTGCGGTGTGTGGGCTTCTCACCAGGGTGGCCTCTCTTTTTGCGGAGCACAGGCTCTAGGCATGCAGGCTTCAGTAGTTGTGGCACTAGGGCTCAGTAGTTGCGGCACGCAGGCTCAGTAGTTGTGGCTCGTGGGCTCTAGAGCGCAGGCTCAGTAGTTGTGGTGCACTGGCTTAGTTGCTCCGCGACATGTGGGATCTTCCCGGACCAGGGCTCAAATCCGTGTCCCCTGCATTGGCAGTGGATTCTTAACCGCTGTGCCACCAAGGAAGCCCCAAACACAGAAATTTTTAAAGGGAAGAGTTATAGTTTCTTAGATTCACACAGGTAGCTGGGAAATCCCTCACAGTACTGCCTGAGCAAAGAAGGAGAGCCTTGTTTAGTTTATTTTATTTTTAATATTTATTTATTTATTTATTTTGGCTACACCAGCTCTTAGTTGTGGCACTTGGGATCTTTAGTTGTGGCATGCGGGATCTTTTAGTTGTGACATACAGGCTCATATTTGCAACACACAGGCTTCTTAGTTGGGGCATGCAAACTCTTAGTTGTAGCATGCATGTGGGATCTAGTTCCCCGACCAGGGATCGAACCCGAGCCTCCTGCATTGGGAGTGCAGAGTCTTACCCACTGGACCACCAGGGAAGTCCCCAGGAGAGCCTTGCTTAAAGTCAAAGCCATAACGGGTCCAGAGGCATGCACTGGTTCCAAGGGGAGAGGCTGAGTTAAAATAGAAAGAATTGCTAAACTTCCAATAAATGTTTCTTCAAAGTAAAAACTACTTATTCCCAAAAGATTTCTGCAAAGTTAAAAAGGAAACCTTTTTGAAAAAACAAAACCTTAGGAGATTAATGTTACTGTTTTTTCTTGGCTAATTTCTTAATGGGCATATATTTAAGTTTTAATTTAAAGTAAGTCAATTGGCTCTTAAAACCAGATTACATCACTGATGTCTTAAAAATATTGTTTAAGTAGCTTAAAAGAACATATGAAATGCAGACTACATTTTTAGGGTTTCTTCAAATAAATAGAAAACCGCTGATGTGAGAAAAATCTTGAAGAACGAAATATTTAAAGAACGCTTAGTTTAAGGAAAACACCCACATACCCCCTGAGTTATGGGAAGATATTTATAGCTAGTACTTATTATAAATCCACAAAGTGCAACTAGGTAAATACATTTATCTTGGATAGAAGAGTGAGACCTTCAAAGGGAGATTTCTGAGATGGAGAAGCATCATGAGACTGACTCTTTCTTCAGCAAGTAGCTGCGGAATCTATAAATATGGCAAGATTCTAGAAGAAAAGAAACAACACAGAAACCATTTTAGTCTCTACCTTTCCTGCTACAGGCGATCAGTCACTTGATGGAGGCAGTTCTATCTTTTATAAACACTGCTTGATCCTGATGACAAGTAGAAACTATAATGGAGTAATCGCAGTTCAGGCATACAAAAATGGAGTTGGGGAGCCATTGAGGATCTGGTCTCAGACAGCCTGTGCACCACTGAGAACCTGAACTTTACTGAACTATAGCAGACCCAAGGACACCACCAGCTGTCTTCAGAGCAACACCTGCCAGCTGCAACGTTATGGTCTCAGGGTCTCCCCTTATAACTGTGCAACGATCTCAGACCCCATCCAATCCTTACTTAATAAGCACCCTTACTTCTTGCCAGCTCCAAATTACAATTCTCGATAAAAACTCATTTAACTGACTGTAACCTTGCAGTTTTTGCCTTTATAAGCCTCCCGCACTTTGTTGTACAGCCAAACACAATTCAAGTGCTTCTAGAATCTGTGTCTCCCCAGATGCAGTCCTAACAAACCACAAATAAACACTTTTTATTTCAGTCAGGTCTCCGCTTCTGAAGTTTTGGTTAACAATCTGTTTCTCTAACCTCCAGCTTGATTGCCATGCAGTTTCAGTCCCTACCACCTCATCCTTGGATGGTATGTTTGCTCCCTCACTAGTGTCCTGCCTTTAGTTTCCCAGTGTCCACCTCCTTCATCCAACTTCCACCTCGCAGGCAGAATTATTTCTAAGATGCAAGTCTGACCACTTACTTCTCTATTTAGTAACCTTCAGTGACTTAAACTTACCTCAATATGTACTGTATCAGTAATAAATTATCCTAAAATGTAGTGGCCTCAAACAACTGCAATCACGTGTGGGTCAGGAATTTGGAAAGGGCTTGGCCAGGAAATTCTTGCTTGGGGTCTTCCATGAGAAACCAATCAGATTTTGACTGGGGCAGCTGTTATCAGAGGCAAGGATCACTGGGGGGCTGTCTTGGAAACTGACTAGTACACACACTTAGGATAACATCTAATCTTCAGATGTCCTTCAAGGCCATTCACCCTTATCGTCAGGAACAAGGACCTGCCATGTCCTAGTACATCTCCAAGTTTGCTATTTCAGAACTAAGGGGTAGTTTTTCATTCATTTACTCCTAAGGCCCAGTAATTAGAGGTGAGAGCTCTACTCCAATTGGCTCATTTATTTTAATTTTCTTGCAGAAGCAAGGGTGAATACCACTTAAAAATAAAATGGTCTTTGGTTAGTATTAATGACAAATACAAAATTATCCCGAAGTCATGTATATAAAACAGTATACATTAAATTAATTATGTATATTTAGAGCAACATAATGTGCTTAATACCTAAAGTTTAATAATATTTGATAACTTAAGTATAGCAGTCAATATTTAAATACAAAGTTCAGTTAATAAAATTAAATGTACTCGATATTTCTCATCTTCCTAAGACAAGATGGGCACAACACTCTTCTTTATTTCTTCCTAACGCACTTCTCAGCCCAATTCTTAGCATACATTAGGTGGTCATGAAATATTTGTTGGATTGGATTGAATAGTACCAGGAATAAGTAATCCCCCAGCCCCCTCTTTGCAGTTCCTTCTGAATTTCTTCAGAGCAGGAGACAGTATTGTGTTCCAGGCACTATACTAAGCACTTTACATGTATTATTTCATTCAGTCTTCACACCAATCTTATGATGGTGGTACTTTAATTTACCCGTTTTGTAGATGAGGAAACTAGGCTTAGAGAAGTTGGTCTCTACTATTCATAGCCTTACCAAATCTTTATATTCTGTAGTTTGAGTCCAGAAAAAGACTATTCAATTAACCTTATGCCTAGTTTTGAATGTACTGATTGTATCGTTTCTATTTGAAAGCCAATTTTGCATGTATTTAGCAACACTATTATTGAAATAAGTTTTTCTTCAGGATATAGAATAATGTGCTGTAGGAGACCTAAACAGAAAGTACAATACTCCTTACTTCTAAGATACAGTTTTACCGTTCTCACTTTAAAGTTCCGAAATCAGGATGGATGTAGCCTATTGCTAGTGTGAACATTTAATGCACTGCCTTTTTTGTTTCTCCCAAATGCTGTTGGTGTACCTTAGAATTGCAGAAATACATTATGTCAAAGATGTGGCCCATGCCTCTGCTTCCTCCTGGTCTGTGAAAGAATGTGATACAGGGCTTCCCTGGCGGTGCAGTGGTTAAAAATCTGCCTGCCAATACAGGGGACACAGGTTCGAGCCCTCGTCCAGGAAGATTCCACATGCCGCGGAGTAACTAAGACCGTGGGCCAAAACTACTGAAGCCCGCACGCCACAACTACTGAAGCCCGTGCGCCTAGAGCCCATGCTCCACAACAAGAGAAGCCACCACAATGAGAAGCCCGCACACCACAACAAAGAGTAGTCCCCGCTCTCTGCAACTAGAGAAAGCCCATGCGCAGCAACGAAGACCCAACGCAGCCAAAAAATAAATAAATAAATAATTTTTTAAAAAAGACAGTAATGCATTATTTTAAAAAAAAGAAAACTATGACAACTTGAAAATATAGAAAAAACAAAGAATGTGATGACAATACATATGCTTCATAAAGCTGGGCTGACATCCTGTTGTCTTCCAGGAACTTCCTGGCTTTCTGCCATACTTATACATTTACAGAATGCATCTGCAGAGTTCAGCATTTTTAATTTTGAGAGCTTAAAGCACTTTAGAGACTGGTTTCTATTCTGTGGTAAACAGGGGTATAATATACAATCTCTTACATGTCAAAGAAAGGACCTTTGATTTTCCTGCAAAAGACCATTTTTCTCCTCATGTAATAACTTAAGCATATTTACTTAAGGGCTGTTGTCATTATTTTCATCATCACCATCACTATCACCATCATCATGATGTGCATGTAGTGAGGGAAAAAAATTTTCAACACCCCAGTGTTCCTTTCAGAGTTATAATTATTAAAGAAGAGCACATTTTAAAATTAATTATGAAGATGAGACCTTTGGGAATAACTTGGATGGCCTGGAGGCAGTAAAGAGAGAGCTAAACTGCTCTATAAGAAATGAATGAGAATCTGGGGGAATGAGGACCAGTAGGTTAGGGAAGGATGGGGGCTAAAGCAAGATGAGGGGGAAGCTAAGGCTGAAATCTGACCCACTTTCTGCTGTCAAGCTGCATATTGCAAAGCTTTCTGAAGAAGGGCTGCCTTTTTCTAAATGTGCACGAAGATGTCATATGGGCCAGCAGTGACCCCAAGAGGGACCCAGCACAACGTGGATGGAACAGGTACAGGGTGATTTCTCCATAAGAAAGACTGGACCAGGGATTTTTAAGTTCAGAAATGTTAAAATCCTGTTTAGGTCATTCGACCCTAGAACATCATCTCCTCCATGGCTCTCTTCCTTGGATAATATATGCTTACATATAGTGTGGATGAGCGATGCTTCAGGGAGAAGAGATTGGGGCAGTCTCCAGGGACAAGGTGGGGAAAAGCAAGAAGAAACACTGAGTAGAAGGGCTCTAATGTTGCTGGAAGGAAGACCTCAACCAGAGGACACCAAGAGGAGACTAAGCCCCAGAGTATTCTCAGAGACACTGGGATTGGGTATTTGAACCAAATGTCATCTGAATGTCAAAGGGCTTGGGAACATCCATGGAGCTGACATTTATATTGTACACATATAAATATCATTTAAGAGCATTTGAGTTTTCAACAAATGTTGCTGGAACAACTAGACATTCACATGCAAAAAAGTTAATCTAGACACAAACCTTACACCCTTCTCATGCACACACACACAAACTCAAAATGGATCATAGACCTAAATGCAGAATGCAAAAGTATAAAACTCATAAAGGATAACATAGAAGAAAATCCAAATGACCTTGGGTTTGCTGATGACTTTTTAGATACAACACCAAAGGCCTGATCCATGAAAGAAAAAATTGATAAACTGGACTTCATTAAAATTAAACTTTTCTGCTCTTTGAAAGATACTGTTAAGAAAATGAAAAACACAAGCCATAGACTGGGAGAAAATATTTGCAAAAGACATATCTGATAAAGGACTGTTATCTGAAATATACCAAGAACTCCTTTTTTTAAAATAAATTTATTTATTTAATTTATTTTATTTTTGGCTGCGTTGGGTCTTCATTGCTGTACGAGCTTTCTCTAGCTGTGGCGAGTGGGGGCTACTCTTTGTTGCGGTGTGTGGGCTTCTCATCGTGGTGGTTTCTCTTGTTGCGGAGCATGGGCTCTAGGTGCATGGGCTTCAGTAGCTGTGGCTCATGAGCTCTAGAGCGCAGGCTCAGTAGTTGTGGCCCACGGGCTTAGGTGCTCCGCGGCATGAGGGATCTTCCTGGACCAGGGCTTGAACCCGTGACCCGTGAATTGGCAGGCAGATTCTTAACCACTGTGCCACCAGGGAAGTCTTGAAATACATGAAGAACTCTTAAAAACTCAACAATAAGAAAACAAACAACCTGATCAAAAAATGGGCCAAAAACCTTAAAGATAACTTACCAAAGAAGGTAGACAGATGGCAAATAAGTATATGAAAAGATGTTCCATATCATATGTCATCAGGAAAATGTGAATTAAAACAACAATAAGATACCACTACACACCTATTAGAACGGCCAAAATCCAGAACACTGACAGCATCACATGCTGGTGAGGATGTAGAGCAACAGGAGCTCTCATTCATTGCTGATGAGAATGCAAAATGGTACACCCACTTTGGAAACAGTTTGGCAGCTTTTTTAAAAAAAAACTAAACATACTCTTACCATACGATCCAGAAACCACGTGTCTTGGTTTTTACCCAGAGGAGTTGAAAACTCATGTTCACACAAAAACCTACACACAGATATTTATAGCAACTTTATTCACTATTGCCAAAACCTGGGAGCAACCAAGATGTTCTTCAGTATGTAAATGGGTAAATAAACTGTGGTCATCCAGACAGTGGAATATTATTCAATGCTAAAAAGAAGTAATCTCTCAAGCCATGAAAAGACATGGAAGAACCTTAAATGTATATTACTAAGTGAAAGAAGCCAATCTGAAAAGGCTACATACTGTGTGATTCCAACTATATGACATTCTGGAAAAGGCAAAACTATGGAGGCAGTAAAGAGATCAGTAGTTGCCAGAGTTTAGGATGGCAGGGAAAGCTAAAAAGGTGGAGTACAGAGGACTTTTAGGGCAGTGAAACTACTCTATGTGATACTATGGTCATTATACATTTTCCAAACCCATAGAATGTACAACACCAAGAATAAAGCCTAGTGTAACCTATGGACTCTAGGGGATAAAGATGAGTCAGTGTAAGTTCATCAATTGTACCAAATGTACCACTCTGGTGGGAGATGTTGATAATGGGGAAGACTATTCATGTGTGGGGACAGGGGACATATGGGAAATCTCTGTACCTGCCACTCAATTTTGCTATGATCCTAAAACTGCTCTTAAAAAAACAGTCTAGAAACCGAAAGTGGGTGGCACCGGCCTCGGCTATAGCCCTGGCAGAGACAGCGGAGGGAGCTGGGCCCAGAGGCACGGGGATGGGCCGCGGGCCCCAAGAAAGAGTTTTTTTCTTTCTTTCTTTTTTTTCCTCCCTTTTCTTCTGAGCCATGTGGCTGACAGAGTCTTGGTGCTCTGGCCAGGTGTCAGGCCTGAGCCTCTGAGGTAGGAGAACCGAGTTCAGGACATTGGACCACCAGAGACCTCCAGGCCCCACGTAATATCACTTGGCAAAGGCTCGCCCAGAGATCTCCATCTCAACGCTAAGACCCAGCTCCACTGAAAGGCCAGCAAGCTCCAGTGCTGAACACCTCATGCCAAACAACTAGCAAGACAGGAACACAACCCTACACATTAGCAGACAGGCTGCCTAAAATCATACTAAGTTCACAGACACCCCAAAACACACCACCAGACATGGACCTGCTTCCCTGGTGGTGCAGTGGTTGAGAGTCTGCCTGCCATTGCAGGGGACACGGGGTTGAGCCCTGGTCTGGGAGGATCCCACATGCTGCGGAGCAGCTGGGGCTGTGAGCCATAGCTACTGAGCCTGCGCGTCTGGAGCTTGTGCTTTGCAACAAGAGAGGCCGCGATAGTGAGAGATCCGCGCACCGCGATGAAGAGTGGCCCCCGCTTGCCACAGCTAGAGGAAGCCCTCGCGCAGAAACGAAGATCCAACACAGCCAGAAATAAATAAATAAATAACAAAGGTGAAATAAAGAATTTTTCATACATACAAAAGCTGAAATAATTCATCAGAAGACCAGTATTACCAGAGTTATATAATGTTCTTCAGGGAGAAGAAAAATTGTACCAGATGGATATCTGTACCCACACAAGGAAGTTAAGTGAACTGAAAATGGTAAATATGTGGGTAAATATTTTTTAAATCACTCATTTTTAATAAGCAATGTTTATTATTTTTGCTTTAAACAAAATGTATTAAAAATAATGTATCTAATAATATATTATGGAGTTTATAACAAATACAGAAATAAAATGTATAACAACAAAGGATGGAAGGAGGGAAATTAAGATATACTGCTGTGGGCTTCCCTGGTGGCGCAGTGGTTGAGAGTCCGCCTGCCGATGCGGGGACGCGGGTTCGTGACCCGGTCCAGGAAGATCCCACATGCCGCGGAGCGGCTGGGTCCGTGAGCCATGGCCGCTGAGCCTGTGCATCTGGAGCCTGTGCTCCGCAACGGGAGAGGCCACAACAGTGAGAGACCTGCATACCACAACAACAACAACAAAAAAGATAAACTGCTGTAAGGTTCTATTTATTTATTTATTTTCGGCTGCATTGGGTCTTCGTGGCTGTGTACGGGCTTTCTGTAGTTGCAACAAGCAGGAGCTACTCTTCGTTGCAGTGCGCAGCCTTCTCATTGCAGTGGTTTCTCTTGTTGCAGAGCACGGGCACTAGGTGTGCGGGCTTCAGTAGTTGTGGCACGCAGGCTCAGTAGTTGTGGCTCGTGGACTCTAGAGTGCAGGCTCAGTAATTGTGGCACAAGGGTTGAGGTGCTCCACAGCATGTGGGATCTTCCTGGACCAGGACTCAAACCCATGTTCCCTGCATTGGCAGACGGATTCTTAACCACTAGGGGAGTCCCTGCTGTAATATACCCTGTTGGTATATTATAGCTTCAAGTCAGACTGATGTTAAAGATGTATATTATAAACACTAAAGCAATCTTAACAAAAACAAAGCAAAGACTAATAGCTAATAGCTATTAAGTCAATAAAGGGGATAAGATGGAATCATAAAAATAGTGAATTGATCTAAAGGAGGCAGAAAAAGAGGGAAAAGGAAAAAGAGAACAGATAAGACAAAGAGAAAACAAATAGCAGACTTCCCTCATGGTGCAGAGGTTAAGAATCCGCCTGCCAATGCAGGGGACACGGGTTCAATCCCTGGTCCAGGAAGATACCAGATGTCACGGAGCAACTATACCTGTGTACCACAACTACTGAGCCTGCGCTCTACAGGCCACAAGCCACAACTGCTGAGCCCGTGTGCCACAACTACTGAAGCCCGTGAGCCCCAGAGCCCACGTGCCACAACCCCTGAGTCCACATGCCGCAAGTACTGAAGCCCGTGTGCCTAGGGCCCATGCTCTGCAACAAGAGAAGCCACCACGTTGAGAAGCCCGTGCACCACAACAAAGAGTAACCCCCACTCGCCGCAACTAGAGAAAGCCTGTGCACACCAACGAAGACCCAACACAACCAAAATAAATAAAATTCTTTTTAAAAAAGAAAACAAATAGCAAGATGATTGATTTAAATACAGCCATATCCCATATCAATAGTTAACATTATATATAAATGGCCTGAACACCTTAATGAAAAGGAAGAGATTATCAGATTGGGTACAAAGCAAGACCCAACTACATGCTGCCTACAAAAAAACCCACTTCAAATATAAAGATAGAAATAAGTTAAAATAATGGAAAAATATATACCAAGCTAACACTAGTCAAAGGAAAGCTGCAGGAGCTACATCAATATCAGACAAAGTAGATTGCAGAGCAAAGAATATTAACAAGTATAAAAAGGTTCATTTCATAATGGAAAAGAGACCAGTTCCTCAAAGGATAATCTTAACTGTTTATGCACTTAGTAACAGAGTTTCAAAATACATGAAGCAAAAATGGATAGAATTGGAATGAGATATAGACAAATTCCACAATTATAGTCAGAGTCTTCAATATCTCTCTCAATAATTGCTAAAACAAATAGAAAAAAGTCAGGAAGGCTATGGAAGACTTGAACAAGCTATCAACAAATGTAACCTAATTGACACTTACAGAATACTCTACCTAGCCAAAGCAGAATACACATTCTTACTTAAGGACATACAGAATATTTATCAAAATAGACAATATTCTGCGTCATAAAACAGGTCTTAATATATTTTTAAAAATTCAATAATACAAAGTATGTTTTATGACCAAATAAAATGAAATTAGAAGTCAATGACAGGACTTCCCTGGTGGCACAGTGGAAAAGACTCTGCGCTCCCAATACAGGGGGTCCAGGTTAGATCCCTGGTCAGGGAACTAGATCCCACATGCATGCTGCAACTCAGGGTTCACATGCCACAACTAAGGAAGCTGTGTGCTGCAACTAAGGAGCCCACCTGCTGCAACTAAGACCCTATGCAACCAAATAAATATATATATTTTTTAAAAGATAGTAAGGGCAAAAGAGAGAGAGCTTACTAGCCAAATGGAGTCTTAAAAAAAACAAGCCAATGACAAAAAAAATTTGAAAAATGCCCAAATATTTGGAAACCAAGCAACACCCTTCTAAGTAACTCATGGATCAAGGAAGAAATCAGAAAGAAATGATAACATGTGGCTTCTTAATTTACATTTCCATTCAGTGAAATAAATTTACTCCTCAAATGCTAATTTATTACACTTCTTAAAATGCTTTCCATTTTTCATATCCAATCATCATGCGGAAGCAATCTAGTCATGATTCTTTCAGGTTTAATGTATGTATTTTATTTCTGGAGATCTATTTTCTGTCCCTAGGGAGAAGAACAGTTTTATCATGAGGTAACCTTGTACACTGGGTTTCAGGGAACTGAAACCCAACTCAAACCAGCTTAAGTAAAAAGGAGGACTTGTTGGAAAATTTCTGGAATAGCTCACAGAATTGAGGAATGCCATGTATATTAGTTTCCTATTGCTGCTGTACGAAATCACCACAAATCTTAGTGGTTTAAAACAACACAAATTTATTATCTTAAAGTTTTGAAGGTCAGAAATGAAAAAGAGTCTCATGGGACTAAACTTTAGGTGTCAGTAGGGCTGCTTTCCTTATGGAGGCTCTAGGGGAGAATCTGTTTCCTTGCCTTTTCCAGCTTCTAGCAACCGGACACATTCATTGGGTCATGGTCCACTTCTTCTGTCTTCAAAGACAGCTCTATTGGGCCAAGTCTTTCTCAGACTGCCATCTCTCTGGTTCCCCTCTTCTGCCTCTCTCTCCCACTTATAAGGACACTTGGGATTATATTGGGCCCACCCAATATAACCCAGAATAATCTTCCCATCTCAAGGTCAACTGATTAGCAAACTTAATTCTATCTGCAAACTTAATTCCCCTCTGCCATGTAGTAACATACACACAGGTTCCAGGGATTAGAACATGGATCTGTTTGGGGGCCATTATTCTGTCTACCACACCATATAAGCTACTTGGATTTAGAAATGTGCCATGCAATGTCACCTGTATTGGGAACAGGAAGCTGTAGTCTGTTTCTGAGGGCAGCTTTGGGCAACTTTACTGGAAAATGAACTTGGTATCTTTAGGGTGTTTTTAGAGCTGCAGAAATAAGTAAGTTTTTGAGTACTTCCAGATCTTTTTTAGGAGCACCCAAACAGCAGGCCCATTTATCCTAAGATTGTCTTATCAGCAAACTTAATTTCTACAAAGGACATGCAGAATACTCTCATACTATTTCTTGTTCGCTTAAAATTTATGAAACAGGAACTTCCCTGGTGGTCCAGTGGGTAAGACTCTGCGCTACCAATGCAGGGGGCCCGGGTTCGATCCCTGGTCGGGGAACTAGATCCCGCATGCATGCCGCCACTAAGAAGAAGTCTGCTTGCCGCAACTAAAAGATCCCACGTGCCACAATGAAGATTCCACATGCCACAACTAAGACCCAGTGCAGCCAAAATAAATATTTATTTTTTAAATAAATATTTAAAAAATAAAATAAAATTTATGAAACAATGAAATAATGAGCCAGTTGATACAAAAGCAATTATCATATAAATGTGCTAGTGGAAGACACTTTTGCACTTGCATTTAATTTGGGCCTTATTGAGGTACCTAGCCAGTGCCACAGTTCTTTGGTCCACTCAGCAGAAGCGTTAATATAATCTCACAACACATACGGTTTAATGAAGCCTTCCTATCCCTGTTGCCTTTCTCCTTCTGCTGGGGGACTGAATCAGACAACTGTGATAAAGGACAGCTTATCTTTCCAAGATCTCACCTCCCAGTTACTACTCCACCTTCCTTTGTTTCCATACGAAAGGAATTAGGAGGAGGTCTCCCACTACCAGTTACTATTCACAGGGTCATTCTAGCAATTCCAAATTTTCTTTTTCCCAGAATTACCTGGTGTTTAGCTTTCCAGTCTCAAGACAAGGTCCCCTTACTCAGTGGTGGCTTATGCACTTGGCTTGGAGCCTTCCCCTCCAACTTGAGTACTGTCATTATCTTTGATCTGCTGGTCTCCAGTGACCTTTGCCTCCATTTAGTTTTAGCCACTCCCTTCCATGGTCACACCCCGGGAACTGCTACCCAACTGGAACAATAGATTCCAACTCCCCACTTTCTGGCCACAGCATTCTATTCTTCCCGCTCCCTCACCCAGCCCCTGTTTTAGTCTAACTTCTGTAATAAACAAATTAAAATCTCTGTGATTACATTAGTTAGTCATTGCTGTGTAGTAAACCACTCTAAAATCTCTTGCCTTAAAACAACAATTATTCATTATGAACACAGATCTGCGGGTCAACTGGAGTTTGGCTGATCTGGATGAGCTCACGGCAGTGGCAGAGACAAATGAGTGCATGTGGAAGCACAAGCAATGTCTAAAAGCCTAGGCACACTGTCAAGTCACTTCCACTCACATGTTATGGGCCAAAGCAAGTCCCGTGGTCAAGCCCAACATCAAGGGGCCAGGAAGTACAAAGGGCCACAGCCGAAGTGTGGACCCAGGGAGGGTGGAAGCACTGGGACCGATAATCCAGTCAACCACAGTAATTTAACACAATAAAATATTTTTCTCCCTTATTTCACAGTTCATCCAGTGTGATCTGCAGGGAAACTGTACCCAGTCATTCAGCAACCCATCCTCCTTCTATTGTGTGGTTCTCTCATCTCTTCGGGCTTTATCATTCTCTGCATTCAGCTTGAAGATGTGGAAAGAGAGACAAAGTGTGTAGGAGCACTGTGGTAGGCTGAGTAATGGCCCCCATGGATGTCCACACCCTAATCTCTAGAATCTGTGAATGTCATCTTATATTGCAAAAGGCAGATGTGATAAGGGTCTTAAACTGGGGAAATTATCCTGATTGTCTGGGTGGGCCCTAAATGTAACCACTAGTGTCCTCATATTAGAGGGAGGCAAGAAGGTCAAAGGAGGAAGAAGTAAGTAGATGTGAAGATCAGAGATGTTGGAGTGATGTAAAGGAAGGAGTCAGGAGGCAAGAAAGGTAGCAGGTGGCCTCCAGAAGCTACAGATGGCAAGGAAATGGATTCCCCACCAGAGCCTCCAGAAAAAACCAGTCCTGCTAACACCCTGACTTCAGCTAGTAAAACTGATTTGGGACTAATGGCCTCTAGAAATAAGAGAATAAGTTTGTGTTGTTTTAAGTGACTGAGTTTGTGGTAATTTGTAACAGAAGTAGTAGGAAACTAATACATAAGAGGCTTTTCAGGTGCAGACATGTGCACACCATTTTCACTCATAGCTCATTGAATTTAGTCACACAGCCACTCCTATATGATGGGGTCTGGGGAACATAATCTCCTCCAACGGCCAGGAGAAGAAAGAAAGGGGGTTTGGTGAATATCTGGCCAGTGTCCTCCATAGCCTTTCATGGAAGCTTCCGAACTATGTATCCCACCAGGCAAACTGAATATCTTTCAGCGCCTCAAGAGCATCACACTCCTGCCCCACATCGGACCTTTACGATTACGGCAGCCTCAGTCTTGCAGTGAATCCTGTGGGGGGATGATGGTGGTTTTCACCTGAATCTCTGAGACCCTCCCATATACCAAGTTTATACAACGACTCCATTCGGTGAAATGCGAGAGGGCAAAAGAAACACCTTTAATGACTTAGGATTTAGTGTGTGCTGCCAAGGTGAGTTTAAAATTAGGATACGCATGTTCTGACTTTCCTTTTTAGAAAGTGCAAGCAAGGCAAAGGAAATTGTGTAAATAGCAAGGTCAGAGAAGTGACTAAGAAAATGTGGTTGTAGGATATAAAAGAGTAAATAATTCAGTACCTTTTCTGAGTCAGCAAAAGCAGAAGGAAACCTCAAGAGGTTATTTGGCCCAACTCTCTGCCTCTGAGAAGAGGCCCAGGTGGAAATCATCCCAGATGGGGTGCGGGTGGGGATGGAGACAGGAAGGTATCACGTGTTCTGTTCCAAGATCTTTAAGCATGGAGAAGGTTGTATAGACCTTTGCAAAGTTTTGTCTGAGTCCTCATGGCCAACATACTCAGTACTAATATCTGCTAGGTGCCTTACCCATGAAAGACCTGCTGGCACCCAACTCGGCAATCTTCTGACTTTGAGGAAGGGCTAAGGGATGGGGAAATTCTGGGCCTCGATCATATCCCAAGGAAAGCTAAACCTCAAGACTTCTCTCTTGCCTGGTGGGGCTGAACTGTTAGGTTAGCGAGGGGGCAGCCCTCTGAGTCCTCACACTGAGCAAGGGCATCTCCCTACATCAGCGCGTGCTCCAGGCATCTGATACCCCCAATCTCTCCAGACCCAAAGTCTGAAGAGACGAAATCAAGACCCACGTGACTATCCATGCCCTCCTCTTCCCTCGCTTCCCTTTCTCCCCATCAGGGCTAAAAGGGGCTGGCAATTCTCTCTCCCTCTCCACTCCAGCCCCAAGGCAAGGTCTTAGGAGCAGGTAAGAATATGTTGTTTCAGGGACTTCCCTGGTGGTTCAGTGGTTAAGACTCCGTGCTTCCACTGCAGGGGGGATGGGTTTGGTCCCTGGCCTAGGAACTAAGATCCCATGTGCTGCAAGGTGTGGCCAAAAAATTTTTTAAAAAAAGAATATTTTGTTTCAGCTGTCATGGGAGCTCTATGTTATATCTACTTCCACCAGCCGAGTGTCCTGCAAACGAGAGCAAGGGACTGCTCTTTCTTGCTCTGAGGCAGTAAACTTCTAGACTCAGGCCAGAGGTGGAGAGCTAGGGAACACAATTTAGGAATGTATTTATATTCAGTGTTCTAATATTTACAAAAACAAGCGCTACTTTACTAAGAAGTGGCAAAGGCAGTACTCAAAAGCAGTTCTGTCTGAGTCAATTCTTTGCACTCAAAGAAGTCATTCTTTAACATTTTTTGCTCAAGGTCAGCCTTGCTTTATATTTCCCAGCTTTTTTTTTT
>NW_006791816.1:61030-70509 GCF_000442215.2 Lipotes vexillifer | reverse complement strand
AAATTCCCACAATAGGGATTTCCCTGGTGGCACAGTGGTTAAGAATCTGGCTGCCAATGCAGGGGACACAGGTTCGAGCCCTGGTCTGGGAAGATCCCACGTGCCACAGAGCAACTAAGCCCATGCACCACAACTACTGAGCCTGCGCTCTAGAGCCTGCGAGCTACAATTACTGAGTGCGTGAGCCACAGCTACTGAGGCCCACGCTCCTAGAGCTCATGCTCCGCAGCAAGAGAAGCCACCTCAGTGAAAGGTCTGCACACCGCAACAAAAAGTAGCCCCTGCTCGCTGCAACTAGAGAAAGCCCACGCACAGCAACGAGGACCCGGCGCAGCCAAAAATAAATAAATTTATGTTTTTAAAAATTCCCACAATATATCTTGGAGCCCATTCCATATCTATTTCCCAGCTTTTAAATTCCATTTTATTGCAATTTAGTTAAAACTCTTTGTTGAGGATCCATTAAGGACTCCTTACTATGCTGTTGCTATGGTGGACTTATTCCTGTCCTCAAGAAGATTTAAATGCTTTGGGACTTCTGCTGGCCTGGGTTCTGTTGGCCCTAGTCCTGTGTTATCCCCACCCTCAACCTTGAACTTTTTCACTTTGTAAATGAACCCTCCTTGAATCTCTTAAGTTGAGAGTGACATCTCTTTCTTATTAGAATCTTGACTGATAGACAGGAAGTACGTGACTCCACTGCTCGAAACTCAAGTGGCAGATGGCTAGCTGAGTCACGCGCCCTTCCAAAATGAGTTGTTTCTGCTCAGCCCAGAGGTTACTGTCATTTCCCAGACCCCTTGTGTCAGGAGGGGCCACCTGACTAAATGTGGGCAGAGGAGATGTTCCTGCTGCCAGGCCTGACCCTCTAAAGCTTCCCACTTGATGATCCTGATGCTTTCCCTGCTCTTGTTCAGTAGCATCTGAACTTCCTGGGCAGGCATTCCTAACCATTTTGCGCCACGGACGCCTGCATCCCTTCTCAGAATCTTTTTTTTTTTTTCATAAACTTTTTACTTTGGGATAATTTTAGATTTACAGAGAAGTTGCAAAGATAGTGTCCTAGTCCACTTGGGCTGCTATAACAAAATATCATAGACTGGGTGGCTTATAAACAACAGAAATTTATTTCTCACAGTTCTGGAGGCTGGGGAGTCCGAGATCAAGGCACCAGCAGGCTCAGTGTCTGGTGCGGGCCCACTTCCTCATAGATGGCCATTTTCTTACTGTAAGCTCACATGGCAGAAGGGGTGAGGGGTCTCTCTGGGACCTCTTTTATGAGGGCGCTAATCCCATTCATGGGAGGCGCTAATCACCTCCCAAATAACCCACCTCCTAACACCACCACCTTGGAGGTTAGGATTTCAACATATGAATTTTGGAGGACATAAACATTCAGTCCATTGCAATAGTAGAATTTCCATATACTCTCCACTCAGTTCTAGTTTCCTCTAAGGTTATCATCTTACATTACTGTGGTACATTTGCCAAAACCAACATTAGTACAGTATTATTAAGTAAACTCCGGACTTTATTCAGATTTCATCAGTTTTTCCATTAATATCCCTTTTCTGTCCCAGCATCTAATCCAGGATACCACATTGTCTCTAGTTGTTATGTCTCCTCAGCCTCCTTTGGTCTGTAACAATGTCTCAATCTTCCTTGGTTTTCATGACTTTGACAGATACTTCTGAGGAGTACTGGTCAGGTATTTTGTGGAATTCCAGAATAGTGTTTTAAATGCCTAAAATAGGATTATAAAGAAAACAAATCATATTGAAATATAAGTATTGGAATTCTTAAAATTGTGATGCAATAATATATGTGCTTTTAAAAAAAATAAATTTTTTAATTTATTTTTGGCTGCGTTGGGTCTTTGTTGCTGCGCAGGGTCTTTCTCTAGTCGAGGCAAGCGGAGGCTACTCTTCAATGCAGTATGCAGGCTTCTCATTGTGGTGGCTTCTCTTGTTGCGGAGCACAGGCTCTAGGCGCACGGGCTTCAGTAGTTGTGGCTCACGGGCTCTAGAGCTCAGGCTCAGTAGTTGTGGCGCACAGGCTTAGTTGCTCCGCGGCATGTGGGATCTTCCCGGACCAGGGCTCGAACCCGTGTCCCCTGCATTGGCAGGCAGATTCTTAACCACTGCATCACTAGGGAAGTCCTATATATGCTTTTTTATTAACACATTACATAACTAGATCTAGTAACTGTCTTAACTTTGAAATAGTGGTGAGCGTAAACATTTTTTCAAGATTCTGTAACAACTGTAATATAACATGAAAATATCTGTGAGTTGTCTTGGTGGCAGTCATGGGTACCACTAACACTACTGTGATTTGCTGCCTACAGTAAAAGCTCGAGAATATAGAGATGTAAAATTTTTCCCATCCAAGTTTACAGATTCTCGGAATTCTGTGGACTCCATGACTGTTCTAAAGGGGATGGCAGAACTACAAGATGGGAGGCCTGAGTTCCTGAATATCTGCATGTAGCCGGGACTCCACTCTCAAACTAGCCCCCCACCTCCCCACCACTGCCAAATACATTTTGCCTAAGTTAGAAGTAAATCATATGGGGTTCCGCCATTGAAGTTTTAGGTTTATCTATTAAAGCATTGGAATTATCGCAACTAATATGGCTTTTAAGCACTAAATTATACACACACACACACACACACACACACACACACACACACACACACACGTAATAACTAACAATACAAAAGTACACATATTTGTATTACTTGAAACTTCTTTTTCTTACAAGTAACCAAAAGCTTAACCAAAGAAGGAGATATTACTGAGCTGGGATATCTCACTGGATTCAAGGAGAAAGTAAACCATCAGGCTTCTTAATGGGCTGTCATCAGAGCAGCTCTAGGAACCTCAGCAGTATTCTGGGGTGCTTGCCTCTTATGATAGGCCCTGCCATTAACAAGACTCGGCTTCCAACTCTGTTGCCACGTGTCTCTGCTAAGATCCTTAGGCAGAGGAATCTGATTGGTCCAGCCAGCTTGAGTCAGATGTCCTTCTCTGCTCCCAATCTTCCTTGACTAGGGGTTTACTGTCCATGATTGAAACATGGCTTTGGGGGCCCAGTATCTCTTGAGTGGGACATAGTTCTAAGCAAATGATAGCAAAAGCATTAAAACAAAATCTGAGCTTTTGCTGTAAGCCAGATACCCTTCTGTGTGCTTTATAAGGATTATTTTAGACCTCTTCAAACCCTTTGAGATAGGTATGTGTTATTATTCCCATTTTAACAAAGAAGAACAACAAAAAGTTTAGAAAAATGTTCAAGGCTCCATGATAATTAAATGGCAAAGGCTGTCTAACTCCAGAGTCTGTGATACTGTTGCCATATTACATAGGAGGAAATAGGCTCAGAAAGACAATTTGACTCACCCATAGTTACAGGATACAGGGCCAAGATTTGAACAGGAGTCTGTCCCCAGAGCCCACGTCCTTTCTTAACCATTATAGGTAAAGGAGGGGAGGTGGTGGACTCAACTCCTGAGCCCACCTTGAAGGATGGGGAGGGGGTGGGAGAGGCAAAGATGAGAAGGAAAGTCAATTCAGGCTGTGAGAACAGAGGAGGCCTTGCATTACCTGCACATACCAAAATCTGGGCAGCTCCACTTTCTGGGCCAGACATACTCTTATTCTATTGATTACAATGAGATGGAAAGTTTAGCACCACAAAGCAAAGGGTTTCCTGGACCTGCCATTTTATTCCTACTGAATGCAGTGTCCAAATACGACTTCAAACTCACTCCTGAAGTGGAAAACTTCATGTGTCTGGACACTCTTGGGCCCAGCTGGAGTTAGCAACAGTACTGAAGAGACAGACAGAGGAAGGGGCAGGGCCTATGGCTGAGCGTTTTTGGGGAATTTTTAGGCCTTTTGCTGTAGGGTTTCCCAATCCCTGAAAGTTTCCTTTCTTGGGACTCCTGTGATATAGGTTGAAGCCACTTCACAATGAGTTTAACCCCATTAGTCTTTGCCGGAAACATAGTTCTTGCCCAGGTGTTCTTAGATCTTAAACAAAGGGATAAGCTACCCCTAAAAAGATGAAAGCAGTAGGTAAGAAGCAGGTTTTCAAAACAAGCCCTGGGGTTTGTAAACATTACTCATCCTCCCTTTATGCAAAGATGCAGATATCTTTTCAGAAAAGAACGTGGTGACCTTTTGGAATATCATTCTTAAAAACACTATGTGTAAGATCCTAAGAAAGAAATTCCCCAAAGTCACTTCCTTCTTTCTTCTCTAAACTGAGATATAATTCACATACCATAACATTCACCCTTTTAAAGTATATAATTCCGTGGTTTTTAGTATATTCACCATGTGCAACCAGCACCACTATCTAATTCTAGAACATTTTCATCGCCCTAAAAAAGAAACCACATACACAGTAGCAGTCACTCCCTATTCCCCCACCCCTCAGCCCCTGGCAATCACTATCTACTTTTAGAGATGTATGTGTGTGAAGGGACAATTTTCTATTTATTTTCTGATCTTCCTCCTTAAAAAACACATCGATTAATATCTGGCACTTTATTAAATGGTGTTGGGAAAATCGAATAGCCACATGCAAAAGAATGAAAGTGGATCACTATCTTACACCATATACAAAAATTAACTCAAAATGAATTAAAGACTTAAATGTAAGACCTGATACCATAAAACTTCTAGAAGGAAACATAGACAGTAAGCTTCTTTTTTTTTAATTAATTTATTTAATTTTGGTTGCATTGGGTCTTCGTTGCTGCATGCAGGCTTTCTCTAGTTGCGGAGAGCGGGGGCTACTCTCTGTTGTGGTGCGCGGGCTTCTCATCATGGTGGCTTCTCGCGGAGCACGGGCTCTAGGCACGTGGGCTCAGTAGTTGTGACTCACGGGCTCTAGAGCGCAGGCTCAGTAGTTGTGGTGCAGGGGCTTAGTTGCTCCATGGCATGTGGGATCTTCCTGGACCAGGGCTCGAACCCGTGTCTCCTGCATTGGCAGGTGATTTTTAACCACTGCACCACAAGGGAAGTCCATTAAGCTTCTTGACATCAGTCTTGGCAATGATTTTTTGGATCCGACACTGAAAGGAAAGGCAACAACAGCAAGAAAATAAGTGGGATTGTATCAAAGTAAAAAGCTTGTGTGCAGAAAAGGAAACCATCAACAAAGAAAAGGCAACCTACTGAATGGGAGAAAATATTTGCAAATCATATATCTAATAAGGGGTTAATATCCAAAATATATAAAGAACTTATACAACTTAATGGCAAGCAAACAAAAAATTTGATTAAAACATGGGCAGAAGATCTGAATAGACATTTTTCCAAAGACTTGCAGATGACCAATAGGTACATGAAAAGATGTTTAACACCACTAACCATCAGGGAAATGCAAATTAAAACCACAGTGAGATGTCACCTCACACCCATTAGAATGGCTATTATCTAAAAGACAAGAAACAACGTGTTGGCCAGGATGCAGGGTAAAGGGAACACTTCCACACTGTTGGTGGGAATGTAAATTGATGCAGCCAGTATGGAAGACAATATGGAGGTTCCTCAAAAAGTTAAAAATAGAACTACCATATGACCCAGCACTTCTACTTCTGGGAATTTATCTGAAGGAAACAAAATTACTAACTCAAAAAGATATAGGCAACCCACATTCATTGCATTATTTAAAGTAGCCAAGACAAGGAAACAACCTCAGTGTCCACTGATGGCTGAATGGATAAAGAAAATGTTATATATACATATACATACACACACAGTGGATTATTATTTAGCTATTAAAAAGGAATGAAATCTTGCCATTTGGAACTACATGAATTAACATTGACAGCATTATGCTAAGTGAAGTAAATCAGAGAAAGACATATACAGTATGATCTCACTTACATGTGGAATCTAAAAAAACAAAAAACAACAAAAAATTTGAGCTCACAGATACAGAGAACAGATTGGTGGTTACCAGAGGCAGAGGATAGGGAGGGGTACAGGAACAAAATAGGTGGAAGGGTCAAAAAATAAAAAATCTGACAGCTCATTTGTAACAAATAATTTATTGGGGTTGTGTTTTTTTTTGCTTTTTTCTATTTTTTGGCTGCACTGCGCAGCATACAGGATCTTAGTTCCCCAACCAGGAAGCGCAGTGTCTTAACCCCTGGACCACCAGGGAAGTCCCTGTAAACAAATGCTTTAGAAAGCATGTTTATAGAAACCTGTTAATAGCCCCACAGTTTTTTTTAAGCTGCAGTGCCTCACTCACTGGTGCACATAAGATTGCACAATCCAACTACCAAATTGAAATTTCATCCAGGAGAGCTCATTTGGTATTGAAAAATTATAAAAGCCATATTTGTCAGCATAGTGAATGTAATTGCCAACATTAATTATCTGTTAAGTGACCAAAAGAATAAAAGCACCTTGCTCTAAAAATTAATGTGATATGATTAAGAGAAGTCAAGGGGTTTCTCAACTCCTGAATTCAGTCTTCAAAATATGAAAACATATAGTTTTGATGACAGTGCACTGTGAGTAGACAGAATATCCAAAAATAGTTTGAAGTTGTTAAGTTTTTGGTTTTTGGATTAATCATTTTTCTGGAGACAACTTGAGTCATCAACATTCTTTGCAGACAAGGACTTTAAAAAATATTTCAGATTTCAGATTTAAAAAATATTTCAGATTTCTCCAAATATGGAGAAAAGGGGAAGTGAAAAAGCTTCTTACACACACGCACACACGCGCACACACACACACACACATATGACAAAGGGTGGGAAACCCTAGAGAAATAGAGTAGAATATCTTATTTGGTGGAAGCACATTTTTTATTTTGGGGGTAGAAATTAACTAGAGGAATAATGGGTTACATGCTGCATAGAGTTCAATAATTTTGTAAAATCTCTTAAAATCCTTTTTTCTATGGTCTAAAAAACACAGCTCCATCTTAGGTTGTACAAAAGGTGTGTTCTTGAAAATCTGAGTAAAAATGTAATTTTTTTGAAATTAAATTCTCTAGATGTCTGAAAGTTTTCTGACTTTAAAATAAAATCAGAATGATCTCTGGATAGAATTCTTCTGATAGGTAATAAACAGTAGGATTCTTAGCCTGCTCCACCGTACCTAGAATGCAAATTAAGTCATTATACCATATATTTCATTTCAAATAATTGTTTGAAAGATTTGCACTCTTGGGACTTCCCTTGGTTAAGGATTGGCCTTCCAATGCAGGGGACGTGGCTTCGATGCCTGGTCAGGGAACTAAGATCCCTGGTCAGGGAACTAAGATCCCACACGTCGCGGGGCAACTGAGCCCTCATGCCACAACTACTGAGCCCACGCGCTCTGGAACCCGCGCACCACAACTCGAGAGAAGCCCACGCACCGCAACTAAGACCCAACACAGCTAAATAAATAAATAAATAAATGAAGCATTTGCACTCTTGTTGTTGTTTTTCTGTAGGGCCTGAATCCTCAAGTGAAATAATGGAATATGACAAAAGATGAGAGAAAGTATATCTAAATAGGGCTTGGTTTCCCTTCTCCTAAAGCATTTTACATCTGGGCATAAGGAGTTGGGGAATCTTGAATTTGAGCTATTATATTATATTATGTTATATTATATTATATTATATTATTTTCTGACCACTTATGAGTGTCATATTTCAGGTACTTTCTCATATTTCCTTCAGGTTTTATGTCTTGTGCTTCCACTGCAGCTCTGGGATGGAGAAATGAGGGCATCAAGTCATGAATATCAAAATGTAACTTAGAAATAATTTAATGTAATATATGTGCTGCTCTTGTTCTAGTCATGGAGCAAAATTAAACTGTTCTCCCCATCTGTCCCTTAAGCAACTCATGTTAAGTATAGGCAAAAGAAAGTGTGCTGGACTTTAGTTCAACAATCTTTGGCTTCCAAATAGAATCCTTCCAAATAGAATCAGAGGTACCAACATGAATCAATTAATCCACATGTGCCCTAGGGTCTGGGTTCTGTAGATATCATGTTGCTTCTTCACTTAGTCCTCAGACACCATGGCCAAGATCAGCTGATTCACTATTGGTGCTGATTCCGAGGTCTGAATCCCAGGGAAGTGGGAGTTGATTGTTTCTCTAAGAGTAATTTTCATAACTGGAACATTATCTTTTCCACCCTCAATCTGCTGCAACATGACTTTTTTTTAAATCTTCTAGATATGGTCTCTGTGTTGCTTGCCTGCTTATTGATTTATTTAACTAAGGTGTGGTTTGCTTTTTTTTTTAACTCCTAAACTATAGGGGAGGATCAAGGAGATTTACTTTATTTATCTGATTTGGTCCATTAACTGAATTATCAATAACTTTCAATCTACAAACTTACTAGAAAAAAAATTGTGGATATTTATGTAACCTTGGAAGAGGCAGGATATTTCTTGGCATTATCACTAAAACAGAAGCCTAAAGAAGATTGATGGATCTAAGTACACTAAATTTAAAAACTTGGGCATGTCAACATCGTAACCTAAAATTAAAAGGCAAAGTTAACTTTAAAATATATCTTTATCATCCTTAATAAAGGGCTTTTACCCTTAATATATAAAAAGCTTTCAAAAACAGTAGTAAAAATATAGGCTAAGAACAGATATAGGTAATTCACAGAAGAAGAAATACAAATAAATAAATGAACAAACAAATGTTCAGTCACTAGTCTTTCAAGAAACGCACGTTAAAACAATGAGATTTCATTCTTATCTTGTAAATAAATTGTTCAATGAATGTTTTCTTTCATGCCTGCTATGTGGCAGGCACTGTGCTAGATATAGAATACCCATGTATGGGTATGTGTATGGGTAGAAGGCAGTATGAGGGACTTTATACAATGGACTTTATATTTATTGGGTTGGCCAAAAGTTTCTTTCAGTTTTTTGGTTTTACTTTATTTTATTTTTGACTGCGTTGGGTCTCTGTTGCTGCATGCAGGCTCTTCTCTGGTTGCAGCGAGCAGGGGCTACTCTCCTTTGCGGTGCGTGAGCTTCTCATTGTGGTGGCTTCTCTTGTTGCAGAACACAGGCTCTAGGCGAGCAGGCTTCAGTAGTTGTGGCACACAGGCTCAGTAGTTGTAGCTCGTGGGCTCTGGAGCGCAGGCTCAGTAGTTGTGGTGCACGGGGTTAGTTGCTCCATGGCATGTGGGATCTTCCCTGACCCGGGTTTGAACCCGTGTCCCCTGCATTGGGAGGCAGATTCTTAACCACTGAGCCACCATCTAGCTGACTGAATATTATACAGTTATTAAAATTCATGCTGAAGAATAGAAATATACTTAATAATGACATAATATTACAAAAAAGTCTTGTTTATGTAAATTAAAATGCTATACGAGGGCTTCCCTGGTGGCGCAGTGCTTGGGGGTCCGCCTGCCGATGCGGGAGACGCGGGTTCGTGCCCCGTTTCGGGGGGATCCCGCGTGCCGCGGAGCGGCTGGGCCCGTG
>NW_006791816.1:50610-61008 GCF_000442215.2 Lipotes vexillifer | reverse complement strand
GAAAAAAAAAAAAAAAAAATGCTATACGAGGCATATGCATGGGAAAACATTTAAAAGGATATTTGCCAGGACTTCCCTGGGGGCACAGTGGTTAAGAATCCGCCTGCCAATGCAGGGGACACGGGTTCGAGCCCTGGTCCGGGAAGATCCCACTGCCGCAGAGCAACTAAGCCCGTTGGCCACAACTACTGAGCCTGTGCTCTAGAACCAATGAGCTACAACTACTGAGCTCGCGTGCCACAACTACTGAAGCCTGCGTGCCTAGAGCCTGTGCCGCTCAACAAGAGAAGCCGCTGCAATGAGAAGCATGCACGCCGCAACAAAGAGTAGCCCCCGCTTGCTGCAACTAGAGAAAGCCTGAGTGCAGCCACAAAGACCCAACGCAGCCAAAAATAAATAAATATTTATTTAAAAAACAAGGATATTTGCCAAAATATGAAGAGATTATCTCCAAGTAGTGGATTATAAGTGATTCATTTTTTTCAGAGCTACCTTTGAAACTGACAGGTTTGAGCAGTAGTGTCAGAGAACATGCCTTTGTTGATTGCTTTGTTGACTGCTATTATACAATATTATTTTATTATTATACGATAGCACTTATAGCTTTCTACCCCACATCTACTTCTCTTCCTCTCCTTCCTGGAAGCTCCAATTTTATTCAGGTACCCACATTCTTCTAAGAAGCCTTTTGGTTTGGGGAGGCTAGCCCCAGTCCTAGCCCTAGAGGTAATTCCTGACTGGCCTAAGGGTAAGACTTAAGACAATCATAGTTATACCTGTCCCCTTTAAGGGTGGGCATGTGACCCCGTTCTAGACTGGGAGATATGAGAGGCCTACAAAAGGGAGGCGTCTGCCGAGCAAATTTTTTTCTGCTTGTAGATGTTGTTCTGTCAGTATGTGAAACCTAAAACTGCCCCAGTCATCTTGGACCATGAAGAGAACCAGTCTTAGAATGAGGTTATTACTGAAAATGGCAGAGTGGAGAATTAGACGGCATCTAGGTCCTTGATGGCACCATTAAGCTACTGATTATACTATGCCCAGAAACTCCTTATGTCTTTTTTCTTTTAATTAACTAATTTATTTATTTTGGGCTGTGCTGGGTCTTCGTTGCTGTGCGCGGGCTTTCTCTAGCTGCGGTGAGTGCGGGCTACTCTTCACTGCGGTGCACGGGTTTCTCATTACGGTGGCTTTTGTTTCGGAGCACCAGCTCTAGGCATGCAGGCTCAGTAGTTGTGGCGCACGGGCTTAGTTGTTCCACGGCATGTGGGATCTTTCCGGACCAGGGCTCGAAACCGTGTCCCCTGCATTGGCAGGCGGATCTCAACCACTGCGCCACCAGGGAAGCCCACTCCTTATGTCTTGATATTTTGTTGTGAGATAATGTTTCCTTACTGCTCAAGTTTATTTGAATTGGCAGTTTCTGTTACCTTCAACTAAAAACATCCTAATGATATAGCGTACCTTGGAAAAAAATAGCATAGTATAGTACAACAATCTTTGGTAGAGAATTTTGTTGTAGCATAAACTCCAGGGAGAAGGAGGGAAGAATTAGGACCTAAAGTTTATCCAAAACCAAAAATAATCTCCTAGAATTTGAGGAAGTGAGAAACTGGTAAAAATACATTTTGGTGAAGACTTCTTTGATCAGGACATGATAAAAGGAATTAGTTTTCTTCTCCATCTAATTAAATAATTATTGTTTCATGTTTTTGAAGTTTTTCTTCCAAAAAAAAAAAACTTGACTTTTGTTTGACAAATATGTTCAACATCAATCCAATTTTTGATTTCCAAAATTTTAAAGTAACTCATTCATTATTCTCTAAAATTTTACTCTTCTTTAAAATCTTCCAATGCATGTCTTTCGAAGTACACTATTGGGAAACTATTCACTATTACAACATTTTACTTTCCTATAGCTAAATCTATGAAGTAATCAAACTGTGATTCAACATAATTTGCTCATGAAATTTATATAAAGTAGGTAATTTCATAGAAATCTATCAAACAAGATGAAAAATTGATTATTTGGTTAAAAGTATTAGAGAAGTGGTTTAGCTTTAATATCTTCTTGATTTATTTTACAAGTAGTAGAAAAATCAGTTATGTGAGCTTATCTTAATTTCTTTTCCTTTCATATTCCTTAACTTCTATAACTGGCTTTTTGATAGTTGTTAGTATCAGTTACTGATTACTCCTTTTTATCATTCACACAATATATTTCGAGACCTTTGCTCAGGAAGGAAGGCTCAGATATTAATGAGCAACTTTATTATTTCAAGGTTGGGTTCTCTGCTCCTGTGAGTTTTCAGCTATTGATTTTAGCTACAGTAATTACTATATGTCTTTGTTTTTCAGAACTAGTGATATTAAAGTTTTGGCATTTGAGAATTTTAATGTTTCTGTACAATGTTCCTGGACTTGGTTTAAATGTTGAAATTTAAAACACTTGGTTAATGATCAGAAACATTTGACTTTGTCCTATGTGGCACTTCTTGATCTTTGTGCACAAGGACACACCTGACCCTTGTACCAGTTGTGTACAAATCCCACTCACTAACTGTAGTTCTGCTCTTCTGTCTCCATCTAGGAAGTGTAACCTTATAGGCATTATCTTCAAACAAAAAACAAATTATTGGGAAATACTGGCACCTTTTATCAGCAACAAGTTACTGGAACATTCCTCCTGACACTTCATGACACTACACGGACACCACATGATGCTTCATGACTCCCAGTGAAAAACATTACTCTAGTAGTTACTACAATGCACTGGGAAATAAGAAACAAAAGACCAAAAAAAAGTCATCCCCCTCATGTCGGAGAATAACCCTTGTTGGCGCAATAACTTAACCTCTCCATGCCTAAGTTCTCCCTACACACAAAATGAAAGTTACAAGTTCTCATGAAAATGTCTGGAAGTTTAACATTATTATTTTGGGGGAATTCCCTGGCAGCCCAATGGTTAGGACTCCACGCTTTCACTGCAGAGGGCGCAGGTTCAATCCCTGGCTGGGGAACTAAGATCCTGCAAGCCGTGCAGCATGGCCGAACCCCCCCAAAAAACAACAGCAAAAAACCCATTACTGCTTTGAGAGCTTCAATTCAATAAGATAGGATGGGAGGGCCTGGCAAAATAGGGAATCAACTGTGGAGGGCCTGGAATCACAGGCCGCAGAGTTGGACCTTCACATAAGGGAGACTTGGGAAGATTACTGAACAGGGTAGTAGCATAATCATCAATACCTGTGTCTTAGGAGGAAAACTGGCAGCAGTGTATAGAATGGTGAGAGAGAGATGGAACTAAGAAAAGTTATGAGAGTATTGCAGAGGGCCAGACCAGGGTGGGGGGGAGATAAATTAAGAGTTTGGGATTAACATATATGCAATACTATATATAGAATAGATAAACAAGGACCTACTGTATAGCACAGGGAACTATATTCAGTATCTTGTAGTAACCTATAATGGAAAAGAATCTGAAAAAGAATATATATATACATGTATATATATATAAAACTTAATCACTTTGCTGTACACCTGAAACTAATACAACATTGTAAATTAACTCTACTTCAGCTTTTTTTAATGGTTTTTAAGAAACGGGCCAGACAAGAGATGCTGAGGGTAATTGCTGTGGAAGGGGGTTAGGAGGAGGAATGAGACCAGTTTAAAAGGTAATGGCGGGCTTCCCTGGCGGCGCAGTGGTTGAGAGTCCGCCTGCCGATGCAGGGGACACGGGGTCGTGCCCCGGTCTGGGAAAATCCCACATGCCGCGGAGCGGCTGGGCCCGTGAGCCATGGCCACAGAGCCTGCGCATCCGGAGCCTGTGCTCCGCAACGGAAGAGGCCACAACAGTGAGAGACACGCGAACTGCAAAAAAAAAAAAAAAAAAGAGGTAATGGCACATGATAAATTACAGATGTAATAGGATTTGGTTACTAAATGGTGTAACGAGTGAGGGAGAGGAAGGAAGGACTTGAATGGGACTTAGGTTTCTGGCCTGAACATCTGAAGATACTGATGCCATTAACTGAATGGGAGTACAGGATTGCTTGTTTGTGCGTGTGTGTAATAGAAAAAGTGGGGCAGGGGGTAAGGAATGATTTTTGTCTTGTCTCAAGTGCCTGTGGACACCCGTGTGGTGCTCTACAACTGGACAGTTAGAGTATGCCTGGGGACATTTCTTGGTATAAAGAAAAGGAATACTCTTGTAATGTGAACAGCTCATTTACATAGTGCTCAACCATTAGCGCCCCAAACCCTGAGATAGTTATTGCCTCACTAGCAGTAAAAGCTTGATTACAGCCCCTAACTGATGACGGTGTAAAGGGCCTGGGTTCCCACAACTTCTACGGGCAAAATATTAATTGTGATTAATTATCGTGTGGCACTATACAAAGACTAGATGATTTACTGTGGCTTCCGGAGGGCGCTTGCTTGGTTTTTCGCCGCAGCCCTCAGAGAACGGGAACTGGACAGCTCCCCAGGTGGCCTTCGGCCCTTCTGGGATCAGAGCCGCCCAGCAGCGAGCTGTCTCCAGACACGTGAGCCTGGGCCTTCGGGCCCACTCGGCCAAGGGTGCTTCGACCTTGGGCGGAGGGCACTTCCTTCCTTCTTCCGCGCTCTCGGACCCCGGCCCCGTCGGGTCGGGCGGGGCGGGGCTGCTCCGAGGCCCCGCCGCCGGCCCCGCCCCGCTTGCCGGCCGCCGCCGGCTCTCTCCGGCCCGTGGTGCGGTGCGCGCCTGCGCTAGCCCTCGCCTCGGAGCAGCCATGATGGTGGGTGTCCGCGGCGCCGAGCCCCGGGCGCGCGGTGGGGGCGGCGGGCGCGGGGCGGGTGCGGGGGCCGCGCCGGCCTGACACTAATGTCTCTCCTTGTGTCCCCCCCACTCCATCCTTTCCCCGGCGCGCCGGGCCCCGCCGACCTCGCAGGAAGGCCTGGACGACGGCCCCGACTTCCTCTCGGAGGAGGACCGCGGAGTAAGTTCTGCCTCCTTTTGGCTAGCGGGACCCTCCCTCCCCCGCCTTGGTCCAGGGGTGTGGTACGGGAGGGGGGTGTCTCCGGCCGCGCGGCACCCCCTCCCCGCCGGCCTCCTTTCGATTTCCTCGCCTCAGCGCGCCCCGCCCTCCTGCAGCCCTTCCTCCCTTGGGGCCGTTCGGTTCTGATTTCCCGGGGACCCGCGGCCGCTCTTGGACCCCGCCGCGGCTCCGACTCTTCGGTGGACCTCCTTCCCCGCCCGGTCCGGGTGCAGGTGGGGAAGTGGAGGTGGAGGCCGGAGCTGGACACCCGCCGCCACCAAGTTGGGGGCTATGAAAACCCATTGTCAGACCTTCCTGCCGGCACCTTCAGTTTCCCCTTGGGGACCTCTCGAACCCGCCCTCGCCCACCCTTCTTTCCCTCTAAAACATTATAGTACGGGCTTGTTCTAAATTACCCTTTTGCACGGGATTTTACAGTCGCCGAATCTAAACTGTTCTCCAGTATCCTACCGGATTTTGTAAAGTGCTGGTAGTCCACAGTACCTTTACTTTTCCTAATGTCCAAAGAAATACATCTTTTGCAGAGATCCCTTGGTGGTGATTTGAGGCAATGCATTTCAGTTCAGAAAGGGCCTTCAAGGCTGTGATTCCTCCCTCCCACGCTCTACCCCCATTTACCTTGGCCGAAGGGTAGTAATCTGTATAGTGCCTTGTACAAGTGAGCACTTGAAAAATACTGATACATGATGATTGCAGCTCAGCAACGTTCCATGGTTCCTTCACATTTAACAGTTTGCACTTTAGTTTTCCATTTTGCTTTTACTTATTTATCTTAGACAATGTGAGAGACACGTCATTTAGTCGATTTTGGGCAGGTGATAAAATATTCTTATAGGATGTTATTCCTGTTTTTTTTAAATAAGAGATAAGGTAGTTAGTATTAACTGATGACCTTTATAAAGCTTTAAAATGGTAAGAAAGGTGCAGAAGGTGCTGCATATTTTTATAAACGATGAACTAATAAATTCCTCAGTTTACAGAAAAGCATCATTTACAATTACTAGTTAGCATGAAAGCATCATGTAGGATTTCTGGTTATTTCTTAAAATTTTAGGTTCTAATGAATTTTAAGACAAAGTGCATGTGTATGAATGTGTATATATGTATCTTCTGGGGTAGGTGAATCATAGTAATAGTCATCTGGGCACTATGTTAGCACTGTATAAGCATTGTTTCATTATATCCTCTTATCATCCTTGTGAAACTTTTAGTATCCCCCGTTTACAGATGAGAAATCTGAACCTCAGAGAAACTAAGTAAGTAGTCTGAAGTCACACAGCCAGTGAGTGAGAGAGGTGGACTTTAAACCATGTTGCAGACATCAAAGCCAGTGCACATATTTCTCAAAGTCGCCTTGAAACACTTGCATCAGAATCACCTGGGGTGTTTGAAAAACTAAAGTCAAAAGTTTCTGAGCCCACCCTCTAGTAAATCAATCTCTTGAGGTAGGGAGGACAGATAAGTACTTTGTTAACAAGCAAGAAGACTCCATTGTACACTGAAGTCTGATTATGGCTGCACAAAGTTATCCTGCTCTTTCCTCATTTCAGGAACAGAAATTTCAGGCCTGTTTAAATTTCCTTATATTGTGTTTGTCCTGATAGAAATAGATGGCCATAAATAGATTAGATCTTTTAGGCATTGCACTTTTAGTTTAGATTGTCTTGTTCAGCCTTTTAAGAAAGTCTTGATAGAGAAAAAGCATGCAGTACATATTTGATACAAATTGTAGGGGGGACATCACAGATTCAAAAATAATAATGCAAGCCTTTCATTCAAAGCAGTAAGTAAGCAAAATTAAAGATAGCATTTTTAAATACATTTTTAAGCAGCCTTAAATTTTCATTATGATATTTGGAACAGAAGAGAGTCTTACAGCCTTAAGAATATACTGTTTTGTAAGAAACTTAAAAAGCAAACTTCAAGAATACACAATATTGAAAATTATTGGCCACTTTTTGATCTCTTCGGTTACACCTCTGCATAGTAGGGTATTTTTTTCTTTCCCAAAGGAAGGACAGTAACATATTATTTAGTAAACAAATGAGCCCTTTGAACTGGACACATTTTGCTCTGATGTGCTTGTTAAATAGAGCAGTACATGCCAGCATGATGGCGTAATTCTCTTAGCATTTGATTTGAATTCTAAATAATATGTTTATTGTTTTCAGAATTACTTCAGGTGGAGGAAGTGCACCTCTCCTGGACTCCTAGCCTTGCTCCTCCCTCTTATTCCTTATCTTCATTAATGTCATCATTTCCAGTCCTTCATGCAATGAAGCTTCTGAATCATAACCTTCATCCCCATACCAGAACAGTCACTGAGGCCAGATAATTTCACCTCAGAAATGTTGTTAGCCCATCTTTCATTTATATGGCCGCAGTTAAGTTCCCTGTATCTCTTGCCTGGACTGTAGCAGTATCTGTCATTGGTCTATCTCCAGGTTCTCTACTTTC
The DNA here is from genome assembly GCF_000442215.2 of Lipotes vexillifer. Lineage (NCBI taxonomy): Eukaryota > Metazoa > Chordata > Mammalia > Artiodactyla > Lipotidae > Lipotes > Lipotes vexillifer. The sequence goes on along the minus strand of NW_006791816.1, from coordinate 53,512 downwards.
CAGTCCAGACTGCACATGACTGGTAGTTACCTAACTGAAATGATTAGATCATATGGCACCAATAGTCACAAGGACTTACGGGGACCCAGTTCTTTTTGCAGTAAGGTCCAAACTCCTTATGCTAGCATTGAACACTTCATCACCCTTCCTGGCTGACTTCATTTCTCAAGATGCCCCTGCCCCATACACACACACACACACACACACACACACACACACACACACACAATAGGCATATTCTAGTCTACTTGTCATTGCCCAACCACTTCTGCACTTGAATGTCTGCTTTATGTATGCTTCTCAGTGTTGTGGAGTGTTTTTTTTTTCCCCTCACCTTTTTTTTCACATGAAATTTGACTTACCTTTTAAGACTTGGCCCAGATGTTTGCATTTTCTTTTGTACCTACTCAGCATTTAGCTTGAACATATTCCACATTTATTGATAGCTATTTCCAATAAAAACGTGACATAGATTTGGTTGGCAAAGGATAAGATGAATGTTGGCAGAGGAAGAAGAGAAAGTTCCTGCCCTGGGGCCATGGCAGTGTAGTGAGGAGCTTACCTGTGAAGTGCCGTGTGAGTACGAAGGAGAATGAAGACATAATGGTAACTACACACTGATGTTTGCTGCATACTAGGGACTTTCCACACATCAACTCAATTCTCAAATCCCTGTGAAGTAACTGCTACTATTATTCCTACTTTGGAAAGGAAAAGTGAGGTTCAGAGAAATTAAATAACTTGCCCTGGTTCATACAGCCAGTATGAGCTGTATTCAAACTCAGGGAGTCTAGCTATAGGTACTGGGCTGTTAACCACTGTGCTGTTGCCTACAGGAGCTAAGCCTTAAATGTTGATTGTGTAGGCTCCCAGGGATGGGGAAGGCTTGCCAGCAGAGAGGATAACGTGTAGGTAGGTCATTAGGTTCCACCTGGAGCACTTTTTCTTACTGGAAGCAGGAGTAGATATGGGTAATACAGATAAAGTGCATAATGTGGGAAGTCCTGAGGGGTCACCAGCTAGGAAGGACATATGCCCAGATGAAAATAGCGTTGTAGATGACTCCGATGTGGAAGGTGGATTGCTTCTTCCTTGCAGAAAGCAGAGAAACCTGTTACCAGGCTTTTGCGGCAGTCCAGATGAGAAATGTTAAAGGTAGAACTAAGGCAGTGGAAGAAGGGATGAAGGAGGGGACATAGCAGAGAGATGTTCAGGAGATAGAATGCACAGGGCATAGTGGCTGAATAAATACACGTGCTAGACAGAGGAGAAGGAGATGAGGAATATACGAGAGAATAGCAGAGTTAGAAGGTAGTTAATAAGTTTGGTTTTCAGATATGTTGGATTTGAAATGCCTGTCAAGTGTCTAATCCCTTCCGTGCCAAACTAGAAAGTAAGATCTGAAAGGGTGAAGATTGTGTCCTTTCATTGCTCTATCGCAAGCACATCTGACAGTGGTTGGCACGTTGAAGGCACTCAGTTGTTTAATAAGTAAATATATCCAGGTGGATATGTCTAGTTAGTAACTTGAAATTATGATTGGGAACTTAGAATAAGAGGTGTGAGTTGAAGGTATAAATTTCAGAGTTATTAGTCAAGAATGGCTGAGTTTGCCAACGCTAGATAGTACCCAGTGGGAAACAGCATTCACAGGCCAAGGAGAAGAAATGGACTAACTGATGGGGCTGAGATGAGTGGGGAGAAAATGAAAAGAGTCCCCAGAAGTTGAGAGAGTTTTAAGGACATGGTCAGAATGATCATTGAGGCAAAATACCAAAGAGAGATCAAGAAGCCTGCAAAGTATTGGATTTGGAAATTAGGTCCTCACTGTGTGGAAGTGTTGTGGGACCAGGGCTAACTTGACTAGAAGAGCAGTGTACAAGCAGGTTCTAGAGCAAACAGGAAGATTACCTGCTCAGGTAGCCGGAGAGCTCTGCTCTCCATGGGACACCACTCCTTCTGAGAAGGCAGAGGAGATGGTGAGTACAGATCTATTTATAGAAAGGCTTATTGATGGGTCTGAGGGAAAACAGCTGCTAGTGTTTATTTCTTGGGGATGTGGGAGACAGGGTCACTTGTTGAGCATAGGGGTGGAAATAGTAGTTGAGATAGTAAAGCTTTGGAGTGGTTGCTCAGGGAATCAGAAGAGGAGCTGAGCAGATCGGCCCTGGACTGTTGAATGGTTTTAAGAGTCTAATGCAGTTGGGAGAGCAATAATTTGTAGTGGACAAGCACAGACAGTTTTGACTTTTCTCTAGCCACACTCAGCTCAAAAAAGCAAAGAAAGTTGATGATTGAATTGATCCTACATGTGGGAATTTGCAAGCCAAGTACAGTGAAAGAGCAATGGGAGTTGACAAGACCAGCAAGAAAGGCATTGGAGTGACATCATGCAACTCTAGTAATGTTTTGTTATTTCTAGTATGATGGGTGGAAGGGAATCTAGTTTCCGGAAAGTATATGTATAATCAACCATTGATTTGACTGCTGAGTATACAGAGTATCATGATGGAAATAATATATTACAGGACTTCCAAAATCATAACTGGTTGTAAATCAACTACTTCAATAAACATTTTTTAAAAATCATAACTGGACTAGGAGTAAAATAGATTTAAATTTTGGCCTGAGTTAGTGAACTTAACAGAATTTCTGTCTGCCTCATGGGGTTTTTCACTGATTATACTGTAATTCCCTAGGAATAATTTCTTAGCCCTGTTACGGTTCGCGCCATTCTTTCAGGGCTGCAGTGAGCCAGAGGAATAGGGCCTCGGGGGCCACTGTAAGGATTAGGCTTTTTTCTCTAAGTGGGAACCCCTTAGGTTTTGAGCAGAGGAGTGATTTCTAGTTCAGTGGGATGGTTCCAGTGGCCCTATAAGGAGTATAGATTGAAGAGGGAAAG
>NW_006791816.1:38621-50457 GCF_000442215.2 Lipotes vexillifer | reverse complement strand
CCGGACGCGCAGGCTCAGCGGCCATGGCTCACGGGCCTACCCGCTCCGCGGCATGTGGGATCTTCCCGGACCGGGGCACGAACCCGTGTGCCCTGCATCGGCAGGCGGACTCTCAACCACTGCGCCACCAGGGAAGCCCAACAATTAAGTTTTTAGGAGTGTCATAAGGTTGATACTTTAACATGTAAACACATCAGTGTAGTAAACTAATAGTAAATGTCCTCTTTACTAAGTAATTATATGTGAAGAATTAATCTATCAGCAGTAGGTCAGTGTCTTTAGATTGTTTTTCTAAGGATAGTGTGTTTTGCTTAATCATTTTCTCTGCCTGGGCTTTCTCTTGACCATGACACAAGTGTTTAACCTAGTCAGTCTTTGACAAAAGGAAATACAAAGTTTATTGGCCCAGATAAGGATTAAACTGGTGAATATAGTCCAGTTAGAATTTCCTCAAACTGACCTCACCACTTGCACAGTTAATTAAATGTTGATGAATCACAAGTTGTTTGCTTTGACTCTTCCCCTTAAGGAAAACTGTCTAAAATTACTGACTTTTCTGTAAATGAAGAAAATCCACCTGGAAAATCTGTGTACATTTTATGTAATTAACACTAAATTTACAGGAATTCCCTGCTGTCCAGTGGTTAGGACTCCGTGATTCCACTGCAGGGGGCCTGGGTTCCACCCCGGTTGGGGAACTAAGATCCTGCAAGCCGTTCGTCATGGCCAAAGAAACAAAAACAAAAAAAACCACACACTAAATTTACAGTATGATATTTTATTAAATTTAAGGCACAACTGATTGGAAGACATATTTTCCAGTGCTTTAATATGCTTTAATAAGGCATACAAGAGAGAATTTATCAAAGAGTTAGAAAGTAAGAAGTAGAGGAATAAAAGCAAAGGAGGGAACTTCTGGGGCTGATGGAAATGTTCCATATCTTAATTATGGTGATGATTACAGGGGTGTAACCTACATATTTGTTTAAACTCTTCAAACTATATACTTAAAATCTGCAGTTCATTATATGTAAACTATACCTGAAAAATAAAGTACAAGACCAAAAGTGGTAAATGTATAATACAGGACTGTTTTTTATTGATAAGTTACAATTTTATTTTATTTTATTTATTTATTTATTTATTTTTTGCCGTACGCGGGCCTCTCACTGTTGTGGCCTCTCCCGTTGCAGAGCACAGGCTCCGGATGCGCAGGCTCAGCGGCCATGGCTCACGGGCCCAGCCGCTCCACGGCATGCGGGATCTTCCCGGACCGGGACACGAACCCATGTCCCCTGCATCGGCAGGCAGACTCTCAATCACTGCGCCACCAGGGAAGCCCCGATAAGTTACAATTTTAAAAACCCAGGTGTTTTACTATCAGACAAAACAAAGCAAAAGGGAACAGTGTATTTGGTATAAAAGGATAACGAAATGGAAGACAGAGAAATATTTTAATAATTTAAAATAATCTTTAATTGGAAGAAAAAATAACAGCCCTTCATATGTAGAAATCCTGAAAGGTGTGTTTCCAAATTGATGGCGCAACGGTTAAAAAAAAAGAAAATAAACCTGAAAATTAAAATATACTTAGAGATAGGAAATCTGGCAGAAATATTTTATATAATCATTGAAAAGAAAATATTAGCAGTTGAGATGAAGTTTTGACAGAATGTAAAGACAAAGACACCATGGAAAATCTAGGCCGGTGTTCCCAAGTACAGTTTTTAAGGCTCATTCTGAATATTCTGTTTTGATACGTCTGGGATAGGGCGTGGGATTTTGTATTTTTTAACAAGCATCCAGGTTGAGTCTTATGAGTTGTGTCTGAAAAATCCTAGACTAGGCAGTGAAAACAAGAAATGGAGAACTGCTAAGGTTATTATTCCAAAAACCATATGATAAATTTATGAGTTTCCTGTGGCTGCTATAACAAATTACTGCAAACCTGACGGGTTAACACAACAGAATTTATTCTCTCACAGTTCTGCAGGCCCGAAGTCTGAAATCACTATCACTGAGCTGAGATCAAGGTGTTGGCAGGGCCATGCTCCCTGAGGCTCTAGCGAAGAATTAGTTACTTATCTCTTCCAGCTTTCTCGTGGCTGCCTGCAATCCTTGGCTTGTGGCTTTACCACTCTAATCTCTGCCTCCGTAGTTAAGTTGCCTTCTCTTCTTTTGTCTGTGTCAAATTTCCCTCTGCCTCCTTCTTATAAAGATACATGTAATTGTATTTAGGACCCACCTGGATAATCCAGGATAATCTCCCCATCTTTTTTACCATATAAGGTAACATTCACAGGGATTTGGATATGGATGTCTTTTGGGGAGCTGTAATTCATCCCACCACAATAAACATCTTAAGAGTGGCTTGAATGTGAGTAAAGAGAAATAAGGAAACAGATTTCTTAAATTAGAATTAAGGTAAGGGGTTAGAGAACAGGTAGGAAGGACAGTTTGAAGACATAAGACTAAATAAAAGCAAGAAAACCAAAGAACAAAGTACTCTCTAATGTTTCCAATACTTCAGAAGCAATGAAGGTAGTTGGAAAATGAAAATGAATACTCCTTTGTAATTCAGAACAACCTTTAAGTTCATTTCTTTTATCAGACAGAGGGCTACATGTAGCATTGAGTACAATAGCAATTTTTTAAACATTTTAAAATATTTTTATGTAAGTTTATAGTATTTAAAAAATATGATTACTGATTGAAATTTATTTTAATATAAACTTATTAAAGTTATAAATAAAGTTTTCATTTAAAGGCCATGCAATTTAAATAGTGATTAATTTCTTCTGTGACTCTTCAGTTAGGTTGTATGTAATGGTATTTATTTTTTAAAAACATGTCTAGTCAATATAGAACCAAAAGAGCAAAAATGAAATAGTATGTTACTTTCATTACTAATAAACGACCCTATTTAATGGAAAACTTCACAAAATTCATCTTTTAATAAATCGCAAGATTTCTTAAAGGCTTATTTTTTTCCTATTTATAAAAGTAATACATGCACATTGTGGAAAGTTGGGAGAATAAAAGAATATACAAAGAAGCAAATCCACTGCAACTCATATTTTGTTGTATTTCCTGTAAGCCTTTTATGTATGCATTTTTTTAACATCTTTATTAGAGTATAATTGCTTTACAATGGTGTGTTAGTTTCTGCTTTACATCAAAGTGAATCAGCTATACGTATCATGTATCCACATATCTCCTCCCTCTTTTCGTCTCCCTCACACCCTCCCTATCCCACCCCTCTAGGTGGTCACAAAGCATGAGCTGATCTCCCTGTGCTATGCGGCTGCTTCCCACTAGCTATCTATTTTACATTTGGTAATGTATATAAGTCCATGCCACTCTCTCACTTTGTCCCAGCTTACCCTTCCCGCTCCCCGTGTCCTCAAGTCCATTCTCTATGTCTGCGTCTTTATTCCTGTCCTGCCCCTAGGTTCTTCAGAACCATTTTTGCATTATTTTTAATATAATTGAGATCATAGAATAAACAATTTTGCTTCCAGCATTTTTTCCATTTACATTGTAATTGAAATTTGAAACACTAATGACTAGGTAAGATTCCAAAGTCAGTCCTGGCTTTTACAACTAGAGTATTTGAAGCAGGCTACTTAGTTACACTTTAAATATTTCATATCTTTGCAGCTGGCTGAGACTTTATCTTTTAGTGTGTTTGCTTCTTTTGTAAATCTCCAAATTACCCAAAGATGTTAGAATGTTTATTTGTTTAAAGGGGAAGAAAAATGGATGAAATTTAAGAATTATAAGTAGAATTATGATTAGAATTATATGTGGAGAAGTTTTCTCATAAATGGGTAAATAGAAATGGGTGTATAGAGTAAAATTTAGTTTAGAAGAATTAAAGAGTACTGTAGAGTAAAATTTAGTTCATGTCACAGGAGTTAATTATTGAGTATTTATTATATGTTATCATTTTTTAGCATTTTACATATACATAATACATATATGTAATATATTTAATTATCATTAATAGTTTTATTGTATATTCCTGAATTAAAATAAGCAATAGAGTTTAAATGATTGGCCAATATTCTTTTTATTATTTTTCTTATTCTTAAAGGTAGATACATTTTAGAACACTTGAACTTTTAAAGGACCATCTTCTTGGAAAATAGTTTACTTTTTGGGTGAAACTGTAATAATGTTTAGCACATTGACTCATACAAAGCAAAGTATAGTTGCATGGTGTAGAATGAAAATTGGTTAAGATAATAACATACCCAAAGCACCTCCCCCCAAATAGATAGATAGATAGAAAGGTACAGATATAGATACATAGAGTAAATGAACTTGAGTACTTTTTAGATTTCAGATTCTTTAGTTTCGTTTTTGCATTGTCTTATTGTCTGGGAGAAGAATTAAATTGTATAAAAGCCTACAGAATTTTCATTGAGTTGTTATTTTCTTTTTCTAGCTTAAAGCAATAAATGTAGATCTTCAAAGTGATGCTGCTCTGCAGGTGGACATTTCTGATGCTCTTAGTGAGAGAGATAAAGTAAAATTCACTGTTCACACAAAGGTAAATGGGATTTTGTACTTCTGTTATTTTAGTTATTGTGCTAATGTTACATATGTAATAATATATTGACTAGAATTTTGGTTTAGGACATAATTAGAAATTCTATTTTAGTTTATAATTCACTGCTGTTATTTTAACAAAACGTTTTAGTGAAGTGTACTTTTTAAAGATTAACATTTGAGAATTAATCATAGAACTTAGACATAGTACAAATTTAATTTTCTCTAGACTTTAATATCTTTTACCATTCTTGTTATTTTCAATTTTGTTACATTCCTTCAGTTAAATTACTGTTGTTGTTGTTGTGTTTTTTTTGTGGTACGCGGGCCTCTCACTGTTGTGGCCTCTCCCGTTGCGGAGCACAGGCTCCAGACGCGCAGGCTCAGTGGCCATCGCTCACGGGCCTAGCCGCTCCGTGGCATGTGGGATCTTCCCAGACCGGGGCACGAACCCGTGTCCCCTGCATCGGCAGACGGACTCTCAACCACTGCACCACCAGGGAAGCCCTAAATTACTGTTTTAACAGACTATTTTCTTTTTAGATTTCAGTTCTCAGGCACATTTTCAGATTGTGATCTATTTTTCTTTGTTTGAATAGTTGAGTTTGTTATATTTATAGGATAACTTTGTAATGGTAGAAGTACAATATAGTAAGAGGTTGTCAGCTTATTTTCTCAAAGATCCCAGGATAATTTTGTCTGGGTGTCTCAGGGTTTTCATAATAGAGTGTAAAAGCACTGAAAATCTTTCATAAAAGACTAATTTTAAAAAATAAGGTATAAAATGTTAAAAGTGTTTTTAGTGTAACTTCGATTTTTATTTGAGAGAATCTCTTTCTTTGCAGAGTTCATTGCCAAATTTTAAACAAAACGAGTTTTCAGTTGTTCGACAACATGAGGAATTTATCTGGCTTCACGATTCCTTCGTTGAAAATGAAGACTATGCAGGTTACATTGTAAGTGTTGAGGTTCCATCTTAATCCCATTTTCTAGGAGCTTTTTAGATACTTTATTATGTGTTGAAATCTTATTTTGCACTTCTAGTGAACTGAGGTAGTTTTTTAAATTGCCAGCTACAAAATGTAATTGACTACCACTTTTATCCTGAGTTGTCTTGTTTGGGAGTGTGGGGATATGGATACGTTATTCCCCCTCATTTAAACTTAAATTCCTACTGTTTATTAAAATAGAAATGGGCTTGTCCTAGGGAGTAGCTAAGGGGGTATTACAAACCATACTGGTCTTGAACCCTTAGGTAGACAGATGTTTAGAGTTGGAGGGCTCCTTAAGAGATTATCGAATATAAATATGCACTGCGTGTTGTGCCTCAGCTGTTGACCACAGTCAGATTTCTGAAGTTTAGTTTCATTTGATTTCCTTGAAATCATCCTGACCTCACCTGATTCCATCTTTATCCTTGTGGCCCCTCCTTCTCAATCATTTGCTTTTTTTTTCTTTCTACAAGTTGAGTTTGGTGGACAACTGGCAGTACTTTTTCTTTTTTTCTTTTTGGTTAATTAACAGTTTATATAAAGGATACAACTCAGGAACAGCCAAATGGAAGAAGAGATGCATAGGATGAGGTATTGGAGTCGGGGGTTGACAGAGAACTTTCATGACCTTTCCAGGATGTTGTACCACCTTCCATTTTCCCAGCATGTCGATGTGTTTACCAGCCTGGAAGCTCCTCCTATTTCTGCCTTTTATTCCCTCATCTTCTTGTGTGATGACATTTTCTTACTACTTTTTTCTCCCATAGACTAAACACTCATCAAAGATCAAGACCATGTCTTATTTATCTTTATATGCCAGTTGTTCAGTATCATGCTTGGCACATAGTAGATGCTGTGTGCGGGCATCAATGAATGTGTGCTGATCTGTATTTGATGCTTCCTTCCCTATTGCTTTTCTTGGTGTAATACTTTTCTTCAAGTCATTGTTATTTTAACTTTCCACTACTTAACCTTTTTTTCCTCTTACTTGCTCTCTTTGCTTTCCATCATTTCCCCTTAACAGTTCTTACTTGTAGGCTCTTCCTCCTATGATAAGTTTTTTCTTATATCCTTCCCTTGAATGATATGTCTCTTCTAGATCTTATATTTTTATTTAAGGTAGTGCTTACTTACCCACTTACTGTGGGTGAATAAGATGAGGTTAGTCATTAGTCTGTATCTTGTTCTCTTGTTTTTAAGTCAGTGCTTTTTGCCTCTGGTGGTACACTCTAATCATACCATTTACATACTTTTGAAAAATAGTATACATATTTGCTACACATTTATTTAGTGTGTACGCAAAGCTTAATGCACATAGACATTTGAGGACTCTAGGTTGCCACATCTAGAATCTGCAGACTAAAGTTCTGGTACTGTTCTAACACCAGAAAATAGTACTCTGCTCTTATTTCTTCCTTGGTATAAAGGATCTCAAGGATCTTAATTTCTAGACTTAATCAAATTCTCTAACCTTAATCGGGATATTCCTGGTATCCAGTTCATTCAGGATGACTTTAGCTCTCTCAGACAATAGTCTTTTATGGTGGCAGTAGTACAATTGCTGCAAGAAATTAAAGTCTTTAAAACTAGTGATTTGGGGGACTTCCCTGGCAGCCCAGTGGTTAAGACTCCGTGCTTCCACTGCAGGGGGCATGGGTTTGATCCCTGGTCAGGGAACTAAGATCCCGCATGCCGTGCAGTGTGGTCAAAAAACAACAACAACAAAAAAAAAACGAGTGATTTGGTTCCATTACAGATCCCTCCAGCACCACCAAGACCAGATTTTGATGCCTCAAGGGAAAAACTACAGAAACTTGGAGAAGGAGAAGGGTCTATGACAAAGGAAGAATTCACAAAGATGAAACAGGAGCTGGAAGCGTATGTGATTTTTCTTGTTAATTGTGCTTATTTTAGTGCCTTTTTTGTTTTGTTTTGGTTTTGGTTTTTTTGCTCTCTGATATCCCATCCTTTCAATCATTTCACCACATTGACCCTTCCTGGAAGATACAGGTTTAAGCCATACAACCAGTGTTAATGGTCATGATCAGAGCCTACAGGAAAATTATAGAATAATAGTCTGCACTTTAAAATTCTTTAAATTACAGTTTTAAATAAACTCTGAAAATTGAAAACAGGGGATCCAAAAGTTTATAAAAAATAGTAGAAAGGGAAATAATGACTTTTTTAAAGCACAGTGTAAATCTTTTCATTTTTTATTTACAAGGCCTTAGTCACTACTCACCTGGTTCTCTCTTTTTGACAAGTGCATACTACCAAGACTTCTGTTTCTCATAGCAGTGTGCACTGAGCAACTCTGAATATATTCTGCTTTCTTTTTCAAAAAGTGTGTGTGTGTGTGTGTGTGTGTGTGTGTGTGTGTGTAATTTTCCCCCTCCTCTTTTCTCTGCCTGTGGCTTCTGGCTGAAGGGAAAAGAATAGGAGCAGAGAGAGAATAGAGAATAGTTTTTTAACGTTTTTTATTAAGTGATTACTAGTTTCATATATACTAGACATATTAAATCCTTGAAAAAAATTGAGTTAATTTCTATTTCATTTTTAGCATATTTGCTGAAAATACAGTTTTTCCTCTTTTATTAAACATTCGAAATAATTTTGGATTTGCTTTATATCGTTTTTCTGTATTTTGAGAGTTATACAAGGAAATAACTTTCCTTGCGTTATCATCACGTTCACCACTCTTTTTCTGGTCATTTCTCCCCTTTGTGCATTTCCTTTTCTCTTCTTGCACTGAATTTCAGTTTTTAAGCATATTTTCGCAGTGCTACTAGACTCCTTCAGATGCTAAACTCTTGACAAGATAAATTAACAAAGTAGGTCTTCTTTGTTAAAGTGTAAGTGACAGATGTTTTAAGAATTCTGTCCATACTGAGTGCAAGCAGTAGTCTGATAGCAGACAGATATATAATTCTATAGTTTATAAGACTGAAAGCTGGAAATCAGCAGAGCACATTAATATTGAAAGAATCAGTGGTTTTCCAGTGGCCCTGATCATGATTCTTTTGTGGTCTGGTTAGGGGTTGGATAACAGAGAACCTTGGGTTTATTCTCCTGCTACCTCCATCCTCTGCATCCTTCTTTTTTGTCTTCACTGAATGACTACCCTCACAGAGATCAAACTTCTCCCAACATTGGTCCTGCTGGTTTGCTGGTATGTAAAACTTATCATCCTTGCACGTAGTTGAAGCAAGAATATTGGGCCTTTTCCTTGAGTGTTTTTTCGAAACTGACATGTATTACTATATGATCGCTGTGATTCACTGATGATAGTAAAATATTTTAAACACAGTTCTTCAATTGTAATGGCAAAAATTAGTCTCTCCATGGTGTGTTTCTTTCTTGTGTGCTTGGCTCATTAGATGAAAATAGTTATTAATGTTGAAAATATGATTACTGAGGTTTGGTTTCTGATTTTTTTTTTGTATGAAGGTGTTTAAAAGCAGTAATTATCTAGAAATTGAATTATTAAAGTTGTACAGTATAATTTGTAGTATACTTTCTCTGAAGCTAAAAACAAAAACCCCTATAGTTACCTTTAACATCAACCTGCATAGGAAGAAAGGTTCATAAAACCTAAAAATATTAACATTTAAATGTAATAAATACTATTAACTAGCATGAAGTCTTTTCAGAGCTGGGTTTTATATATTGAATATTTCATTAACAGTTCAACTAAAAGCTTTGTTTACATGGATTATATCTTTGTATCTCTAATTTTGCATTTAGAGTAATTCAAAGAGTATTTGCTGAAAAAATTGTTGCAGATGTTTTTCTGCAGTATTTTACCTTTCGTTTTGTGTATTGTTTCTAGTGAGTATTTGGCAATATTCAAGAAGACCGTTGCAATGCATGAAGTGTTCCTGTGTCGTGTGGCAGCACATCCTATTTTGAGGAAAGATTTAAATTTCCATGTCTTCCTGGAATATAATCAAGATGTGAGTATTGATCAAAGTAGTGATCAAGGTTTATTTTTAAAGCATCATTGGAAGGAGTAGGGAGTTGCTAGAAAAGGCTTTAAGGCCTTATAAAAATATTTTATAAAATGTTCTTATTTTTCAAGCAGTTTAAAATGACTCTTTTTCATGGGACCTCCCTCATCAATATATTCTCCAATGACGTTCATGATTCTGCCCAAGGTCTCGGGGCCAACAGGAATTTTGACTGGTGCACCAGAATCCAGGACTTCTGGCCTCTAACCAAGCCTTCCGTACCATCCATGGCAGTGGTCCTTGCCGTGCTGTCACCCAAATGCTGGGCCACCTCCAAAACCAGCCTGGTCTCCCTGCCTTGCACTTCCAGGGCGTTTAGGAGGGGTGGAAGTCCCTCATCAAATTGGACATCCACCGCTACACCAATGACCACGACAATATGCCCAGTGGCGGCACCTGCCTTTGGCGAGGGAGATTTTTAAGCGGCATTGTCTCTGGCAGGCTGGAGCGGCTCCCAGTATGAGCTAGGCTTGGGGTAGCGGCGCTGAAGGGCTGAGTCCCTGAAAGGCCCCAGAGGCCGGGGCAACGGCCACATGACCCACAAGACCCAACATGGTGGAGCCCGGGGCGGGGCTGGAATTAAGAGCATTTGACTTTGACACCTCACCTCCCAGTCAAGTGAGAAAAATCCCTGCTGGGTTCCTCATCTCAGAAAAGAGTCTTTTAGATTCAACACAAAATGTGATGCTATTATCGTCTGGAGCAGAATGCCATCCCTAAGTCCCTCACATCTCTAGGTGGAGCTGAGATGCTGGGCAAATTCACGACTCTCACTGATGTGTTAAGGGCTTAGATCTTGATCAGTCATCTTAAGTTATTAGTTGTAGAACAGTATTTTTATTGCTGTTGCATTATATAAATCTGATTTCTTTATTCTGGTGTGTAAATATTATTTGTTGGTATAAATAATTGGTTATATCAATTTGCTGGTTTTACTCATCTGTAAATCCCGAGTCTCTAGAAAAAAATATATATACATAAAACTTATTTGATGCAAAAAAAAAAATTCTTTTTCAGTGATAATGCACTGTTTCAGTAGAACTTGAGTGGATTAATTTTTTAGATGATGGTATATTATGTTATTACTGGAATATTGATTTTCATCCTGAATTGTGAACTTCTTAAGAAATAGGGTTATTGGGCTCCCCTGGTTGCCCAGTGATTAAGAATCTGCCTGCCAATGCAGGGGACATGGGTTCGAGCCCTGGTCTGGGAAGATCCCACATGCCGCGGAGCAACTAAGCCCGTGAGCCACAACTACTGAGCCTGCGCTCCAAAGCCCACAAGCCACAACTCCTGAAGCCCGCATTCCACAACTACTGAAGCCCACATGCCACAACGACTGAAGCCCATGTGCCTAGAGCCCGTGCTCCTCAACAAGACAAGCCACCGTAATGAGAAGCCTGCACACTGAAACAAAGAGTAGCCCCCGCTCACTGCAACTAGAGGAAGCCCGCACGGAGCCAAAAATAAATAAATAAATATTTTCAAAAAAGAAAAGAAAAGAAATAGGGCTTCCCTGGTGGCTCAGTGGTTGAGAATCCTCCTGCCAATGCAGGGGACATGGGTTCGAGCCCTGGTCCGGGAAGATCACACATGCTGTGGAGCAGCTAAGCCCGTGCACCGCAACTACTGAGCCTGTGCTCTAGAGCCCACAAGCCACAACTACTGAGCCCGCACGCCACAACTACTGAAGCCCGTGCACCTACAGCCCATGCTCCACAACGAAGCCCATGCTCCACATCTCATGGTGGAGTTGCCACCACCATGAGAAGCCTTCACACCACAACGAAGAGTAGCACCCACTCGCTACAACTAGAGAAAGCCTGCGCACAGCAGTGAAGATCCAATGCAGTCAAAAATAAATAAATGGGGCTTCCCTGGTGGCGCAGTGGTTGAGAGTCCGCCCGCCGATGCAGGGGACGCGGGTTCGTGCCCCGGTCCAGGAAGATCCCACATGTCATGGAGCGGCTGGGCCCGTGAGCCGTGGCCGCTGAGCCTGCGCGTCCAGAGCCTTGCTCCGCAACGGGAGAGGCCACAACAGTGAGAGGCCCGCGTACCACAAAGAAAAAAAAAAAGAAAGAAAAAAAGAAAGAAATGAAAATTTTTTTTAAATTATTTTTAAAAAACGAAATAGGGGTTACTAAATTTATTAATGTTCTTAAATTTGAGTTTGGAGGCTTCTGAAGACTTAATGGAGAATTCCAGAGAAGAAGTACTTGAGGTAAAGAATTCAATACTACTTTTGGGTTAATCATTGACTCTTTTTTTTTTTTTTTTTTT
>NW_006791816.1:0-38611 GCF_000442215.2 Lipotes vexillifer | reverse complement strand
TGCGGTACGCGGGCCTCTCACTGTTGTGGCCTCTCCCATCGCGGAGCACAGGCTCCGGACGTGCAGGCTCAGCGGCCATGGCTCACGGGCCCAGCCGCTCCGCGGCATGTGGGATCTTCCTGGACCGGGGCACAAACCCGTGTCCCCTGCATCGGCAGGCGGACTCTCAATCACTGCGCCACCAGGGAAGCCCTAACCATTGACTCTTGATCTGTTTATCCTGCCTTCTTCAGTGCTGATTGCTCCTACTTTTCCTCCCTTCTTCCCGGCCTGAAAACTGTTATAATGCAAAAAGAGATTTGAGGTGGTTGAACTTTCTTCATTTGTGGTGCTGGAAAAACTCTTTTCAGTGGATGGGTGATACAGATCTTGGGATCTATATTTGGATGACAAGATTAACTCATAATTTTAGTAGAAAACAAATGTAAACATAGTGGTTTGTTTGCTTACAAGTCAACATCAAGATCAAAGAATTTTGTGTATACAAATTTTCCCTCTTGGTTTGGTTTTAGTAGCTGTGACAATAAAATGTCCTAAGTCTAGCAGTAGAGAAAACTTTTAAAAGGGTATGAAAGTGTAACTCAAAATGTAGCACTTTAGCATGGGTACTCTCACAAGCATAAGTGTAGTATGTGGTACTGACCTATAGTCACTTAATAACTAGGAATTGTAAAGAATGCTGGCTGTATTGTGAATTATAAGAGTCTAAAAATGATTCATGAATAGGGTTGCTAACAAACACATGATAGAATGCTGTCATCGCTTTTTTACCTTTATGAATTTGTTTATGCTGGCCTTTATTATGGCCTGGGCTAAAACCTTAACAATAATTTGGTAGAGCAACATTAGGTGTAAAGTGAGGCATGGTGGTACCAGCACAAAGCCACCTTAGTACTCAGGCTCCAAGTACTCTATCCTGTTGCCACAGCTCTTGGTACTATCTGAAATTATATATCTGTATGTATGTATGTATGTATGTATGTATGTATGTATTTAGGCTGCGTTGGGTCTTCATTGCAGTGTGCATGCTTTTCTCTAGTTGTGGAGAGCAGGAGCTACTCTTCGTTGCAGTGCGTCGGCCTCTCATGTGGTGGCTTCTCTTGTTGCGGAGCACGGGCTCTAGGCGTGTGGGCTTCAGTAGTTGTGGCTCACAGGCTCTAGAGCGCAGGTTAAGTAGTTGTGGCTTGTGGGCTCTAGAGCACAGACTCAGTAGTTGAGGTGCACAGGCTTAGTTGCTCCGTGGCATGTGGGATCTTCCCAGACCAGGGCTCAAACCCATGTCACCTGCATCGGCAGGCAAGTCTTAACCACTGCACCACCAGGGAAGTCCCTATATCTGTATTTTAAAAATTGTTTATATATCCATTATCTATCGCCCCCTACTAAAAAGTAAGCTCTCTGGGAGTAAGACTTGAATTTTTCACCATTGTATCCTCACTATTTTAGAATTGTGCCTGACCATTAAGATGTAAAATTAATATTTGTTAAAATAATAAGTGAAAGATTATTGTGTTTAGTTCCGCTTTATAAATAGCTTTCATAAATCCTAGGATTTTCCCACCAAGGTAGATTTATTTTTTTCTTACAATTTTTTTTAATATATTTGTTGTTGTTTTTATCTGTTTGTTTATGGTTGCACCAGGTGTTAGTTGTGGCACATGGGATCTTTTTAGTTGTGGCATGTGGACTCTTAGTTGCGGCATGCGAACTCTCTAGTTGTGGCATGCATGCGGGATCTAGTTCCCTGACCAGGGATCGATCCCGGGCCCCCTGCATTGGGAGCACGGAGTCTTAACCTCTAGACCACCAGGGAAGTCCCTCTTCCTTACAAATTAATATGTGCTTAATAGAGATGATGATGATGCATTTTAGTAACCCTTTTAATATCAGCAAATGGTTGTTTTGGAGAAAGCCTAGAAAGATGGACTGGAAAGTATTTTGCAAATATTTTTTAATTAATTAATAACAAGTATGTTAACAGGTTGTAGAAGATCATAGGCCCAAAATTAAAAGGTTTTTCTCAACCTTGTCTCTAATGCTGTTTCTCAGATCTTTACTCTGTTCAGTGGTGCTGGAAAAGAAATCTGTCTGTGCTATTCTACTATCTGAGCTTCAGAGGGTCATGGGACTGATGAGCTGTTGAAATAGAGTGAAAGTGTCTTGAAGTCTGAAAAGGCTGTGGGGCATTTGGAAGGCCTAGAAAATCTTGTTCCAGCATTTAGTCTCATGAGAAATGGTCACTGCTATAAGGAATGATTGCCTGTAGTAGTGCTTTCCTTATGTAGCTCTGCCCCTTCTGTTTCCAGTACCTATAGCTTTAGTCTGCTTAGCAGTAGATTGAATATCTTACCTATTCAACACCCTAATCTTCATTCATTTCTTCCTGCCACATCAGTGACCACACCCAGGACCTTGTCTCACCTCTGAGTTCTTTTTTCTTTTTTTTTTTTTAATAAATTTATTTGTTTATTTTGGGCTGAATTGGGTCTTCCTTGCTGCACGCAACTTTCTCTAGTTGCGGCGAGCTGGGGCTTCTCTTCGTTGCAGTGCATGGGCTTCTCATTGCGGTGGCTTCTCTTGTTGTGGAGCACAGGCTCTAGGCACATGGGCTTAGTAGTTTTGGCTCACGGCCTCTAGAGCACAGGCTCAGTAGTTGTGGCGCTCGGGCTTATTTGCTCCGGGGCATGTGGGATCTTCCCAGACCAGGGCTCGAACCCGTGTCCCCTGCATTGGCAGGTGGATTCTTAACCACTGCGCCACCAGGGAAGCCCCACCTCTGAGTTCTTAAACCCTAATATTATAGACTCCAAACATAGCCTTCTGTCCTCACAGCTCCCTTTTTCCCTGTTCGCCTTATAGTAGTTCTTTGACTCACTGCTGCATTTAGACCCTTGACCTCTCCTGCACTTTGACCCTGTCAGTAGCCCTTTTGTCTTTCTCATCTCACCTAGAGTGCCTGCTCTGTTCCTTATAACAAGGTTATGACTTTAGACAGGTCTCTCCCATTTTCCATTAAAGCTGATTTCAGTAATTCTTCTTGATCAGATAGTGGCCTTGTTCACAGTGGGGGGACACCAATCAGAAATCAAATCCCTGAGCCGCCTGCATCCCCACAGCCTTCAACCACCTTGGTGGCCACACTCATTTAATAGCTTCTTTTCTTTTTTCCTTTCTCCTTTCCAATCTCGATTCCTTTTTTTCCTTTGCTTGCCTAACTGCCCCGACTAGAACCTCCAGTACAGTATTAAATGGAAGTGACAAGAGCAGACATCCTTGTTTTGTCCCTGATCTTAGGGAGAAAGCATTCACTGTTTCACTGTCAGGTATGATGTTAACAGTGGGTTTTTTCATAGATGCCATTTGTCAGCTTAAAGAAGTTCTTTTCTATTCCTACTTTTTTGAGTGGTTTTATAATGAAAAAGTACATCTGTTGAGGTGATCATGCAGTTTTTGTCCTTTATTCTATTAATGTGGTGAAATACATCATGCGTTTCCATGTTGACTAAGATATCTTTCTGGCTATGCTGGCTCCCATGTACTTATGGATCTATGGGAATGTCTCTCGATGTGTTTTCATCTTAACTCTAAAGCTACTTCCCAGTCTCTTTCATGGGTTTTATCCTCCATATATCCATTCATTTAAATCTGATTCTTCCAAGGTTCACTCACTGAGTTCTCTAGAAGTCTAAAAGTTCCTCTAGACTTCTAATTCTGTAAATTCTAAGTCATATCATCTACTCCTGTGGCTCCATCTACTCTAATATGCTCTTAAGTTAGAAATCGATGGGAATTCCCTGGCGGTCCAGTGGTTAGGACTCTACGCTTCCACTGCAGGGGGCATGGGTTCGATCCCTGGCTGGGGAGCTAAGATCCCGTAAGCTGTGTGGCACAGCGAAAGGAAGGAAGGGAGGGGAGGGAGGGAGGGAGGAAGGAATCTGTATCACCCCTGAGTCCCCTTGGCATTTTACACTCAGCTACACTCTTCTTTACATTCATGCCTCCTTTTGTATTCTCTATATATCTCAAAGAAGGTATCACTACCTCCCAGTCCCTTACACTGTGAAAATTACTCAGGATTCCTACTACCTATTCAGGAGTCACCAAGTTCTCTCTGTTTTATTTTACTATATTAGGAATGTGTCTGCATCCTTCCATCACTAGACCTAAAGATTAGTCCTGACTTTCATAATCTTTGCCTGGGTTTTCGAAGCAGTCCCTGACTGGTCATTCAACCTCCAGTCTTATCTTTCTCAACCCCTCAGTCTGTATTAAGTTCCTTGGGTGCTCCCCTAATGCCCCATGGATATCTTTAACACTATACTCCTCACACTATATGTAATTATATGTTTACTTCTCTCTGTCCTCCTGTGCACCATAAGTTACTTTAAGAATAGAGACCACCTCACCTCTTAATCATCTTAATATTCCTAACACCTAGCAACAGTGCATGGTTATAGTATACATGCATTATGGTTTGTTAAATGAGTGAATTAGTGAAATAATATCAAAAATTCAGTAAAAAAAAAGAAAGAAAGAAAAAAAACCCTAGAATGCTTTGGGAGGCCTAAGATAGAGCAGTGAATTCTAACTGGGAATTTGAAAGGGTTACATGAAGAGATGCCTTTTAATTTGAATGTTAAAGTCTGAATAGAATTTTTGGTGGGGGAATTCCCTGGTGGTCCAGTGATTAGGACTCCGAGCTTCCAATGCCAGGGGCCCAGGTTCGATCCTGGTCAGGGAACTAAGATCCTGCAAGCTGTGCAGCATGGCCAAAAATTTTTTTGAAAAAAGAATTTTTGGTGAAAGAGGTATCATTTCAGATGCAGAGGAACCTAAAAGCTCAGAGCTTCTTTTGAGAACAGTTTGGAACATAAGGCTCTCTAGGGGTAGAGTGGTAGGTGGAAAGGTAAGTTGAACCAGATTTTTCAAAGTATTGAGTACCGTGCTAAGGAGATTGGCCTTCATTCTCTGAACATTATGAAACTTTGTAAACTTATTAAGTTTCCAAAATGTGATGTTGGAAAGTTATCACAAGCAGCAGAATGGATTGGATGGAGGAGATGAGGGATGTTAACTAGAAGTCCAGTGTAGTAGTCTAGGCAGTAGATAATGAGGACTTCTGCAGGACAGTGGGAGTGGAAAGGGACACATTTCAGAAATTTGCTGGTAGAATTTGAGCTGTGAGAGAAAGAAAGAAATTGTAGATTACTTAAGATTTTTAATGAAAGGTACGGGGCTTTAGGGAACGTACGAGAATCTGAGAGACTGGTTGGATGGGGCAGGGTAGGGGGGTGCATGAATAGGGAACCAGGAAGAGGGAAAACTTGGAGATTAGACTATAATGAGTACTCTTCTAAGATTTTTCTAGGGCTTCCCTGGTGGCTCAATGGTTGAGAGTCCGCCTGCCGGTGCAGGGGACACGGGTTCGTGCCCCGGTCTGGGAAGATCCCACATGCCGCGGAACGGCTAGGCCCGTGAGCCATGGCCGCTGAGCCTGCGTGTCCGGAGCCTGTGCTCCGCGATGGGAGAGGCCACAACAGTGAGAGGCCTGTGTACTGCAAAAAAAAAAAAGATTTTTCTAATGTGGGGTTAGCAGAATCTCCGTGTAAGGATATGATGTAGGCAGTTGGAAATAGGATCTAAGGTTCAGGAAAGAGCTTGGGGCTAGTGAGAGAAATTTGTGAGTCACTTACGTAAAGGTGGGCAATGAAGCCATGGCAGTAGATAAGGAAATTAGATGGGATGTTCCTTCCTAGGGTCCCTGATGCAGCAAGTAGTAAAGTCAAAGAGCTAGCTGCTTCTCACCTTTGCCTTTAGATATACCATTCATGCCAGGCAGAGTCATCTTTTGTGTCCTTTGCATCATGAGTTGCTGACCCCAAAACAGGTGAGGAGATGATATTTGGATGGGTTTGGAGTGAAGAATTTTCAAAATGTATTTTCAGAGCTTTTACAGAATCATATAATGGTATATTGTACTCCAGTAACTTTTGCATGTTCAAAGGAACTCCTTCCTGAGTTAATATTTAGTTGACTTTGTATGATATAGTAGTGTTTGACAAAGTATGATAAGAGGGTTACTTACAAAAAAATTATCAAATATACTTATAAAATTTGGGAAAGCTAGGCCTTATTGTAGATCAGCTGAACCTGAATCTTTGGGAGTGAGGCCAGATTCCTCTTTAATGTCCTCGAAATTGAAAATCACTGATAGATGTGATGAAATTGCCACTTTATTAAATTTAAAAACTGGGGTCCTTGGGCTTCCCTGGTGGCGCAGTGGTTGAGAATCTGCCTGCTAATGCAGGGAACACGGGTTCAAGCCCTGGTCTGGGAAGATCCAACGTGCCACGGAGCAACGGGCCCCGGGAGCCACAACTACTGAGCCTGCGCGTCTGGAGCCTGTGCTCCGCAACAAGAGAGGCCGCGAGAGCGAGAGTCCCGCGCACTGCGATGAAGAGTGGCCCCCGCTTGCCACAACTAGAGAAAGCCCTCGCACAGAACCGAAGGCCTAACACAGCCATAAATAAATAAATAAAGCAAACTGTCAACAAGTAAAAAAAAACACAATTAAAAAAAAAAAAAAACTGGGGTCCTTTTGAGATTGCCATTTTGATATCAGAGAATAACGGAGGCATTAACTTCTCATTTGTAATCTTAAAAGAAATGCTAACTTAAATTAACCTTTCTTTCAGTTGAGTGTGCGAGGGAAAAATAAAAAAGAGAAACTTGAAGATTTCTTTAAAAACATGGTTAAGTCAGCAGATGGAGTAATTGTTTCTGGAGTAAAGGTAAGAGTATTTAATTAACAGAGGTGTTGGTTTGAGGATTTACTTCTAAGAGGGAGATAGGTTGAGATTTCAGATGTGTGGATGATTATATTAGAGTAAAAGAGAAGTTTGGATAGTAGACTTCTTAGGCCTGGGAAACTGGGCCCCTCGCCCTGGGTTCCTCAAGAGCTCCCTTCTCTAAGGGGTAATAGGTCTGCAGGTCCAAGTGGAGATGCCCACCCAGAGCCCATGCCCCTTTCCTCCAAACCAGACCATTCTCCAGGTATCTAGAAAGCCTTCTTTCAGGTCCTGCATGGGCTTTTTCCTTGAGTCCATCTGCCAGTGGGTAGACTGGGCTGCTGGTGGCTGTCCTCCACAGGTGGTCAAGGAGTAGAGGGAAGGCACAGGGCAGAATGTCAGTGTGCAGGGTGGAATGAACGTCCAGCCACATGCGCGTGAGTTCCCTCTGGGTGCCTTACGGAGTCACAGGGTCGGGCACAGAGGGTCTGCCTCCATTTGTACACTTATCCAATTGGCCTTACAAATGTTAAGGGCAGACCTGGGTTCAGATACGGAGTTAGAAGAGCTCAGTTGAGGTTTTGGTTTCGTCTCATAGTAGCTACATGACCTTCCCTTTCTCTGAACATCAGTTTTCCCATTTTCAAAATTTGGTCAGTAATGCCACCTAGCTCACAGAATTGTTAGAAAGATTGAATGAGATGATATGTGTGAATATACTTACAAAGTTAATTATTTACCAAGGTAACACCTAAATTTTTCTTAATGATTTCTGAAAATGGTACAAAAATGGATTTTTCTGAAAACTCTAACCATTAAAATATAAGAGAAAAATATTTATATTACATTATTAAGTAAATACAAATAAGAGATAAATAATGCTGTGTCATCATTGCCTGTTTTTATAAATACATATATAGTAAAACTTGGCTGTAAAGTACTATTTGATTTATACTTTAATTTTGCAGAGACAGATCATTTGATATGTTGACAGTGCATGTGCTGTGGCTACTTTCTAATAAAGACTCAGCATGGGAATTCCCTGGCGGTCCAGTGGTTAGGACTTCCACTGGATCCCAAAACCGCGTGTTGTGGCCAAAAAAAAAGAGCTTACTTCCATTTTGATACTTCTGCATTAATGTTGAATTTTTTCTTTTCTTATTTATTTAGGCTGTGATGGGTCTTAGTTGCAGCACACAGGATCTTCACTGTGGCATGTGGGATCTTTAGTTGCAGCATGTAGACTTCTTAGTTGCGGCATGCATGCGGGATCTAGATCCCTGACCAGGGATCAAACCCTGGCCCCAAGTCTTACCCACTGTACCACCAGGGAAGTCCCTGAATTGTTCTTTTTTTTTTTCGGTACCCGGGCCTCTCACTGTTGTGGCCTCTCCCGTTGCAGAGCGCAGGCTCAGCGGCCATGGCTTACGGGCCCAGCCGCTCCGTGGCATGTGGGATCTTCCCGGACCAGGGCACGAACCCATGTCCCCTGCATCGGCAGGCGGACTCTCAACCACTGCGCCACCAGGGAAGCCCACTGAATTGTTTTCTTAACATTAAGTATAAACCACTATATTGATTATGATTTTGATAATTTTATTGAAGTAATAGCTGACATTTTTTGAACATTTACAGTGTGGTGTTTGGTAGCCCACATTTCATTAATCTTCACTACAGCTCTGCAACTTAGTTTAGCTCCATTTTTACATTTAAGAAAACAGGTACACATGAATTAGCAGATTTTAAATGACATTTTATCAGTACTAACTTCTGCTTCTGTGTACTGTTGATGTCGGTCTCAAATTACATCATTTCAGCTGGTGCTTTTTCAATAAACAATTGCTGTTTTAGAAGGGAGGAAAGTACTGTTAATAGTTTTTATTTTTAAAGTATTTCTAGTTTTGTTCCAGAAAAGATTGAAAACAGTGTTTAATATGAAAATTGCTCCCAGATAGCTAGTTTGGCCAGGTTCCCTAAAGCAGTCAGAGAGGGCCCTAATGACTAAGGGATTCAGGAACAGCATTCAGGAACGGCCCATAGAATGCATAACAGACCAAGAGAAACAGATTTTCACTTGTCTGCCAGGCTTTTTTCCGTTTTTTCTCAAAAGCAAATGGTCACTCCCACTGGCAGAAGTATATCTGTTGGAGAACAGGATTGTAGAGGCGGAGCACAAGTAGGAACACATTTGAGTACAACACGTGAGCCTCAACCATAATGGGGAGCTCTAAGCCTTCAGCTGCAAAACTGTAGATTTCTTACTTGATAGATAGAAACACATATTTTTAAAGTCTGAACTTGTTGATGAAATCAATATAATGTCTGATTATTAGAGGATAGCTATGCTGTTTTACTGATGATCTTTTATGATTATAAGGATAACAAAGTGATTTATGTGTTAGACTAAAGCAAGTAAGTGGAAAAAACTCATATTTTCTTTTGATCCCATAGGATGTAGATGATTTCTTTGAGCATGAACGAACATTCCTTTTAGAATATCATAACCGAGTTAAGGATGCATCTGCTAAATCTGATCGAATGACAAGATCCCACAAAAGTAAGGTTTTTCTCTGTGGCTTAAGTTTACATTGTTTAATGGAATATTTATAAAGTTATTATGTTATTTACAGTTTGTAAAAGTCTTGATATAGGGCAGTGGTTCTCAAACTGTGGTCTATGAAGCTTTGATCCTAAGGCCCCTTTAAGCAAGTCTGTGAGGTCAAAACTACTTTCATAATAAAACTATGATGCTTTTTGTCTTTTTCACCATGTTGACGTTTACACCGATGTTGCAAACGCTGTGGTGGATAAACTGCTGGTGCTTTAGCACAAATCAAGGCAGTGGCACCAAACTAATAGTCATTGTATTCTTTCCCACAGCGCATTTGCAATTTAAAATTTCGTTTAAGAATGTCCTTGATGGTATAGCACAGGGGAACTATTATATTCAGTATTCTGTAATAACCTATAGGGGAAAAGAATCTGAAAAAGAATGGATACATGTAAATGTGTAACTAGTCACTTTGCTGTACACTTGCAACTAACACAATATTGTAAATCAACTATACTCCAGTATAAAATAAAAATTAAATTTAAATTTTTAAGAAAAAGAAGGTCCTTGATGAAGCAGTGAAACTTATTACTTGTGGAAAGTCTCTTCCCTTGAGTATACTTTTTTTAATATTCTGAGTGACGAAATGGGAGGTATGCATAAAGCACTTTGCATATGGGTGTATGATGGTTCTCTCTAGAAAAGCATTTTAGTGAACGAGTTGCAACTGAGCTAGCTGCTTTTTTTCATAAAATACCATTTTTACTTGAAAGAACAACTGACAAACTGATCATTGAAACGAGTATTTGGTAGACATTTTATTAAAAATTAATTAAATGGGCCTGACACTTCATGGAAAACAGCTGACAGTGTTTGTTGACAATGATAAAGGTCAGGCTTTCCAGCAATAATTAGAATTTTGGAAAACTTGTATCAGTCACCATGAGCTTGCTTTTCAGTAATTAAAGACTTAATCTGAGGAGATTGATGATAATATTAGTGTGATATTTTTGATACTATATACTGAAGTGTGTCAACATTTGGAAGATCTGTGTGATTAATTGAACTAGTATTTTCTTAATGATCAAAATTATGTATGTAAAAGATCTATTTAAAGTACAAGATAGATTAAAATGGGGTTTTTTTAACAGCTTTATTGAGATATAATTGATATCAATAAGCTTCAGTGTTCAAAGTGTACAGTTGGATAAGTTTTGACATATGTATGATATCATCACCACAGTCAACATAATGAACATATCTATCACCACCAAAAGTTTCCTTCTGGCCCTTTGTAATCGCTCCCTCCTGTGCCTATCCCCAGGCCACCGCTGATCTGCTTTCTGTCTGTAGATTAGCTTGCATTTTCTAGAGTTGTATATAAATGGAATCATACAGTATGTACTCTTTATGGTCTGGCTTTGAAATTCAACAAAATTACTTTGAGATTCATCCATGTTGTATGTATCAATAGTTCATTCTTTTTATTGCTGAGTAGTATTCCATTGTATGGATATACCACAGTTGTTTATCCATTCAGCTGTTGGTGGACATTTGGGTTGTTGCTGGCTTTTGGCCATTTGAAATAAAGCTGACATAAACCATCTGTATGTAAGTCTTTGTATGGACATATGCTTTCATTTCTCTTGGGTAATACCTAGAAGTAGAATGGCTGGGTCAAGTGTAAGTGTACAATTAATTTTTTAAAAAAAACTGCCAAACTTTTTTTCCAAAATGATTGTACCATTTTACATTCCTACCAGCTGTGCACGAGAGTTCCAGTTGCTTCACACCCTTGCCAATAAAGATAATCAGTTCTTTAAATTTTATCCATTCTGCTAGGTCAGTGTGGTTTTAATTTGCATTTCCCAATGATTGATGATATTGAACATCTTTTCTTGTATAAGTCCTCCAACTTTATTCTTCTTTATCAAAGTCATTTTGGCCCCTCTGGTTTCTTTACATTTTCATATGGATTTTAGAATCAGTTTGTCACTTTCTACAAAAATGCCTGCCGGGATTTTGATTGGGATTGTATAGAATCTGTAGATCAATTTGGGGAGGATTGACATCTTAACACTATTGGTTCTTCTGATACATGAACATGGTATATATCTCCATTTAATTAGGTCTTCTCTCAGCAGTGTTTTATAGTTTCCTTTGTACAGATCTTATACATCTTTAGTTAGATCCCTAATTATTTTTTGATGCTATTGTAAATGTGTTTTTTACATTTCAGTCTCCAGTTGTTTTTTGCCAATATATAGAGATGCATTGTATTTTCAGTGTTGAGCTAATAGCTTGAAACCTTACTAGATCAACTCAGTTATTAGCTTTATTAACTATTTTGTAGATTCCTTAGGATTTTCTACATAGACGATCATCTGCTAATAAAAACAGTTACACTTCTTCCTTTCCAATTTGAATGCTGGTTATTTCTTTTCCTTGCCCCATTATACTATAGCTATACCCTCGAGTACAGTGTTGATGGAAGTGGTGAAGGCAAGCAACTTGGCCTTGTTTCTTATGGGGAAAGCATCAGTCTTAAGCTGTTAATTATGATGATAGGTGTAGATTTTTCCTAGATGCCTTTTAAGTCAGGAATGAATGTTGGATTTTGTCAAATGCTCTTTTTGCAACAATTGACAGCTGATTTTTTTTTTTTTTTTTTAAGTGAACAATTCAGTGGCATTTAATACACTGACAATGCAGTGCAACTAATACTTCTATTTAGTTCTGAAATAGCTTATGACCCCAAAAGGAAACGGTACGCGGGCCTCTCACTGTTGTGGCCTCTCCCCTTGCAGAGCACAGGCTCCGGACGCGCAGGCTCAGCGGCCATGGCTCACGGGCCCAGCCACTGCATGGCATGTGGGATCTTCCCGGACCGGGGCATGAACCCGTGTCCCCTGCGTCGGTAGGCGGACTCTCAACCACTGTGCCACGAGGGAAGCCTGTTTTGCAACAATTGAGATAGCCATATGGTTTTTCTTTTTTAGTCTATTAATATGGTTAATGATATTGATTGATTTTCAAATATTAAACCAACCTTATATTCTTGGGGTAAATATCACTTATATCATTAGATTTAATGTAATAGAGTACACAAAGTTCATTGATAGGATTTTAGATTCCCCACAGGAACTAACCCTTAAACTTAAACTGCTTGTTGAGTAGAGTATCCACAATTTTCTGAAAATATTAGTAAAATGCCTCCTCCTTTTCCAACGACACATCTGTTTGAGGTTAGATTTTCTCCCGATACTTGAACAAAAACAACGTATCACAGTAGAGTGAATGCAGAGCAGATAAGAGAATGGAGCTATTCTATTATTATTATTCTATTAATCCAGACGCAAAAGAGATTTGCAAAAATCTAACAGTGCCACTGTGTTCGCTAATTTTAAAATATATAAATAGTTATTTTTCATTTAAAATGTTAACTTATAATGGTTTATGGGACTTCCCTAGCAGTCCAGTGGTTAGGACTCCGTGCTTCCAATGCAGGGGGCACGGGTTCTATCCCTGGTTGGCGAACTAAGATCCCACATGCCCCACGGCCAAAAAAAAACCAAAACGTATTAATGGTTTTAATACTGTTATTTTAAAATAGTAAATATTTAACATTTTTGTTTTACTTTTAAAAAAATACAGTACATATTGATAGATGTAACCCACATAAACAAAAGCTCTTTAGGGTCCTCAGTAATTTCTAAGAGTGTAAAGGAGTCCTAAAACCAAAAAGTTTCAGAGCCTCTGATATACAGACAGGTCAGTAGGTACCTAGAAGTACGAACCTCCGTTTTGGGGTATTGTTACATACTCTAATAGAAAGGAGGAAGTAAAGGAGTCTCAGGCCTGGTAACTTCTATTCTTGTGTCATTCTTCTGAGAGAGTTAAGAGTTCTTTTTGTATTTTATTTTCCTGTATCTTTGTGATTTGCAGATTCATTCTAATGAAGTAGTAGTTCTTAGTTGCCTGTTCAGTAGTTAAGAACTGTATAGTCTAAGTGTGGGAAACTTGAATTCCTTCCTAAATTCATTACTGACTTGCTTTAGAGCCTTGGGCAATTCACATAATTAGTCTTGTGTTGATTTCCTTGTTTATAAAATGACATTAAGGATAAAATACCTCATACTTTCACTGCTCTGTTAAGAAAAACTTCGTCCCAACCCATCCTCTCCTGGCCCCTCCATCAGGACACACACTACTCCCTACTCCCCACACACACCCGGAGTCACACAGTGCACCCTGAGGGCTCCAGCGGCACCCTGGGTGCCTTCCTAGGAAACCCTACACTCCACCCACCCCCACTAGGCCCTGGCCCCAGCCTGTAGGCACACCCCCTTCCCCCAAAAAAGAAAAACTTTGTAAATACGAAATGGTACATACTAGTGTTGATTGTAATAATTAGGAATACCTTTAAGTTTAGATTTCATAATTTAAAAATGGAAGCCTACTATATATACTTTTTAAATTTCTTAAAAAGTTATTTAATTCATAAACATTGACTTGTCTATTATGTGCCAACCATCATGTTAGACATTGATGATTTCAAGATGTAGAAAATAACAGTCTTTGCCGTTAAGGAATTAATAATTTTGCAGGTGAGATAAACACTAAAAGCAAAAAATTACAATATATTGAAATTAATCCTATCATAGAAGTGTGTATTAGTGCCATGGAAGTATAAAGAACTATAGGAATCATCTGTTAAGAAAACAGAATATTAGTGATTCTTACTGATACTGTTTATTTGACCAAGTGGAATGGTGTTTTAGGGGAGATGATAGTGATCCTGTTTTACAAAAATACAACTGTTGGGCTTCCCTGGTGGCGCAGTGGTTGAGAGTCCGCCTGCCGATGCAGGGGACACGGGTTCGTGCCCTGGTCCAGGAAGATCCCACATGCCGTGGAGTGACTGGGCCCATGAGCCATGGCCGCTGAGCCTGCGCGTCCAGAGCCTGTGCTCTGCAACGGGAGAGGCCGCAACAGTGAGAGGCCCGCGTACCGCAAAAAAAAAAAAAAAAAAAAAAAAAAACGACTGTTACATATAATTAATTACCTTACATATATAGTAGACCCTTGAACAACACAGGTTTGAGCTATGTGAGTCTATTTATATGCGGATTTTTCTTCAGTAAATATGTAGTATTGTAAAAGTACTACACAGTCCGAGGTTGGTTGAATCTGCAGGTGCAGAACCATGGATACAGGGGCAACTATAAAGTTAAACAGGGATTTTTCACTTCGGGGAGGGTTGGCACCCATAACCCCTGCATTGTTCAAGGGTCAACTGTAATAAAATTTTACAAAATTATAAAGTAAAAACTATTTTTTCATAATTAATGAACTTAGCCTGGATTATGAAAAATTAAGCTTTTCAACTTAATAATTTTATAAGTCACTGTGATTTGTAAAATCAGGACAGTTTGTATATTTTTCGTGATCACATAATGCTGTAATAACTAAAGAGGGTAGTGTTCTCAAAGCCTAATGTTAGTAAGAATACAGGAATTTCTTGCTCCAAAAAATAATTTCAAGGTCAGCCTAAGCATAAACTATTAATGTATTCAGTATTAAACACAGAAACCATTTTTGATTCCTACCTCTCAATAAACCAACCTTTAAGTGATTTTTGAGTATTATTATTATTTTTTTAACTTAACCTGTTAGGGTATAGTGAAGAGTCTTATATATAAGTTACTGTTCATAGTCTGAAGTTTGTACTTGAAGTTTCTTTATAAAAGATATCAGGATAGAAGATTTGAGTAACAATAAGTAAGTAGTCACCAAATTTCAGCCATATCAGTTGAATGTAATTTTGTGCAAAATAAGAAAGTATAATGTAAGCATTACTGTTTTGTTAGGGGATAAACACATAAAAGCCTGGTAGAAATACTACTAGTATAAGTGGGAATACAAAGTAGGCATGTCTAGGATTTCATTAATGATAGCAAACATTTGTATAGTACTGTATACACTGTGTGCCAAGTTTATAGTAATGTTTACTAGCTCATTTAGTTCTCCAAATAATTATGTGAATTGGGTACCATTATTATCCCTATTTCCAGATGAGGAAACTGAGGCACAGGCAGGTTAAGTGATATGACCAAGGTCATACAGCTGGTAAATTGGGAAGCTGGGATTGGACAGTTTGGTTACAGGTCCATGCTCTTAACCATTGCACTATGCTATTCCTTTTCTGAAATTATAATCTTTTCTCAACAAGGACATTGTCCTGTGGGGCAAGCCCTAGGAGGAGTACTGTGCTGACGTTGAGTACTTTGCTTCCTAGCACCCAAGGGGAGTGGTACTACCATTCATCTAGCTTCCCACGCTTCTGCCTCAGGGCTACTGTTTGTAAATCCTACCTGTTACATTTCCTAAATATCTTCGAGCTTTGTCAGTTCCTCTCTGCTCTTAATGTTTCCACTACCTTGATCCTGACCCTCAGCATCTGACACAGCAGTTTCTTGGTTGGTCAGTGTGCCTTCTGTGTCTCTCTACTATTAGTCTTTATTCAAGGCAGCAGAATTTTTTAATCTAAAATCCTTAACAGGTTGATTGCACCACTACTAGGATTTTAAAATGTTTACTAACACCCATTCCCACAAGATCAGGTCCAAACTTCATCATGGCTTACAAAAACCTTTCTTTCCCCCAAGATGCTTAGAAGAAAAATAAATTGATTTCTCCATCTTCAACCCTCTCCACTCCCCTCTGTACCCTGCAGTGCCATAGTCCCAGAAGGCTCTCTGAATATACTTTGCTCTTTTATGTGTCCCTGGCCTTTTTCCATGCTCTTCCCTTTATCCAGAATGCACTCTCCTCCTCTTTGCCTAGTAAAGATTTGCTCATCCTGCGAGCTCCAACTCCTGTAGTGTCTGTAAATCCTTCCCTGACCTCCTCAGGTGAAATCATCTGTTTCCCCTGCTCGCGATGTAGTTTATACCTACTTCTAATATAAAATTCATCATTTTGTATTATAGTTTTTGTCATTTCTTTCACTAGACTTTGGGCATCTCATATTACATACACATTTTTTTGACAGGTAGGTATTCAGTAACTATTTTTGAATCAATGAATAAACATATTAAATTCTTAAAACTTTTTCCATAGGTGCTGCAGACGATTACAATAGAATTGGTTCTTCATTATATGCTTTAGGAACTCAGGATTCTACAGATATATGCAAGTAAGCATTCTGATTTAAAACATTAAATATAAGTAAAACAAAATTTTTGTTAGCAGCTCAGGCACACACAATACTTCTGACCCAGCAGGCATTTTGGAATATTTTTGTCAAAACACATTGATAATATGGAACTTCTTTATAAACTTAGGTCAGTGTCATTTTTCTCTTCCCTTTCCCTCCTTGTTTTTTAAATGTGAGAAATAAAAATCGACCTTAGTATATATAATTTTAACATTTACAGTGTTTCATTTGATGAAAATTTGCCAATTTGTATGTGTGAAAGAGACAGAATTTATGTTTAAGTGTTCTTAGATTTTTATAATGTTTATTATAAATAAATGCTATTTTAGAATTAGAATATATATATACACACACATACACACATACATATATATATATTTCATTGGAGGCCAGATTTCAATGTACCATAAATAATCTTAGTTGCTCCTATAATGTTTAAACCCAGCTCTCTGTTGAAAAATAATTCAAACACATTTTAAAAATTTTAAGTGGAAAAACTATTTTCTTAGTCCATGCCTTTCTCCAAACCACATCCTTGAACTTTTCTATAGTATATCCTGTCTCAGTAGACATGTCAGATCCAGTTTTTCAGCATATCTAGTTTTTCAGCAAAACACTAATTAACATGCTACCTTCCCAAAGAGTTAGTTCTTAAGTATTTGATAAGAAGGAAAAACGTCAACCTTGCCATGTGTTATCTTTCATAAACCTCTCAAAGCAAGTTCTTTTTAGTAATGTGAAGTTCATAAAATTCATTTTAGCTTTCAATAGTATTTGCCCTAATCCAAATATAATGTCATTGATAATTACATATTTTACAGGATACCATTTAATAGTTTGGCATGGGGATATTTTTTTAGTTGGTGTCAGCGTTTGAGAGATGGGCTTTTTAATTAATAGTGAAAGTGGGGGCTTCACTGGCGGCCTAGTGGTGAGGACCCTGGGCTCTCGCTGCAGTGTCCGGGCTCAGTCCCTGGTTGCAGAAGATCCTGCAAACTGCCGGTTGCGGCCAAAAAACAAAGTGAAAGTGAGCTATGAAGTAGAGATTGGCTATTCATTTGTGTTGTTTTCCAAAACAAAGCAGCTCCATTTGAAAGTATTTAAGACGTAACTCTTTGGATGTCATTGCCCTGTACTTCTGTAATAATTTAAAGGTATGGTTTTATTTAATATTATGTGGCATATTACCAAAGGATATCGAGACAGAGTTTTTAAGTTTTTAACATATGGCTTAGACCGCCACCTTGAAATGGGAAGATTTTCTGTAATCGTATGTCAAAAGGAATCTGTTACATGGGTGGACGTACAGAGATTTTTGTTGAACTAAATGAAGTCTTCAGTGAACAAGACAAATATTGTAATGAGGTAAGAATGTTCATTATTAATCTGGTTTGGGGTATATTCTCTGAACATTTGAAATAGAAAATTATTTATGATGAAATATTTTTCCCTTCCAGGTTTTTTCTTAAAGTTTCAGAACTTTTTGATAAAACAAGAGTAAGTACTAATAATTAACCTTTGGGAGTCTGAATCTCTGCACACAGTAGTGTTTAACTTGTTGCGCTGTGTTTAACTTTATTGAGGAAGATGAGTTATACTTCAAAAGGTTGAAGAGGCAGATTTAAATTTGGAAATAATGAGAGTTTTTCAGGAAATTTAGTTTTTGTTATGGTCTTTTGGTATATGTGTAAAAGTTCATACTCTTGATCAGAAAACGTGTTCATTAGGAGGCTGGGTTTATTTTTATGAAAGATCATTTTTTTCCTGGGGCTTTTTAAGCTAGAAGAAAATCTTAGATTCACTATAACTTTACCAAGATTATTGCTTTTGATCCCCCATGACACATTGCTTTAAAAAAGAGTTGTATCAGCATAAGACAAAAATATAACTGCAGAAAGTTTTCATTCATAGTAGTAATAATTTAATACTGATATAGTCTTGGTTTTCAGGGGTCATGTTAATTTATGATCATTCTGTCTATCAGTTGATAGTGAAAATGTTTACTAGATTTGTAATGGTACTTACCTGAGAGTCGTGGTGGCTAGTCCGTTGTAGAAATCAGATTTCATCATGACCTTGGCAGTTGAGTAGTGGAGACAAGTTAAAGAAAAGGAGATATTCTATCACAAAGGAAAAAGTTCTTAAATATGTAAGTAAATGTTATACTGGGGTCCATATAGCTCATTATTCTGCTTTGATACTTGTACCAGTGAGCATTTTCTGGGAAGATATAGTTGTTTTTGTGTGCGTGTTCATTTATATCAGAAGAATAGGAATCTATCACAAAACAGCCTTATGTGTCAATTCTTTTGGAAGCAGATGTCAAGGTGGGATTAAATGTACAAGAGATTTATTGTGAAAAACAAAGAGGAACGAGCAGGAGTAGACAGGAGGGGAGAGTTCCAATAACAGTGCAGGTCTACACCTGCAAAAGGAGAGGGAGAGGAAGGAGGACTGTGTAGGAGGAGTTTCAGACTATAGCGCAGTCCTAAGAAAGCTTTGTCCACGTTGGAGGGGAGTGCCTGAGCCAGAGCTGCCCGTTAGAGGAGTTCTACATCAGGCAAGAATGGGCTGGGTGGGGAGGATGGAACATAACTTTCGTATGAACATGGTTCCAGATCCAGAGATACTGCAGTTGGGGCTATCAGTCAACTGTGCTCCTTGCAGCAGGCATTTCTCTTGGAGATCTGGGTGGCACATTTCCATAGCCCCAAAATTCTTCATTCCCTTTAGTATTTGCACGTTGTTCTGGTTATTATTGCTGTGTAACAAACCATCCTAAAATCAGTAGCTTTAAACAGCAACCATTTTAGTATGCCAGTGAACTCTTTGGTTCAGGAATTCAGAAAGGGCACACAGCAGGGATGGCTTGCTTCTGCTCCATGATGTCTGGGGCCTCAACAGGGAAGATATGAAGGCCAGGGCCTGGAATCATCTGAAGGCTCTTTCACTCATATGTCTGGGGGTTGATACTGGCTATCAGCAGGGACTTCTGATAGGGCTCTTGGCTGTAACACCTACATGTGGCTTTCCCATGGAGCTGCTTAGGCTTCTTCACAGCATGGTAAAGAGGTTCCAAAAGTGAGTACCCCAAATTATGGGAAGTAGAAGCTGCTAGTTTCATAAGGCCTGGGCTTGGAAACTGGCGCAGCATCATTCCCGTATTGGGCAAGCAGTCTGAGAGCCCAGATTGAAGGGGAGAAGACACATACCCTACTTCTTAATGGAAGGAGAGAAGCCCTATTTAAAAGCACTGAACATCATCTAGCATGTCAAGAAGTTCTGTAAGTTTGTTTCTCCATAAAGAAACTTGAAGATTTTTTCAAAACTTTTTATTAAAGTGTATTATACATGTAGAAAAAACCACATAACAGAAGTGTACAGCTCAGTGAAATGTCACAGTTTAACACACTCATGTAACGAACACCCAGATCAAGAAATGGAACATTACCAGCAACTCGGATGCCCTGTTCCCCTTCAGCTGCCTTCTGAGTCACCACCTCGGCTGCAAGGCTAACCACTGTCCTAGCTTCTAACAGCAAAAATTAATTTTATTTTCATATTTTATGTAAATGGATTATGCAGTATATATCCTTATGTCTGGTTTCTTTTACTCAATATTACATACATAAGATTCATTGGTGTTGCATGTCGGTATAGCTCCTTCATTCTTATTGCTGTATAGTTTTCCATTGCAAAAACATACCTAATTTATTATCTTTTCTACTGGTAGGCATTTGGATAGTTGCTAGTTTGGGGCTCTTTACAAAGAGTACTGCTAAGACCATTCTTATCTTCAGCTGAACATAAGTACTCATTTCTGTTGAATGTATGTAACTAGGAGAGGAAGTGATGGTTCATAGGATATCCATGTGAAAAGCTTTTGTAGGTACTGCCAAACTGTTTCCCAAAGTGATTGTAACAACTTACATTCCCACCAGAATGAATGTGAGCATCTCACTGCTGCACAAGTTTGTAATATTTGGTATTTTAGGTGTTCTGGTGGATGTGTAGGGTTTTTTTATTTTAACAACAATTTCAGAGTCTCCGAAAAGTTGCAAGAATAGTACAAAGAATTCCTGTACGTGTGTCACCCAGATTTTCTTAATGTTAACATTTTCTACATTAAAGTTCTTTTATTCCCAGAAGTCCATGTTTATTGTTTTTTGCCCTTTGTGCACATTTCTCTCTCTCTTTTTTAAAGATAAGAATCAATTTTAACGTACCAGGACTTCCCTGGTGGTCCAATGGGTAAGACTCTACGCTCCCAATTCAAGGGGCTGGTGTTCAATCCCTGGTCTGGGAACTAGATCCCACATGGCGTAACTAAGAGTTTGCATGCCTCCAGTAAAAATCCTTCAGTTGGCAAAAAAGATCCTGCATAATGCAACTAAGACCTGGCACAGCCAAATAAATAAATATTTTTTAAAAAAATTTTTAATGTACCAATATGATTATCAGTGATTCTCCATACTGTCATCAATATCTAGTATAGAAATGTTCCCAGTTGTCTCATAAATGGCTTTTTACGGTGGACTTTGTTTGAATCGGGATCCAAACAAGGTTCCCATATTGTATTTGGTTGACATAATACATTCTTCTTTATTCTCTGTCTCTCCAGACTGAATGAAGAGTTCTCATGTTTTTATTTTTTATTTTTCTTTTTTTTTTTAATCATCCTTGTTTTTATTTATTTACTTTATTTATTTTTGGCTGCGTTGGGTCTTGGTTGCGGCACACAGGATCTTTTGTTGCGGTATGTGGGCTCTTCGTAGCGCAGGCCGGCTTCTCTCTAGTTGTAGCGCATGGGCTTCTTGCTCATTGTGGTGCTGCGGGCTCCAGGGCATGTGGGCTCTTCGTCGCGGTGCACAGGCTTCTCTCTCTTTATTTATTTATTTATTTATTTATTTATTTATTTATTTTTTTCTTGCGTTATGCGGGCCTCTCACTGTTGTGGCCTCTCCCATTTGCGGAGCACAGGCTCCGGACGCGCAGGCTCAGTGGCCATGGCTCACGGGCCCAGCCGCTCCGCGGCATGTGGGATCTTCCCGAAACGGGGCACGAACCCGCGTCTCCTGCATCGGCAGGCGGACTCTCAAGCACTGCGCCACCAGGGAAGCCCCAGGCTTCTCTCTAGTTGTGGCATGTGGGCTTCTTTCTAGTTGTGATGCACAGACTTCTCTCTGGTTGTGGCACACAGGCTCCAGAGCGTGTGGGCTCTGTAGTTGTGGCACGCAGGCTTAGTTGCCCCCTGGCATGTGGGATCTTAGTTCCCCGCCCAGGGACTGAACCCTTGTCCCCTGCATTGGAAGGCAGATTCTTAACCACTGGACCACCAGGGAAGTCCCGAGTTCTCATCTTTTTAGTCAGACTTAATGTTTTAAAATTGTTTTCTGGTTGTCCACAGCAGAAGGATTGGTTTGAATTACCTAGTCTACTGCTGTTGCCAGCCTCTATTACTTTATAATCATGTGTACATATCAATTGCCATTGAAATGAATAGAGAGAAAAACACAGGTGAACCTGACATATGATGTTTAAACTCATTACAGCCAAGAACTTGAGTCAAATATAGAATCCTTCCATAAATTCACTAATCTGTTCATTTTTTTGTCAGTTACAAAAAAAAAACTAACAGACTAACAAAAGAGAAGGAAAGGAAACTTAGTTTAAATAGGAATTGATACTGTAGTTATTTATAACTAACTTTTTTACAATAATTAAGAAAGAAAACACTGAGTATAGAATGTAAGTACTGATTAAATACCCAATTTTTTTCCCTTTTTCAGAAAATAGAAGCACGAGTGTCAGCTGATGAGGACCTCAAACTTTCTGACCTTTTAAAATATTACTTAAGAGAATCTCAAGCTGCTAAGGTAAGTATTGTTTTCTTTTAAATGGACTGCTTTACAAAAAGCCATCATCTGCTTAAAGGTTGTTAGACTTAAGATTGTTAAAGATGACTTATCTCTTGATTTTAAATTATATTTTTAAGTATGATTTTTTTTCTCCTTTTATAAATTGTAGGTCAGAGAACCCCACATAAAAGTTTCCTCTATAAACTCCTGATAGAATTTGTCTAGAATTTTTTTTTAATTGAATTTGGTATATTTAGTCAGGTGAAATACCTGCAAAGACAAAAGTAAAGCCCCCAAATAACAGTTGTACAGCTAAAGGATTCCTAATTTTGTCTATCTGAGTCCTCTGTTGAGGGTGAGAGATCCATAAAACAGGAGTATGTTTTATTTTAAGGCATCTCAAGTTTCCTTTTGGAAATCGATGTGCAAAACTAAAACTCATACTAATCAAAAAAAAGTTTAATAAAAACATCTAAAAAACACTGAAAACTTAGTGGCTCAGATACTCCAAATTCCGTGTTAATTTATGAATTGAGATGTACAGAAAATTCCCATCTAATCATGGGATTGCTGGGTCATATGGTAGTTCTGTTTTTTAAGGAACCTCCATACTGCTCTCCATAGTGGCTGTATCAATTACATTTCCACCAACAGTACAAGAGGGTTCCCTTTTCTCCACACCCTCTCCAGCATTTATTGTTTGTAGATTTTTTGATGATGGCCAGTCTGACCAGTATGAGGCGATACCTCATTGTGGTTTTGATTTGCATTTCTCTAATGATTATTGATGTTGAGTATCCTTTCATGTGTTTGTTGGCAATCTGTGTATCTTCTTTGGAGAAAGTCTGTTTAGGTCTTCTGTCCATTTTTGGATTGGGTTTTTTGGGTTTTTTTGATATTGAGCTGCATGAGCTGCTTGTATATTTTGGAGATTAATCCTTTGTCACTTGCTTCATTTGCAAATATTTTCTCGCATTCCAGGTGTTGCCTTTTCATCTTGTTGATGGTTTCTTTTGCTGTGCAAAAGCTTTTAAGTTTCATTAGGTCCCATTTTTGTTTTTATTTCCATTTCTCTAAGAGGTGGGTCAAAAAGGATCTTGCCGTGATTTATGGCATAGAGTGTTCTGCCTATGTTTTCCTCTAAGAGTTTTATAGTGTCTGGCCTTACATTTAGGTCTTTAATCCATTTTGAGTTTATTTTTGTGTATGGTGTTAGGAAGTGTTCTAATTTCATTGTTGTACCTGTAGCTGTCCAGTTTTCCCAGCCCCATTTATTGAAGAGGCTGTCTTTTCACCATTGTATATGTTCTTGCCTCCTTTGTCAAAGATAAAGTGACCATATGTGAGTGGGTTTATCTCTGGGCTTTCTATCCTGTTCCATTGATCTATGTTTCTCTTTTTGTGCCAGTACCATACTGTCTTGATTACTGTAGCTTTGTGGTATAGTCTGAAGTCAGGGAGCCTGATTCCTCCAGCTCCGTTTTGCTTTCTCAGGATTGCCTTGGCTATTCAGGGTCTTCTGTGTTTCCATACAAATTGTAAAATTTTT
Source organism: Lipotes vexillifer (assembly GCF_000442215.2). Classification (NCBI taxonomy): domain Eukaryota; kingdom Metazoa; phylum Chordata; class Mammalia; order Artiodactyla; family Lipotidae; genus Lipotes; species Lipotes vexillifer. The sequence continues at coordinate 14,646 of NW_006791816.1, read as the reverse complement.
TGTTCTACTTCTGTGAAAAATGTCATTGGTAGTTTGATAGGGATTGCATTGAATCTGTAGATTGCTTTGGGTAATATAGTTATTTTCACGATGTTGATTCTTCCACTCCAAGAACATGGTATATCTCTCCATCTGTTTGTATCGTCCTTGATTTCTTTCATCAATGTCTTATAGTTTTCTGAGTACAGGTCTTTCGCCTGTAGGTTTATTCCTAGGTATTTTATTCTTTTTGTTGCAGTGGTAAATGGGAGTGTTTCCTTAATTTCTCTTTCAGATTTTTCATCATTAGTGTATAAAAATGCAAGAGATTTCTGTGCATTAATTAATTCTGTGCATTAATACTGCTACTTTACCAAATTCATTGATTAGTTCTAGTGGTTTTCTGGTAGCATCTTTAGGATTCTCTGTGTATAGTATCATGTCATCTGCAAACAGTGACAGTTTTGCTGCTTCTTTTCTGATTTGGATTCCTTTTATTTCTTTTTTTTCTCTGATTGCCGTGCCTAAAAATTCCAAAACTATGTTGAATAATAGAGGTGAGAGTGGGCTCCCTTGTCTTTTTTTTTTTTTTTTTTTTTAGGTGAAATGTGATTTATTTCAATGTTTTCTGTTTTTCGTTTTTTTTTTCTTTTTGACTGTGTTGGGTCTTCGTTTCTGTGCAAGGGCTTTCTCTAGTTGCGGCAGGTAGGGAGCCACTCTTCATCATGGTGCGCGGGCCTCTCACTATCGTGGCCTCTCTTGTTGCGGAGCACAGGCTCCAGACGCGCAGGCTCAGTAGTTGTGGCTCACGGGCCTAGTTGCTCTGCAGCATGTGGGACCTTCGCAGACCAGGGCTCGAACCCATGTCCCCTGCATTGGCAGGCAGATTCTGAACCACTGCACCACCAGGGAAGCCCCAGCTCCCTTGTCTTGTTCCTGATCTTAGTGGAAATGGTTTCAGTTTTTCACCATTGAGAATGATGTTGGCTGTGGCTTTGTCACATATGGCCTTTATTATGTTGAGGTAGGTTCCCTCTATGCCCACTTTCTGGAGAGTTTTTATCATAAATGAGTATTGAAATTTGTTGAAAGCTTTTTCTGCATCTGTTAAGATTATCATATGGTTTTTATCCTTTAATTTGTTACTATGGTGTATAACATTGATTTGCATATGTTGAAGAATCCTTGCATTGCTGGGATAAACCCCACTTGATCATGGTGTATGATCCTTTTAATGTGCTGTTGGATTCTGTTTGCTAGTATTTTGTTGAGGATTTTTGCATCTGTGTTCCTCAGTAACATTGGCCTGTAGGTTTTTTTGTGACATCTTTGGTTTTTGTATCAGGGTGTTGGTGACCTCGTAGAATGAGTTTGGGAGTGTTCCTCCTTCTGCTGTATTCTGGAAGAGTTTGAGAAGGATAGGTGTTAGCTCTTCTCTAAATATTCGATAGAATTCACCTGTGAAGCCATCTGGTCCTGGGCTTTTGTTTGGTGGAAGATTTTTAATCAGTTTCAGTTTCAGTGCTTGTGATTGTTCTGTTCATATTTTCTATTTCTTCCTGGTTCAGTCTTGGAAGCTTGTACTTTTCTAAGAATTTGTCCATTTCTTCCAGGTTGTCTATTTTATTGGCATACAGTTGCTTGTAGTAGTCTCTCATGATCCTTTGTATTTCTGCAGTGTCAGTTGTTACTTCTCCTTTTTCATTTCTCACTCTGTTGATTTGAGTCTTCCTTTTTTTCTTGATGAGTCTGGCTAATGGTTTATCAATTTTGTTTATCTTCTCAAAGAACCAGCTTTTAGTTTTATTGATCTTTGCTATTGTTTCCTTCATTTCTTTTTCATTTATTTCTTATCTAATCTTTATGAATTCTTTCCTTCTGCTAACTTCGGGGTTTTTTTGTTCTTCTTTTCTCTAATTGCTTTAAGTGTAAGTTTAGGTTGTTTATTTGAGATTTTTCTTGTTTCTTGAGGTAGGATTGTATTGCTATAAATTTCCCTCTTAGAACTGCTTTTGCTGCATCCCATAGGTTTGGGGTCATCATGTTTTCATTGTCATTTGTTTCTAGGTATTTTTTGATTTCCTGTTTGATTTCATCAGTGATTTCTTGGTAATAGCATATTGTTTAGCTTCCATGTGTTTGTATTTTTTACAGTTTTTTTCCTGTAATTGAAATCTAGTCTCATAGTGTTGTGGTCAGAAAAGATACTGATACAATTTCAATTTTCTTTTAGCTGTTTTTCTTTTTCGATTTTCTTAAATTTACCGAGGCTTACCAAGGCTTGATTTTATGGAATAATTTTACGGCCCCAGAAATCCTGTGTTCCATCTATTCACTCGCCTTCCTCCTAACCCCTGTTGATTTTTTAGTTGCCTTCATAGTTTTGCCTTTTCCAAAATGTCATATAGTTGGGTCTTTTCATAATGGCTTCTTCACTTAGTAATGTGCATTTAAGTTTCCTCTATGTCTTTTCATGGCTTGATAGCTCATTTCTCTTTAGCACTTAATAACATTCTGTTGCCTTGATATATCAAGTTTATTTATCCACTGACCTACTGAAGGACATCTTCGTTGCTTCTGAGTTTTGGCAATTATCAGTACAGCTGCCGTAAACATCCATGTGCAGGTTTTTGTGTGAGCATAAGTTTTCAACTCCTTTGAGTAATAAATAGCAAGGAGCACAATCACTAGATCATATGATAAGAGTATGTTTAGTTCTAACTGTCTTCCAGAGTGCCTATATCATTGCATTCTCACCACCAATGAATGAGAGTTCCTGTTGCTTAACATCCTCACCAGCATTTGGTATTGTCAGAATTGTAGATTTTGGCCATTCTAACAAGGTGTGTAGAGGTATGTCATTTTAATTTGCATTTCTGTGATGACATTTGATGTGAAGCATCTTTTCACAAGCTGTATTATATGCCACCTCTGTGTCTTCTTTGGTGAGGTGTCTGTCTTGAAAAAAAAGGTCTCTGGGGCTTCCCTGGTGGCGCAGTGGTTGAGAGTCTGCCTGCTGATGCAGGGGACATGGGTTCGTGTCCCGGTCCGGGAAGATCCCACACGCCACGGAGCAGCTGGGCCCGTGAGCCATGGCCGCTGAGCCTGCGCATCCGGAGCCTGTGCTCTGCAACGGGAGAGGCCACGACAGTGAGAGGCCCGTGTACCGCAAAAAAAAAAAAAAAAAAAAAGGTCTTTGGCCGATTCTTTACTTTGGTGGTTAAGTTTTAAGAGTTCTTTGTGTATTTTGGATAGCAGTCCTTTTTATCAAATATCTTGTAAAAAAGTTTTCTTGGTCTGGTGGCTTGTCTTCTTGACACACTTTTGCTGAGCAGACATTTTTTATTTTATTTTCTTCTTTTAATTTTATTTATTTATTTATTTTTGGCTGCGTTGGGTCTTTGTTGCTGCGCGCAGGCTTTCTCTAGTTGTGGCAAGCGGAGGGATATTCTTTTTTTTTTTTTTTTTGCGGTACGCAGGCCTCTCACTGCCATGGCCTCTCCCATTGCGGAGCAGACCCCAGACGCGCAGGCCCAGCGGCCATGGCTCACGAGCCCAGCTGCTCCACGGCATGTGGGATCCTTCCAGACCAGGGCACGAACCCACGTCCCCTGCATCGGCAGGCAGACTCTCAACCACTGCACCACCAGGGAAGCCCCAGGGGGCTACTCTTTGTTGCAGTGCGCGGGCTTCTCATTGTGGTGGCTTCTCTTGTTGCAGAGCACGAGCTCTAAGTGCGCGGGCTTCAGTAGTTGCAGCACACAGACTCAGTAGTTGCAGCACACAGGCCCTAGAGCGCGCAGGCTTCAGTAGCTGTGGCACATGGGCTCAGTAGTTGTGACACACGGGCTCTAGGGCGCGTGGGCTTTCCGTAGTTATGGCATGCAGGCTCAGTAGTTGTGGCTCACGGGCTGTAGAGCGCAGGCTCAGTAGTTGTGGCACACAGGTTTAGTTGCTCTGTAGCCTGTGGGATCTTCCCAGACCAGGCTTGAACCCGTGTCCCCTGCCTTGGCAGGCGGATTCTTAACCACTGTGCCACCAGGGAAGTCCCAGCAATTTTTAATTTTAAAGAAGTCCAACTTACCAATTAATTCTTTCTTGGATCATCCCTTTGGTGTTGTATCTAAAAAGTCATCACCACGCCTAAGGTCATACGGATTTTCTCCTGTGTTTTGCATTTTACATTTAGGTCTATGAGCCATTGAGTTAATTTTCATGAAGGGTGTAAGGGCTGTGTATAAATTCGTTTCTTTGCCTGTGGATATCCAGTTTTCCCAGCAGCATTTGTTGAAAAGATTATCTTTTCTCCATTGTGTTGCTTTTGCTCCTCTGTCAAAAGATCAGTTGGCTCTATTTGTGTGAGTCTAGTGCTGGGCTCTCTGTTCTGTTGTATTGATCTGTTTGTCTGTTCTTTGACCAGTACCACACTGTCTAGATTACTGTAGCTTTATAGAAAGGTTTAAAGTAGGTAGTGTCAGTCCTCTGACTTTGTTCTTCTCCGTCACTGTTGTGTTACTCTGTGTCTTTTGCATTTCCACACAAACTTTAGAATCAGTTGGTTGATGTCTACAAAATAACTTGCCAGGATTTTGATTGGGATTATGTTGAATCCGTAGATCAATTTGGAAAGAACTGATTTTGACAATATTGAGTCCCCCTCCCTATCCATGAACATGGAATATCTCTCCATTTATTTAGTTCTTTGATTTCTTTTATCAGAGTTTTGTAGTTTTCCTCAAAAGTTGTACATGCTTTGTTAGATTAATACCTAAGTATTTCATTCTCTGGAGTGCTAATTAATGTAAATGGTATTGTGTTTTTAATTTCAAATTTCACTTGTTCATTGCTGGTATACAAGAAAGCAATCTACTTTTGTATACTGATGTTCTTTCGTAAAACTTTATTATACTTATTTATTAATTCCAGGAGTTTTTCTATATAAACAGTCTTGTTATCTGGCATCTGTAAACAAAAGACAGTTTTGTTTCTTCCTTTCCAATCTGTATACTTTTTATTTCTTTTTCTTATTGCATTAACTAGGACCTACAGTACAGTATTGAGAAAGAGTGGTGAGATGGGACATCCATTTGTTGTTCCTGATATTAGTGGGAAAGCTTCTAGTTTTTCACTATTAAGTATGATGTTAGCTGTAGGTTTTTTGTAGATGTTCTTTATCAAGTTGAGGGTGTTACTTCTATTCCTATTTTGCTGACGAAACAGTCAACTGATTTTTGACAGAGTGCTAGGACAATATAGTGAGGAAAATAATAGACTTGCAACAAAAGGTACTGGGACAACTGAATGGTCACGTGAAACAGAATAAAGTTGGACCTTCTTCACACCATGGATAGAAAATTTACTCAAAATGGATCAAAGATCTAAATGTAAGAGCTAAAACTATAACATTTTTAGAAGAAAACATAAACATAAATCTTCTTGATTGCCTTAATTAGGCATTGATTTCTTAGCTATAACCAGAAGCACACCAACCAAATAAAAATAATAAATTGGACTTTATTAAAATTTTAAAAACTTTTGTTTAAAGTTTTTTGTATCAAAAACACTATTGAGGGCTTCCCTGGTGATGCAGTGGTTGAGAGTCTGCCTGCCGATGCAGGGGACACAGGTTCGTGCCCCAGTCCAGGCAGATCCCACATGCCGCGGAGCAGCTGGGCCCATGAGCCATGGCTGCTGAGCCTGCGCGTCCGGAGCCTGTGCTCCGCAACGGGAGAGACCACAGCAGTGAGAGGCCCGCGTACCGCAAAAAAAAAAAAAAAAAAAAAAAACACTGTCGAGAAAAATGAAAAAACTCACAGACCAGGAGAAAATATCGGGTTGACCAGAAAGTTCATTCCGGCTTTTGCATAAGATGTTACAAACAAACTTTCTGACCAACCCAATATTTGGAAATCATGTAAGTCCCTAATAAGCGAATGGTATTCAGAATATATAAAGAACTCTTATAACAGTAAAAAGACAAAGAGTCCAATTAAAAAGTGGGCAAAAGACAAAGAAGATATACAAATGGCCAATAAATACGTAAAAGGATGCTCAACATCTTTAGCCCTCAGGGAAATGCACATTAAAACCACAGTGCTATATCACTTCACACCTAGTAGGTGGCTGTAATCAAAAAGACATAACAGGAAAAAAAATAAAAATAAAAAAAAAATAAAAAAAAAAAAAGACATAACAGGGCTTCCCTGGTGGCGCAGTGGTTGAGAGTCCGCCTGCCGATGCAGGAGACACAGGTTCGTCCCCCCGTCGGGGAGGATCCCACATGCCGCGGAGCAGCTGGGCCCGTGAGCCATGGCCGCTGAGCCTGTGCGTCGGAAGCCTGTGCGTCGGGAGCCTGTGCCCCACAACGGGAGAGGCCACAACAGTGAGAGGCCCGCGTAACGCAAAAAAAAAAAAAAAAAAGACAACAGTATTGACAAGGATGTGGAGAAATTGGACCCCTCATGTAGTTTTGGTGGGAAAATGTAAAATGGTGCGGTCACTTTGGAAATAGTCTGGCAGTTTCTCAAAAGATTCAACATAGAGTTACAAGGTGACCCAGTAATTCCACTCCTGAGTAATGAGATATGAAAGAGAAATGAAACGTGAAAACATGTCCACACAAAAACTTGTACACACGTGTTCATAACAGCATTATTATGAAATAGCCAAAAAGTGGAAACAAACCAAATGTCTGTCAGCTAACGAATGGATAAATCAACGTGGTATGTCCATACAATGAAATATGATTTAGCAATAAAAGGAATGAAGTACTGATTCATGGTATAAAACGGATGAACTTGAAACTTTATGCTAAGTGAAAAAGCCAGAATTGGGAATTCCCTGGCGATCCGGTGTTTAGGACTGTACACTTTCACTGCTGAGAGCCCAGGTTCTATCCCTGGTCAGGGAACTAAGATCCCGCAAGCCACAGCACAGCCAAAAAGGAAAAAAAAAAAAAAAAGCCAGATACAAAAGGCCACATATTATATGATTCCTTTTTAAAATATTTTATTTATTTATTTGGTTGCGAAGGGTCTTAGTTGCGGCAGGCGGGAGCCTTAGCTGTGGCATGCACGTGGGATCTAGTTCCCTGACCAGGGATCGAACCCGGGCCCCCTGCATTGGGAGCGTGGAGTCTTATCCACTGCGCCACCAGGGAAGTCCCTGATTCCTTTTTTAATGAAATGTCCAAAATAGGCAAATCTGTAGAGACAGAAAGCAGATTAATGGTTGTCCATGGCTGGAGTTGGGGGGTGTGGAAGGAAATGGAGAGTGACTGCTAAAGGACCTGGTTTCTTTTTGGGTGACGAAAATGTTCTAAAATTGAGGCTAGTGATGGTTACACAACTCTATGAGCATACTACAAACCGTTGAATCATGCACTTATATGAGTGAGTTAGGGACTCCCCTGGTGTCACAGTGGTTAAGACTCAGAGCTCCCAATGCAGGGGGCCCAGGTTCGATCCCTGGTCAGGGAACTAGATCCCACATGCATGCCACAACTAAGAGTTCACATTGCCACAACTAAGGAGCTGGTGAGCCGCAACTAAGGAGCCCGCCTGCTGCAACTAAGATCTGGCACAACCAAATAAATATATAAATTTTAAAAATAAATAAATGAGTGAGTTATGTGGTGATTTGAATTATATCTCAATAAAGCTGTTACCAAAAAAATTTAGAAGAATGACATGTGGCATTCACTGTGTGTTAGCTCTGGTGATGGGGGTGGCAGTGGCTGAGGGCAGCTACTAGAAACATGCAGCATATATTATTGTGAAGCATTCTGTTTTATAGGATCTCCTGTATCGAAGATCTAGGTCACTAGTGGATTATGAAAATGCTAATAAAGCACTGGATAAAGCAAGAGCAAAAAATAAAGATGTTCTGCAGGCTGAAACATCCCAACAGTTATGTTGTCAGAAATTTGAAAAAATATCTGAATCTGCAAAACAAGGTACTCTTATATTAACCTTTAATCATAAGGTATGTTTTGCCTATTATATAAATAGTTAATCCTAATTTGTTTTGCCTATTATATAAATAGTTAATCCTAATTTGTTTTGTTCACAGAGCTTATAGATTTTAAGACAAGAAGAGTTGCTGCATTCAGAAAAAATTTAGTGGAACTGGCAGAGTTAGAACTGAAGCATGCAAAGGTAGTATCATATTAAAGATTTAATAATTTAAGTGACATAATTTACAGATGAGTCAGTTATGAAACTTTATACTAATTTTAAAAACAGAGAATCTTAGAATTGAGAGGGATTTTAAAGGTTATTTTAAAGGTTATCTAACTTAAACAAGAAAAATATCTATAATGTCTCTAATGGTCAGCTTTGCAAGACTGTAGTACCTAATATGGAAAAACAGTATCATTTTTTGACTAGTTGTTAAAAAAAAAGTCGTACTTAATAAAAACATCACTTAAAATTTTATTTAACATTTGCCATCTTCAAAGGGACTGAAAATTTTAAATGTGTTCAAAATTCCCCAAACTATAAATATTAAAGAAATTTTTTAAAACTTTTATGTTATTTCGTGATAAATTTATACCATTTATGAGTATAAAGTTATTAAAGCTTAAAACTACACTGAGATTTTTGGTATACTCTATAATGAGCACGAATTTACTTCTGTGTAACTTTGACATAAGTTTAATTCCTCTTTCACAGTTTACCCTTCAGATATTTAAATCCTTCATATTCTCTATATATCTTATCTTCTCCATGCCAGACATCCTTTGGCTAAATATTTTTCATCCCATACACCTCAACAAGATTTTTATTGTATTATTGCCCTACTGTCATTGCTCTTTTAAAATATTATACCTGAAAATGGAAACACATTTACATACATAGAATGATTATTGTTCACATTTCTTCTTACAGCATGTTTTTTATTTTTTATTGAAGTATAGTTGATTTACAATGTGTTGGTTTCGGGTGTACAGCAAAGTGATTCAGTTATACGTATATATGTATATATTCTTTTTCAGATTCTTTTCCCATAGATAGGTTATTACAGAATATTGAGTATAGTTCCCTGTGCTATACAGTAGTTCCATGTTGTTTATTTGGTTTATATATAGTAGTGTGTATGTTACTCCCAAATTCCTAATTTATCCCTCCTCTCCAAGCATGTTTTATATGTATAAGATACGTTTTTTTTTAACTGCCATATCGCACCAGCTTGATTTGGCTATAATCACACTTTTTTTCTCTCTTTCTAAGTCACTTCTTGAACCTCCGCCCTGTGGTTGTGTGTTTAATTTTTTTAGTAATTATTTTCATTTTTGTGGTAAAAAACACATAACATAAAGTTTACCATCTTAACCATTTTTAAGTGTACAGTTAAGTAGTATTAAGTATATTCGTGTTGTTGTACAGTGGCTCTCTAGAACTTTTTCATTTATTGAGCACTTATTTTAAAAATGTAATTGCAGGCCACGTTTATGTCTGTTAAATTTAAGCTTGCTCGTCTTAGCCCAGCGCATTGAGATCTTTTGGAAACTTGGGTTTGATCATATAGTATTTGACTATTATACTAGTTTATCCTGTCAAGTGATGGACGTTTGTAATTTGTATGAACTCCCATTTATGTCTTCATCTAAGTTTTGATTTAAAAGGTTGATCAGGATTAAAGGAATCACTGTTTGTTAACCTACCTTTTGAAAGTAAGTGGCACCAAAAAAAATTTAGTTCCTTTCTTTCTATACTAATTGATATTAACTTATTAATTAATATTCTTTAGTTTGGATAGTTAGGAATTCATTTATACTATTGTCAACCATTATTTTTCCCATTTTATCTATAAAGGACATAAGGAGTATCAAGTTACTCATTAAAATCAAGATGTATGTTGTCTGATTTGCTGGGCTAATAACCCTGTCAGAAGAAAATGTATGGACCTCCCTGGTGGTCCAGTGGTTAAGACTGCATTTTCCCTGCAGGAGGCGTGGGTTCGATCCCTGGTCGGGGAACTAAGGTCCCGCGTGCCATGCATTGTGGCCCCAAAAAAAGAAAATGTTTTGATAAGCCTGGCATAATTTATTCTTATTGAGCCTGTGTTTTCCAGTGTTCACTGTTTTTGTTCTTTTTAAAGAGGTTATAAACTATCAAGGATTTTGTTATAGATTAAGGAGGGGTTGACAAACTACAACCTATTTTGAACAGCCTGTGAGCCAGGAATGGCATTCATATTTTTAAATGATTATAAAAAGATCAAAAGAATAATATTTCATGACATGTGATAATTGTATGAAACTCAAATTTAACCTATTAAGGTTTATTAGAATACAGCCAAGCATATTCGCTTAAGCTTATTCACTTATGCTTTGTCTATGACTGCTTTCATACTACTACAGCAAAGTTGAGTAGTTGAAACAGAGACCAAATGTCTCTCAAAGTCTAAAATGTTTACTATTTAATAACCCTTTACAAAAATTTTGCTGACCCTGCTTTAGATTAATGTCAGCCTCTGGTTTCCAGATTCTGTACTTTTTCAAATTCTTCCTGAAATGTGTTCTCTGTGTTCAAATTTCTGATAGCTCTTCTAGTCCAGTTGTTCTTAACTGGTGGTGATTTTGCCCCCCAGGAGACATTTAGCAATTTCCGGAGACATATGTGGTTGTCGCATCTGGGGGTGGGGGGGGGTCACTGCTGGTGGGTAGTGGGTAGAGGCCAGAAGTGCTGCTCAGCATCCTACGATATACGGACAGCCCCCACGAGGAAGGATCACACAGCCCAAATGTCGGGAGTGCTGAGGTTGGGCAACTCTACTCTGTTGTCTGAGCTTTCTTAATGACTTTGTAAATCTGAACAAAGTCCCATTTTGGTCCCAGGATCCACATAAATTATTCCAAAAAGAGTAGATAATAGTTAAATGTACAACAAGATGCTTTGAAACTACTTTGAATTTTATTTATTGTAACTGGTATATATGTCTTTGCCACATAATTGAAATCTAGTTAACTAGGTAGTTAGGTCACTTTTGTGTCCTTGAAAATAGATTCTTTATTAAGGAAGTAAAAAATTTGTGATATGGGCAGTTAAAAAAAAAAAAAGTGATGAGCCAACTGTGAGGGTGTGATGTGAGTCCCTGTGTACCCCGTTGTAGCTGCAGAGTTAGGTCCACCTTTGACAGGGGCAGTTTGGCAGGTGTCAGCCTGCAGAATGTGCATCCTGTGACTCAGCGGTCCCACTTGAGGAATATACCTGTAAGAAGTATATCTAAGAAGGTAATTTCATAACTATAGACCGGCTGAAAGTCATTTGTCACAGTTCTGTTCTTATACTGGCCAAAAATTGACAGTAACTTGAACACCTGAAAATGTTTAATGTTTATTTTTCACTTAATTTTAGATTTTCAGGAACATTGCAAGGAAAGTACAAAGAATTCCTGGATACTCTTCACCCAGATTCCCCAAATGTGCATATTATCGCATCTGCTTTGTCCTTTTCCCTCCCTTCTTCCCCGTTTCTCTTTACACACACACACACTCACACTCTCACACACACCCCTATACACACCTGTTTTTGTCTTAAACCATATGAATAAACTGCAGATATGATGCTTCTTCCCTCTTATACATTTAAGTGTGAATTTCCTAAAATCAAGTAATTAAATACTCAGTACAGTTATAAAGTTGAGGAAATTAATATCAACATAATTCTGTTATCTAATCCAGAGGCCTTTATTCACATTTCCCCAGTTGTCCCAATAATGTCCTTAATGGCAAAAGGAAATTCAAGAGAATGTGTTGCATTCAGTGCACGTGTCTTCTTAGACTTCTGTAATCTGGAAAAATTGCTGAATCTTTGTATTTCATAACATTGGACACTGTTAAAGCACAGGCCTATAGAATGCCCCTCACTTTAGGTTTGTCTAATTAGTGGGTTTAGGTTGTGCACTTTGGACAGGAATTCCACCCAGAAGTGATGTCAGATCTTCTTGGTGCATGACACAGGAGGGGGCACATGCTGTTGATCAGTTGCCTTACTGGCAATGTACAACTTTGATCATTTGCTTAAAGTGATATCTGCAGGCTTCACAGTGGCAAAGTTGATATTTTATACTTTGGATTAAGAAGTATTCTGGGGGGAGGTACCCGAGACTGTTAAATACCCCATCACTTAACCAGCACCGACCAATAAAACTTTGTGCCACGGTGGGAATATTCTGTAATCTGTAATCAGGAAGTCTGGGTTCTGTCCAGTGTGGTTGGCACTAGTCATGTGTGGCTATTGAAGACTTCAAATGTGGGTAATGCAACTGAGGAACTGAGTTTTTATTTAATTTTAATTAACAGAAATTTTAATTATGCAGCTGCACATAGCTGATGGCTACAGTATTGGCATTTTAGTCCCATACTGCTTTTGGCATCCATTCATGATTTTTGCTTGAGTCAGTTATGATGATGATGATCGCCAAATGGTCATTTTCTAATTCCATCATTCTTTATACACTTTAGTTGACTTTCTACTCTGAGGAGGTTTTCCTTCATTCCTGTTTATATATTAATGTAACCTAAATATACTTAAATTTGCCTTTATATGTCTCTAAATGTGGGTGCCAGTTCACATGTTTTACAAATGGACATTTAGGTATGAATTTTATAGAATACTTCTGTATGTAATCTTACTATTTTTATAAAAAGTGCTATAAATCTAATGCTATATTTTAATGGCTAAAGGAATGTGATAAGAACCTGTCTTACAATCAGAACATACTCAGTGGTTTAATCTGCATACAAAGGGCATATTTTATAACCCTCACTAGAGCATGCCAAATATTAATATTGGTCTAGACGGAAATTTACTGAACTATCTGGTATGTGGAAAATATTGTGCATGGAACAAATTCTGTAATTTTACGTCTTTAAACCTTTACTTGTATATAATAAATGACTTTTCAAAATTCTGATATCTTAAATGTAAAGTTACATGATTTCTAATACTGTATATTTTCAGTAAGAGTCTTTCACACTGTTTGAACTTCATTTATTTTCCCTCCCTTTTTAGGGTAACCTACAGTTGCTGCAGAACTGCCTGGCAGTGTTAAATGGAGACACATAAGCCACTCTCTGCCTTCCAGTTAAAAAGGGCTGCCTTCCATCAGATTTTATTTTTTTTCTTAATGATGCTAGACATTTACTGCTTACTGGAAACAAAAGAAACAGCTGACAAAGTGCATCTACTCTCCCTTTTTCTGAGAAACAATGGCGCGGTGCCGCCCTCGGGTGCTGTGGGCTGCATGATGGGACCTGCGCGCCTGCGCCGCAGACAGTTGATGATCATCGCGCCCTCCTCCTCTTCAGAAGCCCAAAGTACTGCCTTTTTTAAAGTAGCCTCTAGAACTGTGCTTATTTTATGAATAGTATTCCTTATGGCTGCTAATCTTATTTACTTTTAAGTAATTTCTGAAGTTTAACCCTTTCAAAATACATTGTGTAAACAAGATAAGGATTGCCGTTACCTTTTTTTGAATTTTGTTTTAAAAAAACATTGTACACCACCTTAGTTCTTGTATCCTGGTAAAGCATCTTAATGAGACTTATTTTTAATTAATGAACGTTTCTTAGAAGTTTTGGGACAGACTTTACGTAATCTTTATAAGTATGATTTCTGAAGAAAAGCAAATGCATTAGTATGTTTGCCTTAAACTTGTAGACTAAACGAACTATTGTCAAATAAACAGTGATAACAGTAATAGTTTTTAACTCTGGTCACTCTAAAATTTGGAGTAGCTATAATCTACTCCTATATTATGCTTTTACAGTGCAGGTCTTAGTTTTTCTTTTTTCTTATTTCTTTTAAAATGGCATATCGAACCAAGTTCACCACTTTATAGAAGAATGAACTGCTTCTCTGTGTGCTTTTAGCACTTCATGTAAGATGGAATTGGGCAGACAGGTTAGAGACAGCTGTTTCTAAAACAGGAACAGAAAGTATGGTCTGTTGTGCTTTCCAGGATTCCACCCCTAGTTCAGCTAATTAACTGTGCAACATACACCAGTGTATAGACTGGTATGTAAAGAGAAAGAGGCGTGCTATAGGGAGCAGCACTTGTCAGTGGGGGAGAAGTTGGAATATTTGGAATAAAAGTTGCAGTACAAAAAGGATACTGTCAGTAGCTACATTACAGATATTATTGGCCTTTCTAATGTGAACGAACATTGTTATTTCTAGTTTAAAATTAGATTGCGTGGTTGGATTTTTCCACACTCTCTAAGTTGTTTCCCATGTGGAAACCACAGGCATCTGAGTTGGTCACCCTTCCACCGCGTTCCTAGTTGGTTTTCCCAAACCGTTTTTAAGAACACCTACCTGGTTCTCAGGACTAGTGGCCATGATTCCAGCCTTTTCTGCTGCATGTCTCTTTCCTCACTGGTGTGCTGGGTCAGTGTTTCTCTCTTATTGACGTTCCTCAGTGCGTTTGAACTGTTGATGTTTGTGTTGTCCGAGAGATTGTTTTGTCCTCCATGTCCCCTTCACTGGTGAGAATATGCCCCTGCGATGCCCACCAGTGGGTGAATGTGGGGTGGAGGGCCGTAGCTTCTGGATTCGGGAGCAGTGCCTTCAGTGGCTGCCCTTGTGGCCTCAGACCACAAGGTTTACTCGACCTGTCTGCCTATTTCTCTACCATAAAAGACAGTTATTGACCTACCTC
>NW_006791815.1:0-238 GCF_000442215.2 Lipotes vexillifer | reverse complement strand
AAAAAAAGGTCATGAAGAACCTAGGGGCAAGACGGGAATAAAGACGCAGACCTACTAGAGAAATGGACTTGAGGATATGAGGAGGGGGAAGGGTAAGCTGGGACGAAGTGAGAGAGTGGTATGGACATATATATCACTACCAAATGTAAAATAGATAGCTAGTGGGAAATAGCCACATAGCACAGGGAGATCAGCTCAGTGCTTTGTGACCAGGTAGAAGGGTGGGATAGGGAGGGTG
>NW_006791814.1:4686209-4703114 GCF_000442215.2 Lipotes vexillifer | reverse complement strand
GCAGGAAGAGGGGCAGGACCAGAGGGCCTCCTGAGCTAGAATCCTAGTTGTGCCATCAGCTGGTTGTGGGTCCTGAGCAAGTCGCTTCACCTCTCTGAGCATCTGCTTTCTCGCTGGCAAAATGGGATGAGAATCCCAGATGTTGTAGGATTGACATGAGGATAAATGAAATCATACATGTGAAATGTCTCAGGAGAGAGTAGATCCTCCACACACAGTGGCTTGTTTTGTGAATACCCCGCTCCTGAAGCCCTTCTGTCCGGGGGCAGCTCGGTATTGAGAGCTCCTGCCCTTCTCAGTGGAAAGGGTGACTTTGTGCGAGAAAAACAGCCCCTCCTGTCCTCTGCAGTTCATCACCCAGCTGTGTGCCCGTTTGACACTTGGCTGGGCTTGCTTCTGGGGCTTCTGGGCATTGAGCCAGCTCCCTTCTCCTTGAGCCTGGAAGTGGAGCACACGGGGTGTGTGTGTGTGTGTGTGTGTGTGTGTGTGTGTGTTAGTAGAAGAATGCGTGTCTGTGTGTAGATGAGTGAGGGGGGTGGGGCTTGCTGCTACATGTTTGTAACTGGGAGTGAATATATGGGAGTGAGTGAAGAGATTGGGGGTGTGTAAGCCCTGACACATGCACTCTAGTTTCAGCTTACAAAGCAGCAGCGTGCATGTGCACAGACTCTGAAGCCAAATCCCTGGGTTCAAATCCTCTCTCTACAAGGTATGACTTTAGGCAAATTATTTCTCGTTACCTCAGGTTCCTCCTCTGTATCATGAAGAAATACCAACAGTTTCTCTCCCTTCTCTCAGGATTTTTGAGGATTAGATGAGTTGATATGTGTCAGGTGCTTAGGATAACGCCTGGCACATGGAAGGAGCTAAGTTTTTTCTGCCGTCATTTCTCACTATTATTTTCATCACAAGGACTTTGACTTTGCAGGAGAAGGAATTTATGTCTGTTGCCTCCACTGCTTCCACAGCAACCCTGTGATGTGGGCAGCACGGATCTCAGGTGACACCTGATGACACTGGGGCTCTGGGAGGTTTAAGTCCCCTGGCACAAAGTTAGGAAAAGACAGAGCTGGTACCCAAACTGAGGTCCAAGAATGCCAAAACCACTGGCGGAGAGACAGGAGGAGGGGGGCTCTTGCGGGCGATCTTCCAAGCTCCCCTGAGGTCCACTCAGGCAGGCAGCTCTCCTGTTTCTGAAACCAGGTGAGGGGTGGTGGGAGGTCATGCTGTGGAGACGTGTTCAGCTCCCTGCCCACACCCCTTACTCCTTTTTCTACCCAGAAAACACGGTTGCTTCCCCAGAGGACATGCCTTCCTCCATTTCAGCTTCAGCCTGCACCGCAGTGCCAAGTAAACAGCAAGGGTCCATCCAGTTGAGAAGCTGTGGCAGCGGTTACAGGATGGTGTCCTGCGTCACACCTGTCTTCTGAGTTAGGTAAGGGTAGGGGTGCGGGTGACTGGTATTGATGCTGAGATGGGATGACACCTGCAGGAGCTGAAAAGAAGGACCTGAGCTAACATACTTCTGATCACTTATCTGTCCTTTGATTTGCTCTCATTCCCCCACTGACCATCCATCACCTGCCATGCACTGCTCTAGGTGCTGGGATGCTCCCTGAGTCAACATATTGGACAAAATGCCACCTGTGGAACCACAATCCGTGTTTCCACGAGACCCACAGGCAGAGTCAAGTCTGAGAAGTGCTGTTACTGGGCATTTGGCCCCAGCAGGCAGAAGCAGGTTAGGTGGGGAGATTACGCAATAAACAGGACCGAGCCCAGCTCCACCCCTTCCTCATTCCCCTCCTCATTGCCTGTCCCACCCCTCAGCTGGGATATGAAAAGCTCTGTCAGCCCCCAGCTTTCCTCAGAAGCCCTCCCGCAAGGCCACGAGCATGAGCCGGCTCTGCCTCTCCATCGCCCTTCTCGTCCTCCTGGGCACCCTGGTGGCCGGCACCCCGGGGGGTGAAACCAGCAGCCAGGCCCAGGGTAAGTCCTGACCCACCTCACCTCTACGGGCTGGGGAGGGATGAGGGGAGTCCATGGGAGGGGCTGGGGAGCAGGGGTGGGGTGGGTGCTGACAGCCTCTCTGGATTTCTCCTGGGAAGTTGGGCAGTTTTGACTCCAGGGACATTTCATGACTCTGAATAGGAAAAAAATTAAAAGTCAAAAATTTTAAATATATATCCCGCCTACCTCTACCAGATCAGGAATCCCATCTCTGACACTCTCTATTCCTGGTCAGTGCCGTGTCCCTGAACTTCAGTGTAGTGTAATAAAAAGATCAATATTTGATCCTTGCCCTGGTTCCTGGAACAGACCTCCTGAAACTCCTGGAATTTACTGTCTTTTTTATGGCAATGAGGTGAGTAAAGGAATGGGACCAGAGAGACCTTCAGGGTGGGGCTGGTCTCCAGAAAAACCCAATCATGTGTTCAGAGGCTAGAATTTTCATCACCCCACATCCCAGCACCTCTGGGGAGAGGGGAGGGTATTGAGATGGAGATCAATCACCAATGGCCGATGATTCAATCAATATGCCTATTATTGACACCTCAGTAAAAATCCATAAATATTGGGGTTCAGAGAGCTTTCGGGGTGGTGAGCACGTGGAGGGCTGTGGGGGGTGCGCTCCACTAGGGCACGGGGCCTCCAGGCACCTCTGCTCCCCCTTCGCGCTGCGCATCTCCTCCGTTTCGCTGTCGCTGAGCTTTACCCTTTACAATAACCTGGGAACGGTAAGTAAAGGGGTTTCCTGAGTTCTGTCTCCACTTCTACTGGTTAGTGAACATGGAGGTGGGGTCATGGAGCCTCCGATTTTTAGCCAGTCGGTCACAAGCATGAGTGACTCTGGACCACATGGCTCGCATTTGAAGTAAGGACAGTCTTGAGTCCTCAACCTGTGGGATCTGCAGTAACTCCACCGATTTAGTATCAGAAGTAAATTGAAGGACTTCCCTGGTGGTCCACTGGCTAACACTCCCCCCTTCCAATGCAGGGCTCCTGGGTTCGATCCTTCGTCATGGAATCAGATCCTACATGCCAGAAATAAGAGTTCCCATGCCCCACCTAAAGTTCCCTCATATCGCAACTAAAGATTTTGTATGCAGCAACAAAGATCACGCGTGCGTAATGAAAATCCAGCAAGCTGCAACGAAGATTCCGCATGCCTCCACAAAGATCCCGAATGCCTCAACCAAGATCTTGCATGCGGCAACGAACATCCCACACCGGGCAACTAAGATCCCGCACATGGCCACGAAGATCCCGTGAGCTCCAACTAAGACCTGCCACAGCCAAATACTTACATACATGCCTACATATTAAAAAAAAAAAAAAAAAGAACTAAATTGACTCGTGGGATGGCTACTGGTTATTGGGGAATTGGTTAGTGATGGTGGAGACACCACATACTTGGTGTCAGGGAAAATCCCAGACTCCCTCTTCCCTGTGATTTCGGGGCTCAGGTGAGGCTTGGGGATAGGGGAGTAATGAACGTGGGACACTGCACCCAGAAAACCCTTACCAAGTTACCTGTATTTTCAGAATTCCTGGCAGAATCAGGTAGTTTATCAAATGGGTTGTGACATGATAGTAGGTTGTCCTGACCCTATCACACACATGCTGTGTGTCCTGGGACAAGTCATTTGCAGTTTCCTCACCTGAAAGGGGATACATATTACATGGGTTGTTTGAACAGCTTACCAGTCATGCATTTAAAGAGTTTACTCACATTTCATTGCCAACTTTGTCCATTTTCCACCAAGATGTGTTAATCTGAAAAAACTTCTCTATCTACTTCCTTTGGGCAAGAAAAAATATTTAGGCGTCAAATAATGTTTATTCCTCTAGGATTAAAATTAATCAGAAAGACGTGGGACCACTGAGCTGAGCAACTGCAGGGAAAGCGCTTGTGTGAGTTGGCTCCTGGGACCAAGGCTGATACAATCTTAGTAAAGGCTCAAGGCCCTTTCCCTTATCCCGCCAACCTTTTAAAAAATATTTATTCATTTGGCTGTACCAGGTCTTAGTGGCCGCAGGCAGGATATTTTAGTTGCAGCATGCGGAATCTTTAGTTGTGGCATTCAAACTCTTAATTGCAGCATGTGGGATCTAGTTCCCTGACCAGGGATTGAACCCGGACCCCTGCATTGGGAGCACAGAGTCTTAACCACTGGACCACCAAGGAAGTCCCTCTTTTGTCCCCTTTTGACTATCATTTTATTATCCTTTTTTTTTTTTTTGCAGTACGTGGGCCTCTCACTGTTGTGGCCTCTCCTGTTGCGGAGCACAGGCTCCGGACGCGCAGGCTCAGCGGCCATGGCTCACAGGCCCAGCTGCTCCGCGGCATGAGGGATCTCCCCGGACCGGGGCACGAACCTGTGTCCCCTGCATCGGCAGGCAGACTCTCAACCACTGAGCCACCAGGGAAACCCTATTATCCTTTTAAGATACAGAATGTTAAAGGTAGATTGATAATTACGTAGACCTGCCCCATCATCAAGGAGACTTTGCACTAACAGGAATTCAGTTATATCCATTCTATTCAGTGATTGTGCACTGAAATGGAAGATTTATTCCCTTGCCATATATTTATTAAGTCCCTACGAAGCATGGTTCTTGGTGTGGGGAAAGAACTGTAGACAAAATATGGCAAAATACCTTGCCTTCTAGGAGGGAGACAGACAATAGCAAAAGGGGGGAATACTCTGCTAGGTTATGAGTGTTTTGAAGGTAGAGAGTGATGGGGATAAAGGAGGCTGTGCTCCTTCTGTAGACTGATCAGCGAAACCCTCTGCGATAAGGGGGCGTTGGAGCAGAGGCTGCAGAAAGAACGTGCCTGGTGTGTTTGAGGAGCAACGATCACCAGGGTGGCTGGAGCTGAGTGGGTGCGGGGGGGGGCGGGACGTGGAAGGAGATGAGGCAGAGAGGCCATGGGGGCAAGTAGGACTTTATAAGAATCAGAATTTGACTCAGAGAGATGGGGAGTCACTGATTGGTCGTGGGAGCAATGGGGTAGGACTCAAGTTGTAACAGGATCCCTGCGGCTGCAGTGTGCAGAATGGCCTCTGGGGGGCGAAGGGCAGAGACAGAGAGGCCCAGGGAGCAGGCTCCTGCAGGGGTCCAGGTGAGCAATGATGGAACGTGAACCTATGTTGTTCCCTGGGTCGATGCCAGTCCTTTTGAACAACATAAATCTCTTCCTCTGTTGAGGTTTCTATGGAGGCTTCATTACCTAGTCATGATGCATTAAATCATTAGCCATTGGTGACTATTGAACCTCCAGCTCCTCTCCAATCTCTGAGGTTTGGGGTTGGGGAACTGTGGATGGAAGGCCTTGGAGGAGGGTAGGAATGAAAGTTGCAACTTTCCTGTCAGGCAGTGGTTTCCCCTGGCAACCAGAGCCTATTCTGGGGTTGCTAGGTTCTTCCCAAAAGTCGCCTACTTCACATAACAAAAGACACGGTTATTACTCTCAGCATTTAAGAAATACCAAGGTTTTTAGGAACTTCCCTGGTGGTCCAGTTCCTAAGACGGCGTGCTCCCAATGCAGGGGGCCCAGGTTCGATCCCTGGTTGGGGAACTAGATCCCGCGTGCATGCCGCACCGAAGAGTTCGCATACCACAGCTAAGAAGTCCTCATGCTGCAACTAAAAGATCCTACATGCTGCAACTAAGACCCGGTGCAGCCAAAATAAATAAATATAAAACAAAACAAACAAACAAAAAAAATCTTTAAAAAGAAAAAGAAATACCAAGGTTTTTAGGAACTCCGTGCCAGAAAAATGACAAAGAACAAATGTATATATTTCTTATTATAAATCACAGTATCAATATAGTGTCAATATTCAATTTATACAGTCCCCATGAGGTAACAAAAGTGAACACACTGGTATGTTTTCTTCATGCCTTTCTCCATTACAGCCTGATTCCTTCACACTTTTTTATTAATGGTGGAAACCTTTTACCATACAAGTAAGTGCAGAGAATAGTATTATAAAACCCAGGTACCAGCTCCAATAATTATTGATATATGGAGAATATTTTTTACCTGTGTCCTCCTTTTCTTTGGTAGAGTTTTTTTTTTTTCCAACTTTATTGAGATATAATTGACATGGGTAGAGGTTTTTTTTGTTTGTTTTTGGCTGCGTTGGGTCTTCATTGCTGCGTGTGGGCTTTCTCTAGGTGTGGTGAGAGGGGCTATTCTTCGCTGCGGCACGCGGGCTTCTCATTGCAGTGGCTTCTCTTGTGGAGCACGGGCTCTAGGAGCACAGGCTTCAGTAGCTGTGGCTCACGAGCTCTAGATCTCAGGTTCAGTAGTTGTGGCACACGGGCTTAGCTGCTCCGCCGCATGTGGGATTTTCCCAGACCAGGGCTCTAACCCGTGCCCCCTGCATTGGCAGGCGGACTCTTAACCACTGCGCCACCAGGGAAGCCCCAACATGGGTAGTTTTTGAAGCTAATCAAGGGCATCACACCAATTAATCTTAAATACTTCGTGAAGGAGATATAAATTTTTCCATGATTACCATATCATGGTCACGCCTAGCAACATTAATAATAATGTCCCAGAAAGCAGGTTGGCAAATGGCCTTTTCAATTTGACCAGGCCCCAGAACACTAACATTCTCTATCGCAAACTGGTGGTTTCAGCTGTGACCTTGTAGACCGACCTGTGATGCCCATCCTCATAACTGACCCAGAGCCCCTCCCATCCCATAAGGTTCTCGGCCTGCCTTCTGCCTGGAGCCTCAGTACACGGGTCCCTGCAGGGCCCGGAAGATCAGGTACTTCTACGACTCCAAGTCCGGGCACTGCGACATCTTTATATACGGTGGCTGCTTTGCAAAGAAGAACAACTTCCCAACAGCAGAGGACTGCGTGAAGACCTGCGGTGGTTTTGCGGGGATCCGGGGGTAAGAAAGGGGGCAGGGCAGGGTGGGAGGGGAAGGGCTGGGGAAAGAGATGGCGCTCAGGGGGCCACCCACCATTCACAGCTGCACAGTGTCTTTCCTCCTCGCTGCCTCCCAGCAGAAGTGGCTGCAGTGTCCTGTGAAACCGCACCCTGAGCACATCCTCCACGGGCCAGCTTGGCAGAAGGTCACACCTAGAAGCCCCATCATGATAATCTGAGCCTCCTCACATGCTCCCCTTTTCTCAGATGGGAACACTGAGTCAGCCACCCTACAGAGCAGGTCTGCAGAGCTCCTGAGCTCCCCACCTAGGCTTGGAAACACTTCCTTCTTGTTGGTCATTCCAGTTCTGGAGTGGACTTTGGCTGCATATTTCTGGGAAAGTCTAGGATCTGTCGAGATGAGCGGTGTCCAGGTCTGGGGCTTCAGAGACGTCAATCAGCAAGTTCCTTTCTTTTTGCAGAGGACCTGCGAACTGTGCTCTCCCGAAACTCTGAACTCAGGGAGGACACACACAGGGCTGGGCTGTGGCTGCTTCTGAAACAGTGTGATCTCCTCTGAGTCTGTCTCAACCCCACCCTCCTCAGCAGAACCCTGCCTCTCTCCTTCCCCCATGGGTCTACTTGCTTTAGCTCTGTCTCATCCAGTCGGCTCTAAGCACCATGAGAACAAGTGTTCCCTTTATCCTTAGCACTTAGCACAGTCCCTAGCACGAAGGAGACAGTCCATAATTACTTGAGGAAGGAAAGAATGAATGCAGATGCACATTCCTCACAGTGGCTGAGGTCTTTTCAATAAAGAAGCCCCTTTCCCTCACAGTGATGTTGTACATTTTCCTTCTGTGGCTTCCAACTGTCTGTCTTATATTCCAATAAATTCATATTCAAATTAAACTAACTGGAGTGGATTCTGTTGTTTGCAACTAAGAACCTTAACCAATAGGGTCCATGGAAATGGTGGTCCTTCTCACTATTCTGCAGAACAGTTGTCACCTCCCTTTTTCCTGTCCTCAGACTGGGCCCTACCAGGTATAGGAAGCAAACCCATTACAGCACCATCTACCTCTTAATGGCCACCCCAAGCTACACAAAAACCCGTGGGACAGACACCTCAACATGAAAGCTTTCGTTCCTTACTTCTCGGGCCAGGTCAAATTTGGATGCACGTTGCTCTCCTGGACTCTCAGAAGGAGACAAGAAGCATGGGGCTTAATTGCCCATTTTTCCGAGGCATCCCCTTGCCTGAGGTCACATGTGGGGAGGGGGCTTCTTACTACAGTTAAGGAAGGGCAACTACCCTTTTTGTGCGCCAGGCTCTGTGCTAGCATTTTGCCTGCATTCTTCGATTAATTGTCTTAAGAATCCTTCAAGGGAGGAAATGGCGACATAGCGGTGTCACTTAACTGCTGTATGAGTTTCCTAACACAGGAGGTCCAAGCTCTCCCAAGTAGAGTGACTTTGACAATGTTTTCATATTCCTGACTCTGGGAAGATGTGGGATGGAGGTACCTTTGGAGAACTGAGAGTATCTGCTTCACTACAGATGAGGAAATTGAGTCACGGGGACCACAAAAAATGTAGTATTTAAATAAACAAGGATACAGATTGGTGCTGGTTCTGTTACTTCTTTGTAGTCTTGGGCAAATGTCTCGACATCTCTGAGCTTTACATTCTTTAATTATAAAATAAGGATAATGCTTGTACTTGCTAATGTCTCTAGCCAGAGACCACTAAAATCACTCCCGTTCCTAGTTAAACTAGTTGGGTTTATTACTCACTGCAGCAAGGAATAGGAATCACCTTGGAAAACAATATGGTATCTTATT
Organism: Lipotes vexillifer; assembly: GCF_000442215.2. Taxonomy (NCBI): domain Eukaryota; kingdom Metazoa; phylum Chordata; class Mammalia; order Artiodactyla; family Lipotidae; genus Lipotes; species Lipotes vexillifer. Next base: position 4,694,375 of record NW_006791814.1, on the reverse strand, counting down.
AAGAGAATGTTAGAAAGAACTTATAGGACGTGGGCTTGTGTTGGGTGATTTTGGGGAGGGTTTCAGGAAGCTGGCTTTCCTCTGGATGAATGCTGTTAGGAAGTGGGGCAGTTCTCCGAATGTGTATCTTTATCTTAACTCTAAGAAGGGAAGACAAGATAGCAGTTAGAGCTGTATTTGGTAAAGCAGCATCAGTCACTTATATGAGGCAGAATAGGGGGATTTTTCATTTGGGTGGCTTGTATAATTTAGCTGGTTTTGTCTGTGTTTAAACATGATTACAGAGTGTCCTATTTTTGTCATGATATATCATGGTCCCAGGATTTAGCTGGTTTTGTCTGTGTTTAAACATGATTACAGAGTGTCCTATTTTTGTCATGATATATCATGGTCCCAGGATGGCCTTGTTTGATGTTGAAGTCTTGTGAAATGTTTACATTCATCAGGAGAACTTAAGGCCAGTGATGGTGCCAGGTCAGCCCCGGAATCAGAGGTTGCTTTTCTCCTTCTCTATCAGTCTCAGAGAATTATGGTGAGAATTAAGAGGATGTGATATTTGTAAAACGCTTTGCACAAGTGTTGAGACTGAGCCCTCAATGAATGACTGTTCTGATAACAATAAGGGTAGTAAATAAGTTGTAAATTGTGACAAATAATTTAATATATTAATAATTATTATTTTATAACAGTGTAATGGAAGAGGACTTATTACTAATTAGAAGAATTTGACTTCAGTAGGTGTGGATATTGCTGTGTGATCTTGGGCAAGTCCCTTCACCTCTCTGAGCCACAGTTTCTTTCTTTGCAAAATAGGATTCTGGTATCTGCCTTAAGAAAAACACGGGTACTTTGGGAACTACATTGATTATGGTGCTGAAGTTCTTTGAACACTTCTGACCAACCCACTTTTTAAAAAAGTTTATGTATAATTGATTTACAATGTTGTGCCAGTCTCTGCTGTGCAGCAAAGTGACTCAGTTATACCCACATAGACATTCTTTTTTTATATTCTTTTCCATTATGGTGTATCACAGGACATAATATAGTTCCCTGTGCTATACAGTAGGACCTTGTTGTTTATCCATTCTAAATGTAATAGTTTGCATCTACCAACCCCAAACTCCCAGTCTACCCCTCTCCTTCCCCGCCAACCCCTTGGCAACTACAAGTCTGTTCTATGAGTCTGTTTCTGTTTTGTAGATAGGTTCATTTGTGTCATATTTTAGATTCCACATATAAGTGATATCATATGGTAATTGTCTTTCTCTTTCTGACTCACTTCACTTAGTATGATAATCTCTAGGGCCATCCATGTTGTTGCAAATGCCATTATTTCATTCTTTTTATGGCTGAGTAATATTCCATTGTATATATGTACCACATTTTTTTATCCATTCATTTGTCAATGGACATTTAGGTTGTTTCCATGTTTTTTGTTTTTTTTTTAAAGAAGATGTTGGGGGTAGGAGTTTATTTATTCATTTTTTCTGTGTTGGGTCTTCATTTCTGTGCGAGGGCTTTCTCTAGTTGTGGCGAGCGGGGGCCACTCTTCATCGCAGTGCGTGAGCCTCTAACTATTGCGGCCTCTCCTGTTGCAGAGCACAGGCTCCAGGCGCGCGGGCTTCAGTAGTTGGGGCTCACGGGCTCTAGAGCTCAGACTCAGTAGTTGTGGCTCACGGACTTAGTTGCTCCATGGCATGTGGGATCTTCCCAGACCAGGGATCAAACCCATGTGCCCTGCATTGGCAGACGGATTCTTAACCGCTGTGCCACCAAGGAAGTCCCTGCATGTATCTCTTTGAATTATAGTTTTATCTGGGTATATTCCCAAGAGTGGGATCACTGGGTCATATGGTAATTCTATTTTTAGTTTTTTAAGGAACCTCCATACTTTTTTTCCATACTGACTGCACAGACTTACATTCCCACCAACAACATAGGAGGGTTCCCTTTTCTCCACACCCTCTCCAGCATTTGTTATTTGTAGACTTTTTAATGAAGGCCGTTCTGACCTGTGTGAGGTGGTACCTCATTGTAGTTTTGATTTGCATTTACAAAGATGCAAGCCTTTGTTTGTTGCATCATTAGCAAATATTTTCTCCCACTGTGTAGGTTGTCTTCTCGGTTGTTTTTTTTTTAATGGTTTCCTTTGCTGTGCAAAAACGTGTAAGTTTGATCAGGTCCCATTTGTTTATTTTTGGTTTTATTTCTATTGCCTTGGGAGACTGACCTAAGAAAACGTTTGTACGATTTATGTCAGAATGTTTTGCCTATGCTCTCTTCTAGGAGTTTTATGGTATCATGTCTTATGTTTAAGTCTTTAAGCCATTTTGAGTTTATTTTTGTGCCTGCAGACCAACCCACTTTTTTTTTTTTTAACATCTTCATTGGAGTATAATTGCTTTACAATGCTGTGTTAGTTTCTGCTGTATAACAAAGTGAATCAGCTATATGTATACATATATCCCCATATCCCCTCCCTCTTGCTTCTCCCTCCCACCCTCCCTATCCCACCCCTCTGGGACGAAGTGAGAGGGTGGCATGGACATATATACACTACCAAATGTAAAATAGGTAGCTAGTGGGAAGCAGCTGCATAGCACAGGGAGATCAGCTCAGTGCTTTGTGACCAACCCATTTTTAAAAGCACATGGAGTATGAGATTCCTTCGTTCTCGGCTGCTTTTAGATTTCTTTTTTCTTTTTTCTTTTCTTTTTTTTAAAATGCAGACCATTTTTAAAGTCTTTATTGAATTTGTTACAGTATTGCTTCTGTTTTATGTTTTTTGGCCCCGAGGCATGTGGGATGTTAGCTTCCCAACCAGGGGTCAAACCCACACCCTCTGCATTGGAAGGCAAAGTCTTAACCACTGGACCACCAGGGAAGCCCCCCGACTGCTTTTAAAGTGTGCCGTCCACTGCATTAAAAAAAAAAGAACAAATAGAATTGGGGGGGAGTGTCACCTTTCATAAGCCCCCTCAGGAAATTCCTCAGTGCCCAAGGAGTGTCACTGTTTCCTGAAATGGTCCCTTTCTTCCTCAGAGGTCACCTAAAACACTTTTGCTTCAGTGATAGGTCTCACCCAGTTCCAGTTCCTTGCCCACCCCATCCCACCCTTTATTTGACGCTCTGGTGTCTCAGAAATGTAGGTGGGATTGGGGGCTTCTGCTGATTCTCTTTGGGATCAGGTCACTTGTTCCTCGGCCATTAGGAACCACACTTTAAGGAAGGCCCTGCCTGCCCCCTGGAGGCAGCATGAGGAAGTGCGACCACCACCTGAAGCTGTGCACACCCCCTTCCCTGTGAGGCAGGAATATTGAAGTCTTTTGGTAGCGGCCTTTAAAAGCTGTTGTTGTGTGTACACGATGTGGGTTTATAAATCATAGGTTAACATAATTAATTTAAAATGTTTATTCAGCTAGTGACGTACACAAAGCTGACTCAGTCTCTTCTCTCCTGCAGTCCATTTTCCAGCAAGAAATTCTGAGATAATGTACAAATAAGAAATGTGGTCATGGGACTTCCCTGGTGGCGCAGTGGTTAATAATCTGCCTGCCACTAGAAAAATGGTACAGATGAACCAGTTTGCAGGGCAGAAATAGAGACATAGATGTAGAGAACAAACGTATGGACACCAAGGGGGGAAAGCGGTGGGGTGGGGGTGGGGGTGGGATGAATTGGGATTGACATATATACACTAATATGTATAAAATGGATAACTAATAAGAACCTGCTGTATAAAAAATAAATAAAATTAAATTTAAAAATTAAAAAAAATAAAATAAAAGAATCCGCCTGCCCATGCAGGGGACACAGGTTCGAGCCCTGGTCTGGGAAATAAGATCCCACATGCCGCGGAGCAACTAAGCCCATGCACCACAACTACTGAGCCTGCGCTCTAGAGCCGGTGAGCCACAACTACTGAAGCCCGTGCGCCTAGAACCCGTGCTCCACAACAAGAGAAGCCACCGCAATGAGAAGCCTGCGCACCGCAACGAAGAGTAGCCCCCGCTCGCCGCAACTAGAGAAAGCCCGCGCGCAGCAATGAAGACCCAACACAGCTATAACTAACTAACTAACTAACTAACTAACTAACTAACTAAATGGACACCCTGTAATCATGGTTGAACACAGACAAAACAAGCTAAGTTAACAAGCCACCAAAATGACCAAGCATCTCCCTATTCCGCCTCATATGAGTGACTGATGCTGCTTTACCAAATACAGTTCTAAACTCTATCTTGTCCTCTCTTCCTAGAGTTAAGATTAAGATATATAGTCAGAGAACTGCCCCACTTCCTGACAGCATCCATCCAAAGCAAAGCCAGCTTCCTGAAACCTTCCCCAAATCACCTAACCATAGCACATTTCTTTAGGTCTTTTCTAACATCCTCTTAATTAGATGCTAGGTGGTTCCCCAAGGTGTGTGTTCTCCTTGCTGTAGTGAGTAATAAACCCAACAGGTTCAACCAGGAACAGGAGTGTTTCTGGAGGTGGGCGGCTAGAGAACAGGAGTGTTTCTGGAGGTGGGCGGCTAGAGACGTTGACAGGTAGAATCATCAGCCTTATTTTGTAAAAAAGGAAAGAGAAACTCAGAGATTTGGAGAGATATTCCCAAGACTATAAGGTAGTAAGTGACAGAACCAGCTCTTTCTATTTTCTCGTATTTAAAGACCCTGCTATGTGAGTCTCCATGCATCAGTTTCCTTATCTGCAGTGATGCAGTTAGACACTGTTCTCCAAAGGTCTCTCCAGCTCACGTCTTCCTAGAGGCAGAGGCATGAAAACATTGTCAAAGTGGCTTGGCTTGGGAGAGCTGGGACCTCCTTTTGACTGAGAACCCAGTGGATTCTAAACAAGTCATTCCCACAACACCTTGCAGCGGGGAAGGTCTAATAATGAACTTGAAGTGTGGTGCATCCTGGGAAATACCTCCATAAGCCTTGGATTCCTGCCTCACCTACATTCTACCCGCTCCTCTCAGCCACCCTCACTTAGGTGTTCATATTTCCACAGTATCTGTTTGCCACAGCTCTTGACCTACTGGGGAAAGCAAGACTGGAGGGTGGGGCTTCCCTGGTGGTGCAGTGGTTAAGAACCCACCTGTCAATGCAGGGGACACGGGTTCGAGCCCTGGTCCGGAAAGATCCCACATGCCGCGGAGCAACTAAGCCCGTGCGCCACAACTACTGAGCCTGCGCTCTGGAGCCCGTGTTCTGCAACAAGTGAAGCCACCGCAATGAGAAGCCCGTGCACCACAACGAAGAGTAGCCCCCGCTCACCGCAACTAGAGAAAGCCCGCGCGCAGCAACAAAGACCCAACGCGGACAAAAATAAATTAATTAAATAAATTACAAAAAAAAAAGACTGGAGGGTGACCTGGGAGCTGTGATCCTACTGACCATCCTCTTATTCTTACACTAACCTCATCTCCAGCCCAGTGAGGGGGCACCTCAGGGAGGTGCCAACCATCCTATCAGCATAAATTGTAGGCAGCTCTAAAGAGTCATTCCCTTAACTCTGAGTCCTGAGAATCTGAAAGATGGTGAAAGGGACTTAGCAAATGTTAAGAAACTAAAAGAGACTTGGGTGGTGGTGGAGGGGTGCTTCCCTGACGGCCATCTCCCAATGTCTGTAGAGCTAACAAAGACAGCAGAATTTGTCTGTAGGGCTCTTAGGAGCAGAGTCAGGACCAATGTGGAAACACAGGGCCAGAGAGGAGGGGGACTCTTATAGGTTCAATAGGACAGAAGAATGTTCTATTCATGAATGCTACCAGCTGGCACCTGCTGCCCAAGAGAAAGTGAGCTCCCCCTAGCAGGAGGTAAAAAACACTGAGGCTGGTTGACTAGCTACCTTCTATGAAAATTTAACATTTAATTATTCAGAAGCCTTCTCCAGTGTTTTTCCAAAACCTAATTTCTCTTCCACTGGTACCTCTACACACCCACATGGCTCAGCTCTAATGGGTCTGTTTCTTAGAGATGACAAAAGCGGCTACCTCACTCCCCTCAGGAGCTGGGACTAGCAGAAGGGAGCAGAAAACACAAGCTGTGGAACCAGGGCTCTCATGCAAATACGGTGGTTCCCCCACCCCTCCTAGGGAACTTCTGTTCCCCTACTCTGTACAGGGGGACTCCCAGGTTCATCGTGTTCAGGGTTGGGTGGACTTCAAGGAACAAGTTGGGGTCTCCTCGTGATGCTCAAAGGCTACTTGGAAACCAACACAGACTCCGACCTGGGACATGGACGGATATAGAATCTCTGCCTCTTTCTCTTGCCCCAAAGCTCCCGTTTGCCCTCTTCTCTCTACCTGACAGAATCCAACTCACCCTTCCAAACTCAGCTCAAACATCGCCTCTTCTGGGAGGCTGGCCTTCACCTCTTCAGGTGACAGCCAGGGCCTCCACCTCGGCTCCCACAGTAGCCCCAGGAAACTAATCCTCCAGCTAACTGACATCTCCATGCTCCCATTTCCTCCCTCGCAGTATCATTAGGAAAATACAAACAAATAATTTGGGGAAAATGACAAGCACAGAGCCTGGTACATGGCCAGTCTCACAAAAAAGCATAGTTGTCCTTCTTTAACAGAAGTAAGAAGCCCCTTCTCCATACAGATGGCCTTGCGGAAGGGTGTTCCTTGGAAAAAGGGACAGTTGAGCCACATGCTTCTTCTTTTGTCCTTCTGAGAGTCCAGGAGGACAACTTGCCCCAGATTTGACCTGTGGCCCCAAAAGTAAAGAAAGAAAGCTTTGATGATGAGGTGTCTCCCAGATATTTTTGTAGCTTGGGGTGTCCATTAAGAGGTAGATGGCATTGCAATAGGTTTTCTTCCAATACTTGGTAGGGCCCAGTCTGAGGGCAGAAAAAGGTGAGGGGTCCACTGCTCTGCAGAATAATGAGAAGGGCCACCATCTCTGTGGACAGTGTTGGATAAGGTTCTTAGGTGCAAAAATCAGATTCCACGCAAGTTAGCTTAATTAGGAAATTAATTTATTGATTATAAGGATGTAGAATTTTAAATGACAGATAGGAAAATGTTCAACATCGCGGTGGGGGAAAGGGACTTCTTTAATGAAAAGACCTCTGCCATCACTGATTCTCAGAACTAGATTCCAGAAGTTATACCAATGATACCCACAAGGAGAGCAGTGATGTTGGGGTGGGGGATGAAGGTGAGGATGCAGTGAGGATGAGGGTTAGGGTTAGAATACTTGCTTCAAATCCCAGGCCCTGCAGTCACTCCAGTCATGAGGAATGTGCTCCTGCATTCCTTCCTTCCTTCCTCAAATATTTATGGACCGTCTCCTTTGTGCCAGGAACCATGCTAAGCGCTAGGGATAAAGGGAAGACTTTCTCTCATGGCACTTAGAGCCGACTGGATGAGACAGAGCTAAAGCAAGTAGACCCATGGGGGGAAGGAAAGAGGCAGGGTTCTGCTGAGGAGGGTAGGGTTGAGAAGGAAGCCGGGGAGGCTGAAGTGTTTCAGAAGCAGCCACAGCCCAGCCCTGCGTGGGTCCTCTTTGGACTTCAGTATGTTGGGGGAGCACGGTTCACAGGTCCTCTGCAAAAAGAAAGGGACTGGCTGAATGACATCTCTGAAGCCCCAGACTTGGACACGGTACACTCTGTTGGGTCCCAGACCATCCCAGAAATGAGCAACCACAGTCCTCCCAGGACCAGGATGACCAACAAGAAGGAAGTGAGTTTTCCAAGCCTAGGTGGGGAGCTCAGGAGCTCTGCAGACCTGCTCTGTAGGGTGGCTGACTCAGTGTTCCCATCTGAAAAAGGGGAGCATGTGAGGAGGCTCAGATGCTCATGACGGGGCTTCTAGGGTGACCTTCTGCCAAGCTGGCCCGTGGAGGATGTGCTCAGTGTGTGGTTTCACAGGACACTGCAGCCACTTCTCCTGGGAGGCAGCGAGGAGGAAAGACACTGTGCAGCTGTGAATGGTGGGTGGCCCCCTGAGCGCCATCTCTTTCCCCAGCCCTTCCCCTCCCACCCTGCCTGCCCCTGTCTTACTCCAGGGCCTTCCAGCACCACCACAGGTCCTCATGCAGTCCTCTGATGTCAGGAAGTTGTTTTGCATGCCGGCACACCCGCCATACGTGAAGGTCTCGCAGAGCCTGGAGCTGGCATTGTAGAAATACCTGATAAAGATGGCCT
>NW_006791814.1:4647083-4686199 GCF_000442215.2 Lipotes vexillifer | reverse complement strand
GTGTAGGGAGGCTCCAGACAGAAGGCAGGCGGTGGGTCTGCAAGGATGGGAGGGGCCCTGGGTCAGTTATGAGGATGGGCATCAAAGCTTGGTCTATAAGGTCAACAACAGCAACACCCAGCTTGTTTGCAATAGAGAATGTTGGGGTGCAAGGTTGTGAAATGTGAAAAGGCCAGTCGAGGGCCTGTGCTCCAACACGTTACTATTAATGTGGTGTGACCATGATATGGTAATCATCTTAAAAAATTATATCTTCTGGGCTTCCCTGGTGGCACAGTGGTTGAGAGTCCACCTGCCGATGCAGGGGACACAGGTTTGTGCCCCGGTCTGGGAAGATCCCACATGCTGCGAAGCGGCTGGGCCTGTGAGCCATGGTCGCTGAGCCTGCGCGCCCGGAGCCTTTGCTCCACAACGGGAGAGGCCACGGCAGTGAGAGGCCCACGTACAGAAAAAAAAAAAAAATTATATCTTCTTCATGAAGTATTTATGGATTAATTGCCATAATACCTTAGATTAGTTTTGAAACAGTCTACAAAAAAAAGAGGACCCACATCAATAATATTCTCCACATGTTGATAATTGTTGAAGCTGGATGATGGGTAAATGGGGTTTATAATTCTATTCTCTGTACTTAATTGAATGGTTGAAAGTTTCCACTATTAAAAAAAAAAAAAGTGTGAAGAGAATCCCCTGGTGGTCCAGTGGTTAGGACTCCGTTTTTCCATTGCAGGGGGCTCAGGTTCGATCCCTGGTCAGGGAACTAACATCCCACAAGCTGAGTGGTGCAGCCAAAAAAAAAAAAAAAACGAGATTTCCTGTTGCTATGGAGTTTACATTTAAATGGGCAGGGGGAGACAAGTCAACAAGCAGGTTAGTGATAAGTGCTATAAAAGGCATAAAACTATGTGATGTATTGGAGTGGGGAGGGGAAGCTATTTTGGATAGATTCAGAGAAGGGTTGACATGAAACACAAAGCCTGAGTGGTGAGAAGAAGCCAGTTAGGTCTGGGAGAACATCCCATACTGGAAGGAATACAAGTGGGAAGACCCTTGTATAATAAACCTGTAATGTTCGAGACAAATAAACCTGTAATGTTCGAGAAACTTGAAGAGACAGGTCAGGCTGTGAACAGCTGGGGAGAGTAGAACCAGGTGAGGTTTAGGGAGATAAGGAACATACCATGTAGGCTGTAGACCATAATAAGGGTTTTTTATTTTAAGTAAAATAACAACTAACATTTATTGAGCACCTACTGGTGATTTGGAATTTGAACCCAGGTGGTCTGGCTGGAGAGCCTGTGCCCTAAGGTGTAGGGAGGCTCCAGACAGAAGGCAGGCGGTGGGTCTGCAAGGATGGGAGGGGCCCTGGGTCAGTTATGAGGATGGGCATCAAAGCTTGGTCTATAAGGTCAACAACAGCAACACCCAGCTTGTTTGCAATAGAGAATGTTGGGGTGCAAGGTTGTGAAATGTGAAAAGGCCAGTCGAGGGCCTGTGCTCCAACACGTTACTATTAATGTGGTGTGACCATGATATGGTAATCATCTTAAAAAATTATATCTTCTGGGCTTCCCTGGTGGCACAGTGGTTGAGAGTCCACCTGCCGATGCAGGGGACACAGGTTTGTGCCCCGGGCTGGGAAGATCCCACATGCTGCGAAGCGGCTGGGCCTGTGAGCCATGGTCGCTGAGCCTGCGCGCCCGGAGCCTGTGCTCCACAACGGGAGAGGCCACGGCAGTGAGAGGCCCACGTACAGAAAAAAAAAAAAAATTATATCTTCTTCATGAAGTATTTATGGATTAATTGCCATAATACCTTAGATTAGTTTTGAAACAGTCTACAAAAAAAAGAGGACCCACATCAATAATATTCTCCACATGTTGATAATTGTTGAAGCTGGATGATGGGTAAATGGGGTTTATAATTCTATTCTCTGTACTTAATTGAATGGTTGAAAGTTTCCACTATTAAAAAAAAAAAAAGTGTGAAGAGAATCCCCTGGTGGTCCAGTGGTTAGGACTCCGTTTTTCCATTGCAGGGGGCTCAGGTTCGATCCCTGGTCAGGGAACTAACATCCCACAAGCTGAGTGGTGCAGCCAAAAAAAAAAAAAGTGTGAAGGAATCACAATGTAACGGAGAAAGGCATGAAAGAAAACACAACGGTGTGTTAGCTTTGGTTACCTCATAGGGACTGGAATAATGGAATATTGAGGGAATATTGATATTGTGATATATAATAAATATATATTTGTCCTTCATCCCATTTCTGGTAACAGACTCCTAAAACCCCTGGAATTGCCAAAGTGAAGAGAGCTATAAGTTGTCTTTTGTTATGGGATGGAGGTGACTGATTATTGAGAAGCCCCTAGTAACCCGAGGATGGGCGCTGGTTGCCACAGGAACTAACTGCCTGACCAGAGGGTTGGAACTTACATTCCCACCCTCCTCTATGGCCTCCCCCAGCCCCGCTCAGGGAGAGGAAAGGGGCTGGAGGTTGAACAATCACCAGAGGCCAATGATTTAATGAATCATGACTACGTAGTGAAACCTGCATAAAACCCTCAACAGACCAAGGCATTCGTGTTATTCAGAAGAACTGGCATGGAGCCAGGGAACAACATAGGTACACACTCCATCGTGGCTCACCTGCACCCCTGCAGCAGCCTGCCCATGGGCTTCTGTCTCTGCCCTTTGCCCCCTAGAGGCCACTCTCCACACTGCAGCCGCAGGGACCCTGTTACAACTTGAATCCTATCCCATTGCTCCCATGACCAAGCCCTCATCTCTCTCAGTCAAATTCTGACTCTTATCTTACACGACCTGCCCCATGGCCCCTCTGCCTCATCCCCTTCCGCTCCCCCCACCCCCCACTCAGCTCCAGTCACCCTGGTCCCGGCTGCTGCTCAAGCACACCAGGCACGTTTTACTGAAGCCTCTGCTCCAGCACCTGCTTATCATAGAAGGTTTGCCGACCAGTCTGTGGAGAGAGCACAGCCTCCTTTATCCCCATCACTCTCTTTCTTCAAAATATTCATCACGACCTGGCATATTATTTTCCCCTTTCTCTGTGATCTGTCTCCCTCTCAGGAGGCAAGTTAGTTTGCTATTTTGTGTACAGCTGTTTCCCCACATCAAGAACAATGCTTGTAAGGACTTGAGAAATATTGTTAATGGAATTGACCTCCCATTTCATGCTCATGCTAAGCGTACGTTCATTGAATAGAATGGATATCATTAAATTGCTGTTAGTGAAAAGTCTATTTAATGATGAGGCAAGTCTATATAACTATGAATCTAGCTCTAACATTCTATATCTTGAGAGGATAGTAAAGTGATAGACAGGGGGGCAAGGGGAAGGGCATTGAGTTTTGAGTAATATTGTTCCAGCCTGGGAAAAAAACAGCCTTAGGCCCACGAACAAACTCCCAGCAGTGCTAGATTTCTTGCCCTCCCTGTAGTTGCCTCAGGCAGAGCAGAAGCTCAGCTGCCCCACACTTTTCTGATTAATTTTAATAATAGAGAAATAATCATTATTTGACACCTAAATATTTTGGGCTGGGAAGGGAAAGATAAGTAGACTAAGTCTTCCAGATAAATACATCTTGGGGGAAAATGGACATCATTGGTTATGAAATTCATGATTGGTTGGTTATCCCTTCAGAAGACCTGTGCAACAGGTGTCCCCAGTCAGGTGAGGAAACCACAGACGACTTGCCCCAGCACACACAGCACGTAAGTATTTAGGTCACCATGATACTATCATGTCACAACCCATTTGATAAACTACCTGATTCTGCCAGGAATTCTGAAAATACAGATAACTGGTAAGAGTTTCCGGGAGCACCGACGCATACTAAACACAACCCTGCCCCCGAGCCACAGTCACCAAATTAAAGGGGAGAGTGACTCTGGGTTTTATCCCTGAGAGCAAATATGTGGTGTCGCTACTGACACCAACCAATTCTGCAACGTCACCTGGGCGTCCCACGACACTAAAACCGCAGAGTTAATGCAGATTCAGCAATATGAGGGCTCAGTCCCACAAGACAGCCCCCATTTCAAATGCCAGTCACAAGTCCCGGGCTCACCCATACGTGTGACCAACTTGCTATAAATTCGGAGGTTCCATGACCCCACTTGCCATTTTCAGTAGTTCATTAGAACCACCCACAGAACTCAGGGAAGCCCCTTACTTACTGCTCCCGGTTTATTACAAAGGTTGAAGCTCAGGTTGAATTGAGGAGACGCATAGGGCAGAGGGGGGTTGAGGGGTGCAGAGCCTCCGTGCCCTCTCAGGACACTCTCCCCTCACATCACCTCGAATGTTCACCACCCTGGATGTTCTCCAAAACCCCAAAGTTTAGGGGTTTTTATTGAGGTTTCAATAGGTCAGCAAATTGATTGAATCATTGGTCACTGATGATTGAACTCAGCCTCAGCACTTACCCTCTCCTCTCCCCAGGAGTACTACAGGTTGAAAGTTCTAATTCTCTGATCACCTGATGAGACTTTTTGGAGACCGGCCCCATCCTTAAGTTATCCTGGGTCCCCTTCCTTGACTCATCACATTACCGTACAGAAGACAGTAGATTCCAAGGGTTGCAGGACATCTGGGCCAGAAACCAGGACAAGGATCAAATATGGATTTTTTCATTACACTACAGTGAGGTTCAGGGACAGGCAGTGACCAGGAACAGAGAGTCTCAGAGATAGAGTCCCTGGTCTGGTACCGTTTGGTGGGTTCCTTTTTTAAAAAGCTGAAACATAATGATTCCTTTTGAGAGTCATGAAATGTCCCTGGACTTACAACTGCCCAACTTCCCAGAAGAAATCCAGAGAGGCTGTCAGCACCCACCCCACCCCTGCTCCCCAGCCCCTCCCATGGACTCGCCTCATTCCCACTCCACCCCGAGCCGGGACTTACCTCCGGCATGGCTCTTGTGTTCACCCCCCGGGGTGCCGGCCACCAGGGTGCCCAGGAGGACGAGAAGGGTGATGGAGAGGCAGAGCCGGCTCATGTTCGTGGCCTTGCAGGAGGGCTTCTGAGGAAAGCTGGGGGCTGACAGAGCTTTTCATATCCCAGCTGAGGGGTGGGACAGGCAATGAGGAGGGGAATGAGGAAGGGGTGGAGCTGGGCTCGGTCCTGTTTATTGCGTAATCTCCCCACCTAACCTGCTTCTGCCTGCTGGGGCCAAATGCCCAGTAACAGCACTTCTCAGACTTGACTCTGCCTGTGGGTCTCGTGGAAACATGGATTGTGATTCCACAGGTGGCATTTTGTCCAATATGTTGACTCAGGGAGCATCCCAGCACCTAGAGCAGTGCATGGCAGGTGATGAGTGAATGAGAGCAAAATCAAAGGATGGATAAGTGAACAACAGTGTGTTAGCTCAGGTCCTCCTTTTCAGCCTCCTGCTGATGTCATCACGTTTGGGCATCCATGCCCTTCACCCCCCACCCCAAATTCACTAACCTCAGAAGACAGGTGTGGCACAGGATGCCTTCCTGCAACCATCGCCACAGCTTCTCAGCTGTATGGAACTTGTTATTTACCTGGCACTGGTCCAAGCAGAAGCTGAGCCGGGGGAAGGCAATGTTCTCCTGGGAGACAAACCCTGATTTTCTGGGTAGAAAAAAGAGTAAGGGGCGTGGGCAGAGGGGAAGCAGGGAACTGAACACGTCTCCACAGCATGACCACTTACCACCCCTCGCCTGGTTACACCAACAGGAGAGCTGCCTGCCTGAGCGGACCTCAGGGGCTGGAGTGATCTGTGGGAGGCTGGAAAGATTGCCTGCAACATCTCCCGTTCTCGGGTCTCTCCACCTGTGGTTTTGGGGTCGGAGGATGTCAATTTTCATCCCAGCTCTCCCTTTCCCTTTGTGACCTGTGGCCAGAAATCGCCCACAGCCCTGTGTCGTCAGGTGTCATCTGAGATCCATGCTGCCCACATCGTGGGGTTGCTATGGAAGCAGTGGAGTCAACAGACATATATTCCTTCTCCCTGCAAAGTCAGTCCTTGTAATAAGAATAATAGGGACTTCCCTGGGCGCAGTGGTTAAGAATCCGCCTGCCAGTGCAGAGGACACGGATACGAGCCCTGGTCCAGACTCGAACATGCCACGGAGCAACTAAGCTCGTGCACCACAACTATTGAGCCCGCGTGCTGTGACTACTGAAGCCCGCACGCCTAGAACCCATGCTCTGTAACGAGAAAAGCCACCGCAATGAGAAGCCCGCGCACTGCAACTAGAGAAAGCCCCCATGCAGCAACAAAGACCCAACACAGCTGAAAATTAATTAATTAATTATTTTTTAAAAAGAATAATAATAATGAGTAATGACAGCAGTAAACACTTAGCTCCTTCCATGTGCCAGGCATTATCCTAAGCATTTGACATGTATTAACTCATCTAATCCTCACGATACTCCTAAAAGAGGGTGAGGAAATCTTAATATTTCCTAACAATACAGAGGAGAAAATTAAGGCAACAGGAAATCTGTAATTTGCCCAAGGTCATGCTGGGTAGGAACAGGACCTGAACCCAGGAAACTGGCTTCAGAGCCTGCGGGCCATGCACTCGGCTGCTTTGTAAGGTATAAAGTGCAGGCACATGTGAAGGCTTACATACCCTCCCCTCTTCACTTGTCCCATCTATTCACTCCCAATTACAACCATGTACAGCAAGGCCCCCCCATACACACTCACTCATCCACACACAGACAAGCATCCTCCCACTAACACACCCACACAGTAACAGCTAACACTGCCGAGATGTGCTGATTACAATTCCCTCTGTGTAAATCTTTTATCTCCTTTAATGATCACATCAAATCTCTCCTTTCTAGGGTATGTTTCTACCTTACCACCTATCACAGTGGAGAAAAAATGCAGCACAGAGAGGTGAAGGCATCACCCAGCACCAAAATGCTGATCAGCAGTAAAAACAAGACCACAGCCCAGCCTTCTAGGCAAACATACACACACACACACACACACACACACACACACACACACACACTGGGCTGTTGAAAGTTCTAACCTCTAAACGCATATCTGAGTGTTTTTGAAGGCCAGACTGAAGGTCTCTCGGATCGCCTTCCTTGACTCATCTTGTGACCTATGAAAGAGAGTAAATCCAAGCGTTTCAGGAGGTCTGTTCCAGGAACCAGGGCAAGGATCAAATATTGATCTTTTTATTACACTACACTGAAGTTCAGGGACACGGCACTGACCAGGAATAGAGAGTGTCAGAGATGGGATTCCTGATCTGGTAGAGGTAGGCGGGATATATATTTAAAATTTTTGACTTTTAATTTTTTTCCTATTCAGAGTCATGAAATGTCCCTGGAGTCAAAACTGCCCAACTTCCCAGGAGAAATCCAGAGAGGCTGTCAGCACCCACCCCACCCCTGCTCCCCAGCCCCTCCCATGGACTCGCCTCATTCCCACTCCACCCCGAGCCGGGACTTACCTCCGGCATGGCTCTTGTGTTCACCCCCCGGGGTGCCGGCCACCAGGGTGCCCAGGAGGACGAGAAGGGTGATGGAGAGGCAGAGCCGGCTCATGTTCGTGGCCTTGCAGGAGGGCTTCTGAGGAAAGCTGGGGGCTGACAGAGCTTTTCATATCCCAGCTGAGGGGTGGGACAGGCAATGAGGAGGGGAATGAGGAAGGGGTGGAGCTGGGCTCGGTCCTGTTTATTGCGTAATCTCCCCACCTAACCTGCTTCTGCCTGCTGGGGCCAAATGCCCAGTAACAGCACTTCTCAGACTTGACTCTGCCTGTGGGTCTCGTGGAAACATGGATTGTGATTCCACAGGTGGCATTTTGTCCAATATGTTGACTCAGGGAGCATCCCAGCACCTAGAGCAGTGCATGGCAGGTGATGAGGATCTGATTCCATGACGAAGGATCGAACCCAGGAGCCCTGCATTGGAAGGGGGGAGTGTTAGCCAGTGGACCACCAGGGAAGTCCTTCAATTTACTTCTGATACTAAATCGGTGGAGTTACTGCAGATCCCACAGGTTGAGGACTCAAGACTGTCCTTACTTCAAATGCGAGCCATGTGGTCCAGAGTCACTCATGCTTGTGACCGACTGGCTAAAAATCGGAGGCTCCATGACCCCACCTCCATGTTCACTAACCAGTAGAAGTGGAGACAGAACTCAGGAAACCCCTTTACTTACCGTTCCCAGGTTATTGTAAAGGGTAAAGCTCAGCGACAGCGAAACGGAGGAGATGCGCAGCGCGAAGGGGGAGCAGAGGTGCCTGGAGGCCCCGTGCCCTAGTGGAGCGCACCCCCCACAGCCCTCCACGTGCTCACCACCCCGAAAGCTCTCTGAACCCCAATATTTATGGATTTTTACTGAGGTGTCAATAATAGGCATATTGATTGAATCATCGGCCATTGGTGATTGATCTCCATCTCAATACCCTCCCCTCTCCCCAGAGGTGCTGGGATGTGGGCTGTTGAAAGTTCTAACCTCTAAACGCATATCTGAGTGTTTTTGAAGGCCAGACTGAAGGTCTCTCGGATCGCCTTCCTTGACTCATCTTGTGACCTATGAAAGAGAGTAAATCCAAGCGTTTCAGGAGGTCTGTTCCAGGAACCAGGGCAAGGATCAAATATTGATCTTTTTATTACACTACACTGAAGTTCAGGGACACGGCACTGACCAGGAATAGAGAGTGTCAGAGATGGGATTCCTGATCTGGTAGAGGTAGGCGGGATATATATTTAAAATTTTTGACTTTTAATTTTTTTCCTATTCAGAGTCATGAAATGTCCCTGGAGTCAAAACTGCCCAACTTCCCAGGAGAAATCCAGAGAGGCTGTCAGCACCCACCCCACCCCTGCTCCCCAGCCCCTCCCATGGACTCGCCTCATTCCCACTCCACCCCGAGCCGGGACTTACCTCCGGCATGGCTCTTGTGTTCACCCCCCGGGGTGCCGGCCACCAGGGTGCCCAGGAGGACGAGAAGGGTGATGGAGAGGCAGAGCCGGCTCATGTTCGTGGCCTTGCAGGAGGGCTTCTGAGGAAAGCTGGGGGCTGACAGAGCTTTTCATATCCCAGCTGAGGGGTGGGACAGGCAATGAGGAGGGGAATGAGGAAGGGGTGGAGCTGGGCTCGGTCCTGTTTATTGCGTAATCTCCCCACCTAACCTGCTTCTGCCTGCTGGGGCCAAATGCCCAGTAACAGCACTTCTCAGACTTGACTCTGCCTGTGGGTCTCGTGGAAACATGGATTGTGATTCCACAGGTGGCATTTTGTCCAATATGTTGACTCAGGGAGCATCCCAGCACCTAGAGCAGTGCATGGCAGGTGATGAGTGAATGAGAGCAAAATCAAAGGATGGATAAGTGAACAACAGTGTGTTAGCTCAGGTCCTCCTTTTCAGCCTCCTGCTGATGTCATCACGTTTGGGCATCCATGCCCTTCACCCCCCACCCCAAATTCACTAACCTCAGAAGACAGGTGTGGCACAGGATGCCTTCCTGCAACCATCGCCACAGCTTCTCAGCTGTATGGAACTTGTTATTTACCTGGCACTGGTCCAAGCAGAAGCTGAGCCGGGGGAAGGCAATGTTCTCCTGGGAGACAAACCCTGATTTTCTGGGTAGAAAAAAGAGTAAGGGGCGTGGGCAGAGGGGAAGCAGGGAACTGAACACGTCTCCACAGCATGACCACTTACCACCCCTCGCCTGGTTACACCAACAGGAGAGCTGCCTGCCTGAGCGGACCTCAGGGGCTGGAGTGATCTGTGGGAGGCTGGAAAGATTGCCTGCAACATCTCCCGTTCTCGGGTCTCTCCACCTGTGGTTTTGGGGTCGGAGGATGTCAATTTTCATCCCAGCTCTCCCTTTCCCTTTGTGACCTGTGGCCAGAAATCGCCCACAGCCCTGTGTCGTCAGGTGTCATCTGAGATCCATGCTGCCCACATCGTGGGGTTGCTATGGAAGCAGTGGAGTCAACAGACATATATTCCTTCTCCCTGCAAAGTCAGTCCTTGTAATAAGAATAATAGGGACTTCCCTGGGCGCAGTGGTTAAGAATCCGCCTGCCAGTGCAGAGGACACGGATACGAGCCCTGGTCCAGACTCGAACATGCCACGGAGCAACTAAGCTCGTGCACCACAACTATTGAGCCCGCGTGCTGTGACTACTGAAGCCCGCACGCCTAGAACCCATGCTCTGTAACGAGAAAAGCCACCGCAATGAGAAGCCCGCGCACTGCAACTAGAGAAAGCCCCCATGCAGCAACAAAGACCCAACACAGCTGAAAATTAATTAATTAATTATTTTTTAAAAAGAATAATAATAATGAGTAATGACAGCAGTAAACACTTAGCTCCTTCCATGTGCCAGGCATTATCCTAAGCATTTGACATGTATTAACTCATCTAATCCTCACGATACTCCTAAAAGAGGGTGAGGAAATCTTAATATTTCCTAACAATACAGAGGAGAAAATTAAGGCAACAGGAAATCTGTAATTTGCCCAAGGTCATGCTGGGTAGGAACAGGACCTGAACCCAGGAAACTGGCTTCAGAGCCTGCGGGCCATGCACTCGGCTGCTTTGTAAGGTATAAAGTGCAGGCACATGTGAAGGCTTACATACCCTCCCCTCTTCACTTGTCCCATCTATTCACTCCCAATTACAACCATGTACAGCAAGGCCCCCCCATACACACTCACTCATCCACACACAGACAAGCATCCTCCCACTAACACACCCACACAGTAACAGCTAACACTGCCGAGATGTGCTGATTACAATTCCCTCTGTGTAAATCTTTTATCTCCTTTAATGATCACATCAAATCTCTCCTTTCTAGGGTATGTTTCTACCTTACCACCTATCACAGTGGAGAAAAAATGCAGCACAGAGAGGTGAAGGCATCACCCAGCACCAAAATGCTGATCAGCAGTAAAAACAAGACCACAGCCCAGCCTTCTAGGCAAACATACACACACACACACACACACACACACACACACACACACACACACTCACACACACACACCCTGTGCTCCACTTCCAGGGTCAAGGAGAAGGGAGCTGGCTCAATGCCCAGAAGCCCCAGGAGCAAGCCCAGCCAAGTGTCAAATGGGCACACAGCTGGGTGATGAGCAGCAGAGGACGGGACGGGTTTGTGGCTGGCCCTTGAAGTGGGGCAGTTTTGTGGCACAGAGTCTTCCACCTGTGGGCTCTAGTCTAACTCTGGGGATTTAATGTCAGAAGGGAATTGACTTGGGGGATGCCCAGTGGGTGTCGGAGAGTTGGTTGGTGTTGGTAGAGATACCATGGATTTGGTGTCTGGGGGAAAAAAACCCAGACCCACTCGTCGCTGGGCTTTGGTGGCTGAGATACGGCTTCGGGACAGGGGAGTGATGAGTGTGGGGCAGGGCATCCAGAAACTATTACCCATTATCTGCATTTTAACAATTCCCTGCAGATGTCAGGTGCTTCACTGACTGGATTTTGACAGAATAGTATCTTGACTTGAACTTACCACTTACCACGAAGTGACCAGGGGCCACTCATGTATCTGCAGTTTCCCCACGTAGACAGGTGACACCTGCCACGCAGGTTCTAGGAAGGGATTACCCATCGGCACATAAAGAGTTTTTTCACATTCCACGGCCGATGCTATCCATTTCCAGCATGATGTCTTAGTCTGGGGAATTCACTGGTGGCACAGTGGTTACGAATCTGCCTGCCAGGGTCTGAGGATGGCACAGGGCCACCCACACCTTACCCGTGTCGAAACAGGCCTGGCTCTACCCGAAGGCCCTGTCTGGGTCAGACCCTGAAGCCGCCCTTGGCCTGCCACCTGTGAAGCAAGAGCCACCTGACCCTGAGGAAGACAAGGATGACTACACCTCTGACTCGCCCCGAGGAGGAGGTAGGAGGGGCTGGCACGCCCCGTGATCATGGAGATTTTCAGCCTGGGTGGAACTCGCCTCCGGGACACAGCAGTATGGTTGCCAAGGACAGGCAATCGGAAAGGGAAGACGGATGTAAAGAGTGGGAGACCGAAGACACACTGGCACCCACGAGTACAAGCTGGAAACCACGCAGATGGCCCGGAACCCATGTCAGCCTCTCACCACCCCTAACTTCGATGATGTGGATTTCCTGCATCACAGAGTTAAATACGCATCTGGGCCAGGAATTAGAGAAGCCGAAGGAAGATCCTGGGGAAGGTGGAGCAGCTGCAGGCCTGACTGCTGCCCCATACCAACGAGGTGAGCCAGCAGATAAATGACATGTGTGAACTGCAACACTGCCTGGTGCCCCTGCACCAAACTTCCGAGTGCACTGCAGCTTCACCTCTGCCCTCCAGATATCACGCAAAATGTCTCTTGTGGCCCATCCTAACTGGAAGCATACGAGAAAGGGAGTACTGGGAAACTGGGAAACGTAGCCTAGTCAAGGTGACACGTTACAAAGCCACCCTGCCATGAATCAGCTCCCAAGGGTCTCACTACTCACCTGAGGATAACTTGATAAAGCTACGTTGCTGAAAATGCAGAGCTGAAGACCATGGATTTCATGATGACCCCAGCAAGTACAGAAATTCTGTCAAGCCCACCCAGAAAACACTTGCTGGTCTCAGCTATTTATGTGTCATTCAAGTATTGAGAACCTGGCCCATGGTAGGCACCGTACTTAATGCTGGGATTCAGGAATGAAAAAGATATAGTCCATGCTGTTCTATTAAATACATCAGTATGTATTTAAAAATGGTGAATGGATTTCCAACTTTATTGTGGAATTTAATGGTGAAAATACAGAATTCAGGAAACTGTTGGGAGGACAGCCCTTTCATGAACCTCGTTAGGGCACAATAGGCATTGGAAAATATATAAATAGTTTCTACCTCTATGCTGTTCTATTTTACAATTATTTATAAATGAAAAAAAATAAAAGAATCTGCCTGCCAACGCAGGCAACATAGGTTTGAGCCCTGGTCTGGGAAGATCCCACATGCCACGGAGCAACTAAGCCCATGCGCCACAACTACTGAGCCTCTGCTCTAGAGCCCACGAGCCACAACTGCTGAGCCCGCGTGCCACAACTACTGAAGCCCGCATGCCTAGAATCTGTGCTCTGCAACAAGAGAAGCCACTGCAATGAGAAGCCTGCGCACCGCAACAAAGAATAGCCCCCACTCGCCGCAACTAGAGAAAGCCCACATGCAGCAGTGCAGCCAAAAATAAATAAATAAATTAAAAAATAGAGAGGGCAGATAGCAGAAGCAAGATGAACAGTTCTACAGCCTGTGGAACAAAAACCACATACACAGAAAGATAGACAAAATGAAAAGGCAAAGGACTATGTACCAGATGAAGGAACAAGATAAAATCCCAGAAAAACAACTAAAGGAAGTGGACATAGGCAACCTTCCAGAAAAAGAATTCAGAATAATGATAGTGAAGATGACCCAGGACCTTGGAAAAAAAATGGAGGCAAAGATCAAGAAGATGCAAGAAATGTTTAACAAAGACCTAGAAGAATTAAAGAACAAACAAACAGAGGTGAACAATACAATAACTGAAATGAAAAACTACACTAGAAGGAATCAACAGCAGAATAACTGAGGCAGAAGAACAGGTAAGTGACCTGGAAGACAGAATGGTGGAACTCACTTCCACGGAATAGAATAAAGAAAAAAGAAGGAAAAAAAATGAAGACAGCCTAAGAGACCTCTGGGACAACATTAAACACAGCAACATGCACATTATAGGGGTGCCAGAAGGAGAAGAGAGAGAGAAAGGACCCGAGAAAATATTTGATGAGATTATAGTTGAAAACTTCCCTAACATGGGAAAGGAAACAGCCACCCAAGTCCAGGAAGCACAGAGAGTCCCAGGCAGGATAAACCCAAGGAGAAACATGCCAAGGCACATAGTAATCAAATTGACAAAAATTAAAGACAAAGAAAAATTATTAAAAGCAACAAGGGAAAAATGACAAATAGCATACAGGGGAACTCCCATAAGGTTAACAGCTGATTTCTCAGCAGAAACTCTACAAGCCAGAAGGGAGTGGCATGACATATTTAAAGTGATGAAAGGGAAGAAACTACAGCCAAGATTACTCTACTTGGCAAGAATCTCATTCAGATTCGATGGAGAAATCAAAAGCTTTACAGACAAGCAAAAGCTAAGAGAGAAAAAAAAAAAGCTAAGAGAATTCAGCACCACCAAACCAGCTCTACAACAAATGCTAAAGGAACTTTTCTAACTTTTCTAAGTGGGAAACACAAGAGAAGAAAAGGACCTACAAAAACAAACCCAAAATGATTAAGAAAATGGTCATAGGAACATACATATCGATAATTACCTTAAATGTGAATGGATTAAATGCTCCAACCAAAAGACACAGGCTCGCTGAATGGATAAAAAAACAAGACCCATATATATGCTGTCTACATGAGACCCACTTCAGGCCTAGGGACACATACAGACTGAAAGTGAGGGGATGGAAAAAGATATTCCATGCAAATGCAAATCAAAAGAAAGCTGGAGTAGCAATACTCATATCAGGTAAAATAGACTTTATTTTTTTATTTTTTGGATAATATTGTTCTAGCTTTTCTTTAAAACATCTTTATTGGAGTATAATTGCTTTACAATGTTGTGTTAGTTTCTGCTGTATAACAAAGTGAATCCGCTATACATATATATATATCCCCATATCTGCTCTCTCTTGCGTCTCCCTAGCACCCTCCCTGTCTTACCCCTCTAGGTGGTCACAGAGCACCGAGCTGATCTCCCGGTGTTATGCAGCTGTTTCCCACTAGCTGTCTATTTTACATTTGGTAGTGTATATATGTCCATGCCACTCTCTCACTTCATCCCAGCTTACCCTTCCCCCTCCCCGTGTCCTCAAGTCCATTCTCTATGTCTGCGTCTTTATTCCTGTCCTGACCCTAGGTTTTTCAGAACATAAAATAGACTTTAAAATAAAGAATGTTACAAGAGACAAGGAAGGACACTACATAATGATCAAGGGATCAATCCAAGAAGATATACCAATTATAAATATATATGCACCCAACATACGAGCACCTCAATACATATGGCAAATGCTAACAGCTATAAAAGAGGAAATCGACAGTAACACAATAATAGAGGGGGACTTTAACACCTCACTTACACCAATGGACAGATCATGCAGACAGAAAATTCATAAGGAAACACATGCTTTAAATGATACAATAGACCAGATAGATTTAATTGATAGTTATAGGACATTCCATCCGAAAACAGCAGATGACACTTTCTTCTCAAGTGGACACAGAACATTCTCCAGGATAGATCACATCTTGGGTCACAAATGAAGCCTCGGTGAATTTAAGAAAATTGAAATCTTATCAAGCATCTTTTCCAACTGCAATGCTATGACATTAGAAATAAATTACAGGGGAAAAAACGTAAAAAACAAAAAAATTTTTAAAAATTGTTTTAATTTAAAAAAAAGTGCTAAATTCCTTAACTTGGGATATCTGGTTTTCTTTAATATACAATAATCTTTTGACATTCAGGCTACCTGCCCTTTGTTGGAAAACTTCCTTCTGTATATCCTGGCTCCCCCCTCACCTCCTCAGAGCAGTTCTCTCACTGTTACATGAGATGCTGCCTCCTGGGCTTCAAGTTCTAAAAATTTCCTCCGAGTAAAACAACTCTCAACTTTTACGTTGCACACTTTTTTTCAGTCGACAATGGACTAGCCTCATTTCTCCCCCAGCCTGTGGAGGAAAGGTGAGCCGGGACTTACCTCTGGCACGGCTCTTGTGTTTACGCCCCCGGGGGTGCCAGCCACCAGGGTAACCAGGAGGACGAGAAGGGGGTCAGAGAGGCAGAGCCGGCTCATGTTCGTGGCCTTGCAGAGGGCTGACAGAGCTTTTCATATCCCAGCTGAGGGGTGGGATCAGGTAATGAGGGGAGTGAGGAAGGGGTGGAGCTGGGGTCAGTGCTGTTCATGCTTCACCTCCCAGGTAACCAGGCTTCCTGCCTCTGCCTGCTGACGCCAAATGCCCAGTAACAGCGCTTCTCAGACTTGACTCTGCCTGTGGGTCTTGTGGAAGTAAATACACATTCGGATCCCCCAGGTCTGGGTGACGCCTGAGAAGCTGCATTCCTAACAGGCTCACCGTCACAGGTGTGTCCCCAGCCCCAGTTTCCCCTCCTATAAGATGGTCCGCAGGACCACAATTTGATAGCAAGCCTGGAGAAGACTCACCGGGCTGGAGAAGGGTAGCAGGCGCAGAGAAAAGCTGCCTTTCCCACGCACCTTGGAAAGTAGAGCAGAGAAGCCAAGGTCGGGAAGAGCTGAATCTCAGGAAGCCCCGCGTTCTCTCCCACTAACCTGCGCCTCTTCCTAATTCTCTGCCTTCACCTTAATTCTTTGCAATGATCACACACTGGTAGCCTATGACAAGTACAAGCCACTGGACTTCTTTTGTAAAAACAAACATGAGCCTCCTTCCGTTCCCCGAGGATGAGATGATTGATTAGATCCCCATCCCCTTCTCCTTCACTCAGGATGGCATATAAGCCTCAACTGCCTGACAGTCTTTGGGTCCCTTGTCTTTGGGGATGCTCTACCTACGAAATTTGGTTTTCTCCTGTTCATCTGTCTTATGTCGATTTAATTACCAAACCAGCCAAGGAACCTAGAAGGGAAACAGGGAAAGGTTTCCTCCCCAACAACAGTAGGAGGACCTGGGTTTGGCAAATTACTTAGTGTTCCTGGGCCTTGGCGCCCTCTTCTGTAAAACGGGATTGTTTATAAAATCAACTCCATTTCTTTGAGATGCTGTGAACGCATTTGAGACTAATGAATAGAGAATGCTCAGCTCTGTGCCCCTGGGTGGTAAATCCTCAAAGATTCAGGGCTTCTCTTGTGATCATCAACGTGACACCCAACTCCCAGTAGGAACGTCTGGATCTGATCTCAGGCCTGTGTTGAAATAAATATCTAGACCCAAGATGTCTGGGGTGCCATGTCAGCAAGTTGAAACTTAATTCTGTGTTCTTGTAAATGATCTACAGTTCTTTGGATCCTTGGGGTTGGAGACTGCCCACTTCATGAAGTGTTAAGTTTGTGTCACCTGAACTGTTTTCTTTAATCATTTTAGACAAGGGAAATGCCTGCTTTCCCTTTGGGGTCTGGGGCTTCCCTGAGGTCAGCTGTGTAGGCAGTATATGCCTGCATGCCTGACCACAGTAAAAACCCAAGACTCCCAGACAGGAGTGAGCGCCCCTGGTTGGCAACACCTTGGATGTGTTGGGCTGAGGGAAGCAAGCAGAAGCTTGTGCCTGTGTTCCTCCGGCTTCACCCCATGCACCTTCCCCCTTTGGTGATTCTACTCTGCACCCATTTGATATAAACTTAAGTATAACACCTTTGTGTCCTGTGAGTCCTTTTATGAATTAATCCTCAGTGTGGTCTTGTGAACTCCAAACACAAGTAGTCTTGCTGTAGCAGAAAATAGTTGAGGCACCCCCATTATGTTAGACCTTATTCAGCCCTTATTCTTTCCACCCATTCCACCTGTCTCCTACAGATGTTTTCTCCCCCTCTCTTTCTTGCTTAATTGCACTCTGAAAACGACTGCCCTCTAGCTAAGGTTGCACTATGCACCTGATGTTTACTTCTCCAAGACAACACTCCCGAACACTCCTTTCCTTTGTGAGCATTCTTCATTCCAAAAAGAAGGTCACGGAACGATAATCTCGAGGACCACCAGAACCTATTCTGGAACCACGTGACGCCAGCCCTAATGATCTCAATGTCTCCAGGAGGAAAGAAGAATGCAAACTACGTCAGCCCTATTTTCCACCCTGAAACTGTAAGGTCCTTTTCTACTTCCCAGGAAGTGGGGTACAGCCTGCTGTGGCCCCCTTTGCCTGGCAAAGTAATAAAGCTACTCCTTTCTACTCCTCCAAAGCTCTGTCTCCGGGTTTCTATTCTGTACTGGTGAAGAGAGGCCGGGTTTTCGGCAACAGTTTCCGTTGTTATCCCCAAGTAGAAACTATATCCATAGAAGGTAAATAACTTGTCTGAGGTCACACAGATAGTGAATAGCAAAGCTGGAATTTGAATTCCTCCATCTCCAATGGTGAGGTTTTTAACAACTACTGAAGCACAAGTGAAGATAATCTAACATAACTGATGTCTCATATAGAAAACTCAATAATTGGAAAAGAAACTTTATTTCAAGATGTAATACAAGGAAATTTCCCTTACAAAAATCTGTAGATTGGAAAAAGCATTCCATGTTCCAGTACAAAAAAAAAAGAATGATGCAGAATGATACCAAAATACGTTATCTCAAGGATAAGCAAAGAGGTCTTCAAGCTTTCAGGTAGGAAAAAAGTCACCCCTAAGGGAGAAAAACATTCAGGCCACTTCATAGCGACACTCCATGGCAGAATTCAGTGGAACCAGGTCCACAATTGTTCTGGGAAAAGAAAGTCTCATCCAGGATTTTTTATCCCATCAAATTGTCCTTGAAATATAAAGGCAATATGCAAAAATTCAGGGAAAACAATACCTGTAAACCCTTTGTTTTTTAGAATTATTATTTTTTATCTACCTAACAAAATGTTTATGAGGATAACTTGAAGTAATGATACTTATTTCACGTGGTGGAATTTCACTGTCCACTATGGTAGCCACTAGCCACATGTGGCTACTGAGCACAGGAAATATGAATAGTAGGAATCAGGATGCGCTTTAAGTGCAAAATACACTCAGATTCCAAAGACTTAGTATGAAGAAAAGTAAAATATCATATTGATCTTTATTACATGTTGATTATATGTTGAAATTATACTATTTTGGATCTATTGAGTTAAATAAACTATTATTAAAACTAGTTTTACTTCCTTCTTTTTAATCTTTAAAATGCTGCTGCTAAAAAAAAACGCTGCTAATTCCTTGGCGGTCCAGTGATTACGACTCAGCGCTTTCACTGCCGTGGGCCCGGGTTCAATCCCTGGTTGGGGAGTTAAGAACCCACAAGCTGGAACTTCCCTGGTGGCACAGTGGTTAAGAATCCGCCTGCCAACGCAGGGGACATGGGTTTGAGCCCTGGTCCAGGAGGATCCCACATGCTGCGGAGCAACTATGCCCGTGTACCACAACTACTGAGCCTGTGCTCTAGAGCCCGCGAGCCACAACTACTGAGCCCGCGGGTGACAACTACTGAAGCCTGTGTGCCTAGAGCCCGTGCTCCGCAACAAGAGAAGTTATCGCAACGAGAAGCCCGTGCACCGTAACGAAGAGTAGCCCCTGCTCACCACAACTAGAGAAAGCCCATGCACAGCAACGAAGACCCATCGCAGCCAAAAATAAATGAATAAGTGAAATTTATAACAACAACAACAAAGGTCCCACAGGCTATGCGGTGTGGGGAAAAAAATGCTGCTACTAGAAAATTTAAAATTATCTTTGTGGCTTGCATATTTCTGCGGCACAGCACTATGGTAGAATCTGTGGGGAGTGATTTTGCCTTTTGTTTATGCTATTCAGTATAGCTTGATCTTTTAAAAATAAATATGGGGCCTCCCTGGTGGCGCAGTGGTTGAGAGTCCGCCTGCCGATGCAGGGGATACGGGTTCGTGCCCCGGTCCGGGAGGATCCCACATGCCGCGGAGCCATGGCCGCTGAGCTTGAGCGTCCGGCAAGGGGAGAGGCCACGACAGTGAGAGGCCCACGTATTGCAAAAAATAAATAAATAAATAAATAATAAATAAATATGATGATTTCTATGAAACAATACACGCGTTATCCCAAAATTAAATAAATAAGCCAATGAACAAAGAGCTATGTTCTCTCTCCTGGGATGTTGAGACACCAGCTGGGAGGCTCTGGATAGGAACCAATAATAACAGAATGGAGAATAGCTGTGCTGAGCCCTTAGGGACCATGTGGTCTAGCCCACCTGTTTTACAGATAGGGAAACTGAGGCCCCCAAAGGTCCCTTTTCGGTCCAAGGTCACAGAGACTCGAGTCTGCAGTAGATGAGGCTGGGGACTGCGTTCCAGATGCTACAGAAGCACCGTCTTAGGGGACTTGCTCAATAGCCATGAAGAGCCCATCCAAGGCCAGTGGCACAGCCTCCAGGTAAGAAGTCCAGTTCTTCCAGCCCACACCCCTTGCCCAGGGTGCTTCCTATTCCAAGTAATGAAAAGCGAGTACTTCCCTCAGCCCTGGGGAAGAGAACCCCTTCTCCTTCAGCTGCAGATATAAGTTCCCGCCTCCCAGCCTCAGCCCAGAACAAGCAGCTACTCACACCATGAAGCTCAGCCGCCTCCTTGCCCTTTGCCTCACCCTCTGCCTGGTGGGCTTGGCCAGCTCAGGAAAGACCTCAGGTGAGCTGAGGGGTTGGGAAAAGGGTCCCTGAGATCATAGCCTATGGGGTGGGAGGATGCTGGATCCAAGAGGCCACCTGGTCACTTCCCCCTCAGGAGGAAACCAGGGCCTAGGTATGGGAAGGGGCTCCCATGGGGTCACCATCTGGTCTCAGGAAAATGTGGGACCAGACCTCCCCGGTGTCTATGTGACATCTTCACCAAATTCTAATTCTTCTTAAAAAGCAATACACATGTTTGTGTTAAAGACAAACCATATGTAAATGTACGAAGTTTAAAAAGTGGGTCCCCTGTTTTACATAGCGCCAACAATCCTGCTCTCCAGAATCCTACTCCCTAGAATTCTTAAGCAAGAAAAGAAATGTTCATACTGCTTTGAAAACGAGGCCAGATTCTCAGACTTGGCTGCACACTGAAGTCCCCTGAGGAGTCTCTGGGTCCCACACTCAAAAATTCTGATTTGATTGGTCTAGGATGAAGCCTGGGCATTGGGACATTTTTTTAAAGTTCCCCAAGAGATCCTAATATTCTAACCAAGATTGAGAACTGCTGCCTAACAGAAGGTCTCGAATTCCCTTCCTAGAATGGCCTCTTCCCTATTCTGGGTTAAGTTTCTCCCAGTATATTCAGCATGGTCAGTGTCATACGCAGTGAAGATTCACAAAATGGTTTGGTAGAGATGAGTTGACCCATGTGCTTATTTGTTTGAGGGATGCTGTCCTTATTAGGGAAAGTGTAATTATCAAAGTGGAGTTTGTTGCATCCCATAAAAAGTCCTGAGTGTCCAAGGCTAATGGTTGAGGGAGGGTATGTGTGAGTGTTTGATAAATTCCTTCGTGTGGTAACTGGACCTAGATGTAGTTAGGAGTTAAAATAACAAGTGATTCAGTAAAAGAGGCCAGTTTCCTTATTTGCTGATTACTCATGGATATTTAAGATTATTTAATGTAAATATCTTTTTCCTAGTTATAAAAAATGATACTTGTTCACTGGCATTCAAATGATACTAAAAAGAATTTTTAGGGAATTCCCTGGCAGTCCAGTGGTTAGGACTTTCACTGTCATGGGCCCGGGTTCCATCCCTGATCAGGAAAGTAAGATCTGCAAACCACATGGCACAGCCCCCCAAAAAACTT
Source organism: Lipotes vexillifer (assembly GCF_000442215.2). Taxonomy (NCBI): domain Eukaryota; kingdom Metazoa; phylum Chordata; class Mammalia; order Artiodactyla; family Lipotidae; genus Lipotes; species Lipotes vexillifer. Next base: position 4,664,669 of record NW_006791814.1, on the reverse strand, counting down.
TTTTTTAGAAAATAAAAATCCCTTCAAATTCTACCACCCAGAGATAACTACTCAAAATATATTGGTGAACAACCTTCATGTCATCATTTTACCGGTTTATACATATATTTTACATCTGCAGATCATACTAGATTTTGTAATTTTTTTTTTATTCAACAAAAGTTATGAACCTCTCTCTGTGCTGATGCATATAGATTAACACCATGCTTTTGTTTTTTGGCCACACTGTGCAGCATGCGGGATCTTACTTCCCCAGTGCCCCTGCAGTGGAAGCCAGAGTCTTAACCACTGGACCGCCAAGGAAGTCCCAACACTATGCTGTTTTTTTTTTTTTTTCTTTTCTTGAAGATGTTGGGGGTAGGAGTTTATTAATTAATTAATTTATTTTTGCTGTGTTGGGTCTTCGTTTCTGTGCGAGGGCTTTGTCTAGCTGTGGCAAGCAGGGGCCACTTCATCGCGGTGCGCGGGCCTCTCACTATCGCAGCCTCGCTTGTTGCGGAGCACAGGCTCCAGACGCGCAGGCTCAGTAGTTGTGGCTCACGGGCCTAGTTGCTCCGCGGCATGTGGGATCCTCCCAGACCAGGGCTCGAACCCGTGTCCCCTGCATTAGCAGGCAGATTCTCAACCACTGTGCCACCAGGGAAGCCCCCAACACTATGCTTTTTAGTGACTGCATAATGGCCCATGGATCCCTGTTGGTGAACATTTACATATTTTCCAAATTATAATTCTTTGCAATTATAAACAATGCTACAACAAACATCTTGATGTCAAGTTATGAGAGGCTGTAGGACACAGCACTTGGGAGTTGAAATTGGATCTGGGTTTAAATCCCAAGCCTCTCTCAATTTACATGTCTTATGATTTGGGGGAAATTACCAAACCTCTCCGAGCCTCAGTTTCTTCATTTGTGAAGTGGGGACAGTAATACCCTCTCCATTAGGTTATTTAAATAATGGCAAGTACAGCAAACACCTAGGAGGGTGCTTGGTGTAGAATAAATGCTGGGGGAAAAATACTCATCAGTTCTTTAAAAGGACACATAAGTGACAATCCTGTTCTTCCTTTACCTTGCAGCCAATCTTCAGCAAGAGGCTTCCCAGGAGTTGCTCCCAACTCCCCCTGCCCTCTGCCAGCTCCCCCCAGCGAGGGGCCCTTGCAAAGCCTCTTTGCAGCAACACTTCTAAAACTGTACATCCATTGAGCGTGAGCCCTTTACCTCTGGTGGTCGTCAGGGCAATGCCAACAATTTTGAGACCACAGAGATCTGTTTGAGGGTCTGCAAACCCCCTGGTGAGTCCTCTGATGGAAACAGGAGTAGTGGAGGTGACAGCATGCTGGGCACGTGAAGGGAGGTGGTGTAGGTGAGGATGCTGGCAGTGATTCAGGTGATCATGTAAATATGGAAGTTGGTGATGATGAGAATTATGCGAGTAAGAGATGGGTCGCCGTGGGCTGGTGATGGTGGTAATGAGGTGTAGACAGTAAGGCTGTGGTGGATGGTGGCATGGATAGTAAAGATGAAAGGAATTTTGGTTATTGCAGTAAAAGTCCTTTTAAAATACATGGTGGGGCTGGTAAAGGTGAAGACGGCAATGTAACTTTCACAGGGGTGATCCTGTTGACAGAGGTGATGAACGTGATTGTAGCACTGATCACGGTGGGAGGTGACAGAAATGAGGAGGCCCCCAGGTTGGTGGGTGTTGAAGGGGTTGGGTAAGGAGTTCAGCTTGATGGCTCTGGCTCTAGGCCGCCAACAGGCCAGCCAAACAGGGAGCTGGCTGTCATCTCCATTACAGAGACCAAGGTCAAGAGAAGGTGAAGGTGATACCTGCACGTTCCCAGGCCTTGACCGAAAGCTGGCTCGGCTGCCATTCCTGCGCAGAGGCCCTGTTCTGAGCCCATCCTGTAACCCTCCGGGACTGAGTCAATGAAGTGTTCAAAGTTGATGTGACCTGAAGCCTTCCTACAAGGGCCCTGGGCCTGTCCTCCAAAACTGCTCACAGCCACAGGGGCAATCAAATCTGCGTCACCCCCACCCCAACCTCCTTCAGACCCGCATTGCCCTGTGTCCCCAGAATGAAGATGAGGACAGAGGACACAAGTTCCCTATCGCCAGGGGTCCTCATGCAAAGCCAGACTGAATGGAAATCTGGGGACCTTGAGTGTCTGTCCCTAGATCCTGGCCTGTTGCTCTTTCCTGCCCGGGGCTGCAGGTTGAGCCAGAGGTTCTTCCTGTCCAGCAGGAACCATGGCCTGGAGGAGTGTGGAGAGGGGTGGAAATTCAGGGAATCTTGGCCAGCTAGGGTGGCACTCCCCTCTCCACCCAGAGGGATACTGGAAAAATGAAATTTATACATATTTTTTAAATTGTGGTAAAATACATACAACATGAAATTTACCATTTTAACCATTTCTAAGTGTACAACTTAGTGGCATTATGTATACTCACGCTGTTGTGCTAACATGACCACCACCCACCTCCAGAACTTTTTCATCTTCCCAAACTGAAACTTGTACCCATTAAAAATTAACTCCTCTTTCCCCCTCCCTGCAATCCTTGGACACCACCGCTCTAATTTCCATCTCTGTGAGTTTGCTCTAGGAACCTCATGTAAGTGGAATCACACAGTATTTGTCCCTTCGTGACTGGCTTGTTTCACTTAGCATCATGTCCTCAAGGTTCATCCATGTTGTAGCCTGTATCAAAATTTCCTTCCTTTTTTGGTTTTTGTTCTTTTTGTTTGCTTTTGTTTTGTTTTCGCTGCTCCGCACAGCATGAGGGATCTTAGTTCCCCAACCAGGGATTGAACCTGTGCCCCCTGCAGTGCAAGCGCGGAGTCCTAACCACTGGACCGCCAGAGAATTCCCAAAAGTTCCTTCCTTTTAAAGACTAAATAATATTCCACTCTTATATACGTTTTTGAAAACCAGACAGGTCTGCCTGACCACCATGCCCACCACCCCCTGTAACTGTCTCCTCCTGTCCTGCGTCTAATCTAACCACTTCCTCTTGCTGAAAGGGAAACTGCTGCCCAAAGTCAAAGAGCAATACTAGAAGCCAGAACCTGGAATCTCTAGACTAGATCCCTGTCCTGGTGATGTCACTGGTACCCTTGGTGTGCCCTTCCCACCTCCATCCCCTTCAGATATCCTATTGCCCAGGAACCAATCTAGATCATGTGAAATCACATCAGGAAGGACATGCTGAGTAGCCAGCCTTGCCCTAGGCTCAAAGTGGGAATCCAAAGTTGAATGGACTGGGACTTCCCTGGTGGTCCAGTGGTTAAGACTTCGCCTTCCAATGCAGGGGGTGCGGGTTTGATCCCTGGTCAGGGAGCTAATATCCCACATGTCTCATGGCCAAAAAACCAAAACATAAAACAGAAGCAGTACTGTAACAAATTCAATAAAGACTAAAAAAAAAAAAAATGGTCCACATCAAAAAAAAAAATCTTAAAAAAAAAAAAAAGTTGAATGGACCCTCGGGCTTTATCAAAGGCCTGAAATACTTAAATTAAATAGACATGAGTACATATATATTTGAGACAAAGGGCATGCTATTCTCTTTATTTCCCCACTCTCTTTCGTGTTCTGAACTGTTACCAGAGACTGAGCTCTGGAAGATAAGAGTGAGGGTACCCTTAACGACATGCCAGGCATTGTTCCAGACACTGCAGCTACAAAAGACAAATCCTGGCCCTTACAGAGAGTAATCGTTAATAAACAAGATAAGTAAGACACACAGCACATTAGATGGTGATGAGGGCTACAGAGGAAAACAAGATAGGCAAGTGGTGAGCTAGTAGCTGGAGCAGCAATTTAAAATCGGATTGGCCAGGAAGACCTCATCAATAACTCGATGGTGGAGGTGGTGGAGAGGAGTTGGATTCTGCATTTATTTTGAAGGGAGAGCAAACAGATTTGTTGACAGAGCACAGTGGGGAATGAAAAGAAGGATCAAGGATGAGTCAAGGTTTCTGGCCTGGACAACTGGAATGATGAGAGCTGCCATTAGGAAAGATGAGCTGACGATGGGTGAGCATGTTTGGGGTGGGGGTGGAGATTATCAGAAGTTTGGTTTTGGGGATATTGAATTTGAGATGCCTTTAGACATCCAAGTGGAGATGGCAAGTAGGCAGCTGGGTAAATGAATCTGGAATTCAGGGAGGAGGTCTAGACTAAAGATATGGGGTGCTGTCTGTACACAGATTACATAAGACATGGTAGTGGAGGGTATTTCTAGGTGCTGACTTGGCTGGGGGTATAAAAGTCAGCTAGGCCACAACTCTGCTCTTCTGACTTGGCAGACACCCTGCTCCATGCAGGCAGCCAAGACCACTTCCCTTATCTACCCACCTGCATTCTTGCCTCACTTACACTCTGCGTATTTACTGCCTGGAAGTCAGCTTGAGTACAAGCATCTTGACCCAGTTGCTCCCATGGTCTGGACTAGCTCACTCACATCACCTCCCTTCCTAGACACACACACACGTCGTTTGTATGTTCTAGAGGCTCTTGGAAAACCTTCAGAGGTAACCTGAACAGCCCCATCTATGTTAGCTGTACAGACATGACCAATCCTACTGTGTTAAAGACTCTGCGCTCATACTTGTGGGGTTTCTAGAAAGCCCCTCACCCTACCCATCCCTACCTCTAGACCTCAGACCCCAAGCCAGAATAGCCCACACCCATTCATACATTTACGTCTGTTGACTGAGCACTTACAACTTGTCCTGAGTGCAGTCAGGTCCAGATGGAGGACAGCCCCTGTGCCTCCAGGAAGCGCCTAGTCTAATGGAAGTTAAAGGACAGTAACAGCCAGGGTGATAAGGAACATGAAAGCTAAGTCCAAGGAGGGGAGGGGCACACAGCAGCTCGGTGTATCAGGGAAGACTTCCTGGAGGAAGCAACATCTCACCTGGTTTTGTAAGTCAGAGTGAACCTAGCAGTTGAGCGGGGCATGTGGTTGGTGGAGCAGGGCATTCTGTTTCATGGGCAATCCACCAAACCACTATGATGGGAGAACTGGGGGAGGGAGGGGCAGACCACAAGTAGCTTATACAGTTGATGCCAAGTGTGTCAGAAGAAGAGACAGACGATGGGGGCAGGGCAGACATCTGCCTAAGGACTTGTTTTACAGGAATCCAGGGTTATACGACCAGGAGAGGTAGGCAAGGGTGGGCTTCAAAGCCTGTGGGTAGTCTAAGGACCACCTGCAACAGAAGCTCCAGAGGAGCCTGATAAAAACATAAAAACTCGAAGTCTAGGCTACACCCAGAACGACTGAATTCACAGGGTCTGGACCCCAGGAATCTGCACTATTTCACAAGAGCCCCAGATGATTCTAATACACAGTCTGGTTGGAAAACCACCACACAGAGTTCTTCCATCTCTCCAGCCCTACCCTTGGTGATAGGGGACTGGTTCTCAGGGCTCCTAAAAGGCGCAGGATGATTCATTTTCATGATCATGGAAATGCTGATGTAAAACACTCCCAGCCAAACCCAGGGAGTTCTGGGAATTACAGTCAGACATGGTGGGCGGGGAGGGAAGCAGGAGACGAGAAGGAATTTCTGGCAGGGGTGGGAGGAGGTAGGGGAATTTTATTTGGTTGTTTCTTTGGTGGGGAGGAGGGGATGGGGTAGGAGGTCCTGTTCAGGCACCCAGCAAACATGCCCTAGCCCCCAGCTCTTCCCAGGCCTCAGGGACAGGAGGCAAAGAACCAAGGAAATAGGCACTTTTTATTCCACACCCAGTGAACTCCACCTACCGCACGATACGAATTCCTCAGCACATCCTATTATCCAGGCCACCGTATAACAGAACTTTCTGCAGTGATGGAAACATCTGTCCTCGCTGCCCAGTACTGCAGCTGCCGATCACTTTTGGTTACTGAGCACTTGAAATGGGGCTAGTACGGCTGAGGAAGTACACTTTCAATTTCAATTAATTGCAATTCAAACACACATCCGGCTCGTGGCTACTGTCCTGATAGCGCCACTCGAGGCCCTGGCCCAACCCAGGGGTCAGCTTGGTTCAAAAGCTGCCTCAGGGAAGGGCACGCGGCAGAAGCAGCCCTGGGGGTCAGTCACCACCCACCTCGGAGAGAAGTAGCAGCCCAGCTGTGAGGAGGGTGCACCTCAGAGCGGGGGGACGCCTCGGGCGCGCCGGATGAGGTTGGCCAGCCGCCTGGCCAGGCCGCCCTTGCTGGGCTCCTCAATCTGGAAGGTTCGGGTGAGGAGGTTGTAGAAGGAGCCGTAGCACACGGCCACCACTGTGCACGTGAGGCAGATGACATTGTAGGGCATGCTGAAGTCCGGCGTGGGCAGGCTCACCAGCAGTGGCTCCGTGTAGAGCCGCACGAAGTGGCTGGAGCTGCCGGAGGCTGGGAAGCTGGGGGTTGGGAGGGAGAGGTGAGGCTGGACCGGCTGCTACCCCGCGCCGTCTCACCACCCCCTCCTCGGGCCGCACTGGGCCAGTCTTGGCAGTAAGGGTTTTCAAAGTCTTCTTAGCCTCAAAGGCTTTTAAAGCTCAACACAGAAATCTGATCACAGGAGAGCAGCTCCGGTGTGCTGAGGGAGAGGGAAGGGGCCCTACCTTCGCTTGGCTGCCTTTTCCTTAGCCTTCTGGTCTCAGCCTAAAGGCCATCTCCTCAAAGCAGCCTTCCTGAATGACCCACCAGACTACTCCCCAGTGACCCTAGCAGCTCCCCTCTACACTGAGCACAAGAAGGGCAGGGGCAAGTCTGTTTTGTTTACTGTGGTACACATGGTGCTCTCTGAAGTACCTGGCATCTGATAAGCGTTCAATTAGATATTTGTTAAGAGAAATAATGAGTAAACTTGGGCTATACATACTGCGCTTCTCACCTATTGATTCTCCTAGAAGCTCTTTAGGATCATTCCATAAAGACTGTACAAATACTAGAGACCACTAGGATTTTAATTAGGACTGAGGGAACCTACTCATTACTTTGGAAGAGGCAGCATCTAGCCCCAGCCCAGCCCGCAGGAACCTGATCGTCTATGCTGGTGTCACAGCTGAGGTCACACTTACAGGGTGTTGAAGAGGGGACTCTCTTCCCAGTCCACGGGTTGGGCGGCCACCTCGCTGGGCACGAGGGCACTGAGGACAGATGGGCTGCAGAGAAGCAGATAGATATTCTGTGAGCCATGTTCCTCACGGCTCCTCCATCAAGGGTAAGTGGCAGAGAGGGTGGGTCAGGAGGGTAGGGGCAGGAGGTCGGGGGAGCCCACCTGACATAGAAGCCATGGTTGGGGTCCGGGGTGTACTCGGTCCACTTAAGCAGCGCCCGCTCAAACTGGATGGAGACCTTGGTGACCGAGCTGGCCGGTAGCTGAATCAGCATCTCCAGGAGGTGGGGCTGCATCCGGTCCTGGGCAGGCTGGTAGTGGATGTAACCTGGGGGACAGGTAGGGGCCACCCATAGCTCTTTTTTTGTTAGTTAGTTAGTTAGTTAGTTAGTTATGGCTGCATTGGGCCTGTGTCGCTGCATGCAGGCTTTCTCTAGTTGCAGCGAGCGGGGGCTAATCTTCATTGTGGTGCGTGGCCTTCTCATTGAGGTGGCTTCTCTTGTTGCGGAGCACAGGCTCTAGGCGCGTGGGCTTCAGTAGTTGTGGCTCATGGGCTCTACAGCGCAGGCTCAGTAGTTGTGGCGCACGGGCTTAGCTGCTCCGCGGCATGTGGGGCCTTCCCGGACCAGGGCTCGAACCCGTGTCCCCTGCATTGGCAGGCAGATTCTTAACCACTGCGCCACCAGGGAAATCCCACCCATAGCTCTTTCCTGGGCTCAGACTACCTGCACCTCTCATCCCTACCTATCAAGGCCTTGGGGCCTGGATCGGGGTGCCCAGAAGGAGGGCTTTGGATCACAGAAGCCAGGCAGGCTCACAGGAGGGAGGAGGATCACAGAAAAGGGAAAAGGTGTTTCCAGGGCAGCCGCCATCCCAGGACGTGTTCAACCTAATCCATCTTCACATCATGAAAACTGGGCCACCAGACATCAGGTGCCTCATGTGATGCGAAAGGGAGTCCACAGAACCACCTGGGAAGTTTTCTTGCCAAAAATATAAGACCTGAATCTAATCAAATTTCTAAATCTAACCACTGATACTCAAGAATACACAAGGGACAGAGGAACATGTTAAACATGGGCAAATCCAGAATGTAGAACATCCTATACAACAAATGACCCAGTTTTGCCAACAAAAAAATTAAAAAAAAAAAAAAAAAAAAAAAAAGCCTGGGAACTGTTTTATAGGTTAAAGGAGATCTAAGAGTACCACACTAATCAAGATGTGAATAACAAGGGAAATGGGGGTGAGGGGGAGTGTATACGGGAGCCCTATACTTTCTGCTCAACTTCTCTATAAACCTAAAACCTAAAAGTCTATTACCTTAAAAAAGAGAGGGAGAGAAACTTAAGAGCATATCAAGCAAATGTAATGTGACGAGGTTACTTTGTTCCAATTCAAACAAACCAACTATAAAATTATTTTCAAGAACACTGGGGAAACAGGAGTGACAATGATAGATTATATATTTGTGTACTTTAGTATTGAAAGGTGGATTGATACAATGTCTAGAATTTAAGATACTCCAGCAGAAACATAACCAAACCAAAAAATAAATAAATAAAGGGAGAGATGAAACAAAAATGACGGGAAGCTGTGGAACAGAATAGAGAGCTCAGAAATGAACCCACACTTAATGGGCAATTAATCTATGACAAAGGAGGCAAGGATATACAATGAGGAAAAGACAGCCCCTTCAATAAATGGTATTGGTAAAACTAGATAGCTACATGCAAAAGAATCAAACTGGACTACTTTCTCACACCATATACAAAAAAAAACCTCAAAGTGGATCAAAGACTTAAATGTAAAACCTGAAATGATAAAACTTCTAGAAGAAAACATAGGCAGTATGCTCTTAGACCTGGCAATATTTTGGGGGGTATGTCTCCTCGGGCAAGGAAAACAAAAGCAAAAATAAACAAATGAGGTTACATTAAATTAAAAAGCTTTTGCACAGCAAAGGAAACTATCAACAAAATGAAAAGATAGCCTACTGAATGGGAAAGGTATTTGCAAACGATATATCCGATACGGGGTTAATATGCAAATTACACAAAGAACACATACAACTCAATGTAAAAAAAACCCCAAAAATCACAAACTGGGCAGAGGACCTGAATAGACATTTTTCCAAAGAAGACATACAGATGGCCAACAGGCACACAAAAAAATGTTCAACATCACTGATCATCAGGGAAATGCAAATCAAAACCACAATGAGATTATCACCTCACACCTGTCAGAATGGCTATCATCAAAAAGACAGCAAACAGGGACTTCCCTGGTGGCACAGTCGTTAAGAATCCACCTGCCAATGCAGGGGACACGGGTTCGAGCCCTGGTCTGGGAAGATCCCACGTGCTGTGGAACGACTAAGCCCGCGCACCACAACTACTGAGCCTGAGCTCTAGAGCCCACAAGCTACAACTACTGAGCCCAGGTGCCACAACTACTGTAGCCTGTGACCCACAACAACTGAGCCCACAAGCCACAACTACTGAGCCCGTGAGCCACAGCTACTGAAAACCATGTGCCTAGAGCCCATGCTCTGCAACAAGAGAAGCCACCGCAATGAGAAGCCCACGCACTGCAACGAAGAGTAGCCCCCACTTACCACAACTAGAGAAAAGCCCGTGTGCAGCCACAAAGACCCAACGGAGACAAAAAAAAAAAAAAAAAGACAACTAATGACAAGTGTTGGTGAGTATGTGGAGAAAAGGGTACCCCGGTGCACTGCGTTGGGAACGTAAATTGGTGTAGCCACTATGGAAAACAGCAGGGAGAGTCCTCAAAAAATTAAAAATAGAACTACCATACAATCCAGCAATTCCACTCATTGGTATTTATCTGAAGAAAATGAAAACATTAATTCAAAAAGATATATGCACCCCAACGTTTACTGAAACATTATTCACAATAGTCAAGATATGGAAACAACATACGTGCCCATCGATAGACAAATGGATAAAGAAGATGTGGTACATATAAACAATGGAATATAAGCCATAAAAAAGAAGGAAATCACTACATTTGCAACAACATGGAAGGACCTAGAGGATCTTATGCTAAGTAAGGTAAATCAGACAAAGACAAATACTGTATGATATCACTTATACGTGGACTCTAAAAAATAAAAACAAATGAACGAACATAACCAAACAGAAACAGTCAGAGATACAGAGAACAAACAGGTGGTTGCCAGAGGCTGGGGGGGTGGCGGGGGAGGAGAGAAATAGGTGAGGGAGAGTAAGAGGTACAAATTTTCAGTTGCGAAATAAATGAATCACAGGTATGAAATGCACAGTGTGGGGAATATAGTCAATAACTACGTATAATATTTGTATGGTGACAGATGGTAACTAGACTCATCATGACAGTCATTTTGAAATGTACAGAAACACTGAATCACTATGTTATGCACCAGGAACTAACATAGTGTTATAGGTCAATTATACTTCAAAAATAAACAAAAAAGGGGACTTCCCTGGTGGTCCAGTGGCTAAGGCTCCGCGCTCCCAATGCAGGGGGCCCGGGTTCCATCCCTGGTCAGGGAACTAGACCCCACATGCCGCAACTAAGAGTTCGCATGCTGCAACTAAAGGTCCTGCATGCCGCAACGAAGATCCCGCACACGGCAACAAAGATCCTGCGTGCCGCAACTAAGACCCACTGCAGCCAAATAAATAAATAAATAAATAAATAAATATTTAAAATAAAGAAATAAATGAACTCATAGAAAAAGAGATCAGATTTGTTGTTACTAGAGGTGAGGGGTAGGGGGAAGGGGAATTGGATGAAGGCAGTCAAAAGGCACAGTCTTCGAGTTCTAAGATAAGAATCAGGGATGTCATGTACCACGTGGTAAATATAATAGGCACTGTTGTACATTATGTATGAAAGCTGTTATGAGTAAATCCTAAGAGTCCTCATCACAAGGAAAAAACAATTTTTTTCTATTTCTTTAATTCTGTATCTGTACAAGATGGTGGGTGTTCACTAAACTTACTGTGGTCATCATTTCATGATAGATGTAGGTTAAATGGGTATGCTGAACACCTTGAACTTATAATGTGCTATATGTCAATTATATCTCAATAAAACTGGAAGAAAGACATCAACAACAACAACAAACAAAAAATAGTATATGAAGCTGGAGACTGCTGAGGCTGGATAATGGGTACATGGGGGGTTCATTACACTATTCCATTTGGGTATGCGTTTGAAATTTTCCAGAGCAAACGGTTAAAAAAACAAAAGAAAGAAACAAAAAAACCAAAAACCCTACAAAATACATTGGTAGGATGTTCGAAGTAGAGACTTTGAAGGTGGTACAGATAGTGGGGCTGAAAATAAGTAAAACTATTAACCACAGGCTTGAAAATATGGGAAACAACAGAGGGGTTTAGAGAAGATGGTAAGTCTAGCTGTTTGGGATGTGCTGTAACCTCTTCCTAGGAAGTCGTCTTCTGTATTACTAGTCTCCCTCCACTCCAAATGAAAACAAGTGCTTTTGTGCTATGCCTGGCATCTCTTAGAAAGCACTCAGTAAATATTAACTCCTCCTTAGAAAAATAATAGAAAATAAAAACAAATTTTAAAAATCACACCTCTTTACCCCACCCGAGGAAGCAAAACCATCTATTCTAGCTGTTACCTTCTTTGTTTCCAGTACTCTGTTTTTCTTGCTAACCCATTCTCCACCTGAAAGAGCCTATGAATCATCAGAAAACAAAAACATGTGCCCAGAGCACCAGGAAGCAAATGAAAAAGATATGGAAACTCCTGCCCTTATCAAGTCCTATTAAGAGTCACCAGAACTATGTGGTTTAACTCTTTTGGCTTTATAAATACTTCCAGATCTGGCATTGGTGAGGTTACCCTTTCCACTTCTCAAACTATTCCTAACTCGTGATGCCTGTATAGACTGCCGAGGCACTTCCGGAATGATGCTGAGAACTGAGGCTTTGGGGGACCTGGAGGGGATGTGGGGGGCTGGGTCGGGACTCGGCACTTACTTGGTTTGTTCTCCTTGCCCTTGGAGGTGATGGTGAGGGTGTGCACGTACAGCCGCAGGTACCAGGGCACAGTGTCCAGCAACAGCACGGGGAAGGCCCGGTACGGGTGGGTGTTATACAGCAGCGTGCTCAGCTCCCCGTTGTGCAGCCCATAGCCGCTCACGTACCGCTGGGCATACAGGAAGGGCATGGGTGGGGCCTCTGTTCAAAGAAAAGTCAACAGTTAACCACTCCTTTAAAAAAAAAAAAAAGCATCACTCCCCACCTTCACTCCCTGGGCCAGGTTCAGAGTCTCAAAGCCAGGGAGGGGAGGGGGTAATGCTTTGCCATCAGAACTGGGAAACCTGCATTCTGGAACCATCCCTGGCTTCCCCAACCCACAGCAATGATAACAGAATTACTAATATTTACTAAGTACTTATACAGGCCGAGCTCTGTGCCCCTTCCAACCCAAACCGAGTGCTCCTCACGATATTCCACATTTTTCCTTGGTAACACTGAACATAATCACAATTGTTTGATGCCTGCTTCAACTATCAGATGTTAATGTTGCTCGAAAGCAGGGTACTTCTGTCTTCAAAAAAAATTTTGTTGACTGAATGAATGAATGCATGATTGACCTCCATGTTTTCCATTAATTACCTCATCTGATCTGCTAGGTATTACTGTCCCCGCTTTCAAGACGAGGCAGTAAGGTCAGGAACCTGCCAAGGGCACAGAGCTTAGAAGAGGTGGAGTTAGAATCAGGACGTCTGACTCAAAGAGTTCTGGGTCTAAACACAAGCCTGTTATCTCGCGGTGAAGAGGCAGGACTGTGAGTCTCAACCACGAGCTGAACCCTCTGTAGCCTATGGGGGCTGCGGCCGCCCACCTCCCACCCACCATTCCCTGGGGGTCTCTTCCACTTGAGCTGGAGGTTGAGGCTGCGCGAGTTGTTGATCACGGCCATGTCCAGCAGGTCGTAGACGGCATAGGTCTTCCGGGTGCCCAGGACGACGTCCTGGTACGTGGTGAGCGGGGGCGGGTACACCTCCAATGTCTCATTGTCCTGGGGACACAACGGCAGGGCTGAGAAGCGAGCGGAGGGGCAGGCTGGCATTGGGGGCTGGGGGTGCTGGTGGTGATGTGTGTGGCTGGAGGCCTTAGTCTTAGTACCTGGCTATAGTTGGTGACGTCCACATAGACTTGGCTCTCCGAAGCCAGGGGGCAGGGCTCTGTGAGGGTTCGGGAGAACATCCGAAAGAGGGACCAGTCTGAGGAGCAGAGAGAGAGGTTGAGCAGGGGCGGGACTAGGCCTGCTCCACGTAGATGGGGTGCGGCTGGCAGTGGGTGGGCAGAGATGGGCTGCCAAGGTAGCTTACCTTGCTTCCCCTGCCCCGTGACGAAGGCGTCAAATACAACGGAAAGGGTCTGCCTCAGCTCCCAGGAGATGCTGGCACAGCGTGCATCCTACCACGAGGGCCAGAAGGCAGCAGTGAGGACCTACCACTCCCCCAGCCACACAGCCCCAGGGACTACTACCCGGACTCAATCCCTTGTCTATTCTGTATCTCCCCATCCATCAATTTGCTACCATCCACTACCGAGCACTTGCCCTTGTGCCAGCAGCTTTATGCGCATCACTGGGATGAACCATCACCGACAACCAGAGGAACTGATACTACTATTATTCTCATTTGACAGATGAGAAAACCAGGGAAATAAAATGACTCACTCAAGGTCAAGTCAGCTGGTGAGTGGCTGAGCTAAGCAGCTGCACCCACACGGCTATCACTCTTAACCACGACGAAGACTGAGTGAATGCTTGCCAGGCAACCACTCGGTTTCCTTGGTGCGGGGCCAGTGCCCCGTATCATCATCATCACATCTCCCACTGACTACTGGCTCAGCCCTCGGTAGACACTGGGCTATGTGCTTTACCTGCACCTTCTCTCAGAGCCCCTGCATGGCCCCCATCGCCTGTTCCCCGTGACTTACTCTGCAAACAGGGCGGATATGCACTGCCTGGGAGTGGTAGCTCGTGTGAAACAGGCGATCGGCCTTCAGCAGCACAGAGAGGCCTGCCTGGAGGAGGTGGCAAGAGAGAAAACGTCAGTGCCCCACACGGCAGGGCACCCGGTCATGGGGCCTAGGTTATCTGTCAGGCAGTGAGGGGGCATCTGCTGACTCCATCCACTCTCTGGGGCTCCTACCTACACTGAGGCCCCTCTGGCCTCACCTTGGAGCTGCAGGGCAAGAGCTTCTTCCACGGGGTGAGGTTCTCGGTGCAGACGACCTCCCGAGGCAGCACCGCATAGCGCAGGAAGGAGTGATCTGTGCCTGAGAGATGGGAGCCTGTCTGGGGAGGCTCTCGGGGCGCCCCTCCTCAGGACCCACACATACTCTCTGGCGCCACCGCCCTAACAGTGTCAGCTCAGGGGGAAGCGGGGAGGACACCCTCCTCCCTTTGGGAGAAGGCAATGTGGAGACAGCAGAGTCTCGGGAAGCCTTCCTCTGGGGCCTGCACACCCAGGGGATTTATGACCTGGCCCCGCTGAGGAAGAAGGAAGCAGAGGGGAAAGGAGGCAAAGGCTTGGGTAGGAGGAACAGGAAGAAGGAAGGGGCCGCGGAGGCTGTCTCACCATTGGCCAGCCCCAGGGGTTTGAAGGAGGCGCTGGGCGTGACTGTGTTGGTGGAGTCAATGAAGTTGAGAGAGGCGCAAAAGATCCCCGAGAGGACGTTACTGAGCTCCTTCCAGGACTTATCCACACTAAACGGAGACACAAACCCACTCACTGTCCTGGGGCTGCGTCTGCTTCCTTCCTCAAAGCCTGCAGCTGGCTGCCAAGCCATGAGGCCAGCCAGCTGCTGGAGCCGGAACTGCCCCGTTCGGCCTGCTTCCTGGGTCTCCCCAATCAGCCCCTTCTTCCTCACTCCCCTCTGGACACCCCTGCATCCCCAGAGGCCTCTGCTTGGGTGGTTCCTCCTCCCGCCTAGTAATGCCCTCCTAATTCCTCTCTGCTCCCCTTCGAAGAGGTTCCCTCCTCCAGGAAGCCTTGCCACCCTCCTCAACCACAGTCTCCTCCTGGGCTGCTGCAGTTCTGACCATCTGAGCCTCTCACCAGGGTCCTCCTGGGAAATGGCTGGGTGGCAACAGCATCTCGTCCTAAGCATCTTTTCTCCTCAACTAGGCTGTGAGCAACCTGAGGACAGGGAGCAAGTCTGGGTCACCCACGTACCTCCCACAATGCTATGCAAAACGCCCCACATGCCAGAGGCTGAGATCAGCTCACTGATCCACCCTGAGGTGTGCTCAGCTGGGCAAAACGACATACTTCCCCGTGAATACCCTGGGTGAGTCCTGGTTCTACGCTCAGGGGTGGGAAGTCTTACATCTACAGAGGCTCACTGAGCAAGGGAAAACAAGCATTCTAGGACCCCACAGAAACATCAAATTAAATTAGACTGTTTTCTTAGAGAAATACCAAAACAGATTTGCTCTTTATACTAATAACAGAATAAAACTCGAATTCTGAACATCACCTCCATATTATAGGTAATTATGAGGGAAGACAGTGACAGCAGAGCAGTTGGGACAAAAGGCAAAGAAGCCAGGGTTCAGACAAGAGAGGAAGCCTTGGCTCCTGTGGGGTTTGCTCCTCATTTGACATCACCTTAGAGCCATCCTGGGGGTTTTCAACAGTCCTCTGTTCAGAGCTTTCCAATTGCTCCAATCCTTAGGCCTCAAATAAAGATTGCAAACTGGAAGCCTGAAAGCTCTACCCAAACCATAACCATGTTTCATTTGACGTGCACAACATTAACCCATGTGGCATTTCTTAAATTTTTTAATTACTTGTTGATACTTAAACTTACCAATTTTCACATTAAAATCCAGATTGCTGGTAACTCTTTAAAAATGAGAGTATCTGACGACCCTAGGCCCCTATTCCCACGTGGCAACAATCCATAGGAGCTGAGTGGCAGCTGTCCTCCCAAGCTCTGCCACAGTCCTCATCACTCCCTATTCTGACTCCAATTTTTTTTTTTTTAATCATACACGTGCTACTGATTTCCCATAGTCAGATTAAGAGGATACTGTGGTCCAACCACAGTACCTAACCACCTCCCTCCGCCCCGCAAATAAAAGCAATTTTTCTAATACAGAGATCTGGTGTCTTGTAGGCCAATTCTAGCCCACATATATTTTGTTTGGCCCTTGTGGCATTTTGTTATTATTATGTGAATGAATGTCTTTTAAAAGGCTATCCAGTTTGCCTACTGCCTTACATCTAAGTAAGCTTCAGATATTTGTTATCTGCCTCTGTAGATATACACATACGCTACCTCAGGTCTGCAAGTATTAGGGGAAGGACGTATATTCAGCCAAGTAAAGAATGCCACTACGTCATAATATTTCTTACTTCCAACGCCATATTTACCCCCATGGAACTGCTGCCCCCAAGGGCAGTAGCAGGAGGACAACACCTGCCCTGCCATGTTCCCACCACGGCCTGCCACAGGCCTCAAGGTGGGCACTCACTCAGTGACGGTGTCTTGGAACCAGGCCCACAGCTCTGCACCTGATGGGGCCTGCAAGAAGGGTGTCCCCCAGTACCGAGTCCTCCAGAAGCCTTGGGTTAAGGACAGGTGCAGCTCCCGTAGAGAATACTTGGAGATCAACTGCCCCAGTGCTTTGGGGAAGAGCCTATAATGAGATACTGGAGAAGGAGGTGCAGGTGAGTGATGATCCTGGGGGGAGGGTTCTCAGCCACCCCAAAGAGACAATACACTCCAGTTCTGGGGTCAGAAGAATCTAGATTCCTGACCAGACGCAGTCACTTACAAGCGATGTGATCTTGGACAGGTGCCTTACCTCTCTATACCTCCAATTTCTTCCTTGTAACCATGCACAAAACGTATCACCGTGCCCAGCACCCACGGTAAACCGTAACCGTCAATAGCATCATCATCAGTGTTGTCAACAGAGGGTTTTAACTAAATGTTTAGAGTGGCAGCCTGGAGCTGCGGAGAGAGCACTGGACTAGAAGTCAGGAAGAGTCACTGCCCCTCTCCGGGGCTCAGTTTCTTCACTGGTATAACGGGATTCTTCAAAAACTATCCCATCCTTCTGCAAGGACCATCTTTGTCAGGCCCCAAGCCCAGGGACCAGAACCTCACCCAGGGATCAGCCCTCGCCCCCAAGGCTAGCCTCCACCCCACTCCCAGCAGGTGCCACAGATATCTTTCTCCCGTCAGCGTCCTCTTCTCACCTTCTTCCCGCTGCAGCTCCGAATCCCAGCGCGTGCGGAACTGGAATGTGGCGGCTACGTCCCCAGAAGGCAGCGGGGTGATGACGAGCTCCTCCCGCAGGCTGTCGCGTGGGGGGTCCGTCTGGCCCCAGACACCCGGCCCGAGAAGCAGCAGCACCAGCAGAGAAAGCGGCGCTGCCGCCGCCATAGCTGCGGCTGTTTCCGCCTCCCAATGGCCCC
>NW_006791814.1:4635210-4646981 GCF_000442215.2 Lipotes vexillifer | reverse complement strand
AAGAGCGTCTGAGAAGCGACTTCCGGCGCCGTCCCGGAAGCCGGGGTGCGGATACCACAGCGACTGCCAGGATAGGCCTTTGAAGGGCTGCTGGGTGTAAAGGGGCGCTGATAGGGCACAAAGGGCAGTGGGCACGTAGCGTGGCTGGGACCTGGATTGAGGACCCCCTTCCCCACGACAAAGTTCTTAATAATACCGACCGCCACTGTGCCTCCGTGATAGTTGAAGAAACAGACTGAAAAATGTTATTACTTTTGCAAGGTCACACTGCCGGGCTCCTGTCTCCCTGAGCTTCGTGTCTCTATTTGCCCTGTCCTAAGCCTAGCCAAGAACTTTACTGCAAAACCCTCAAATAACTCACCCTTTTATTATGAAAAATTTCAAACATACAACAAAGTTGAAAGGATGAATACCTGTTACAATGAACATCTGTATCCCCGTCACCTAGATTCCACTATTAACATGTTACTGCACTTGTTTTATCACATATCAGCCTCTATCTCCCCCAATTCATCTTATGTTTTGATGCATTTCAAAGAAATTTCAGACATAAGGACACTTCCCCTTAAATAGTTCAGCATGCATATCATTAACTAGAGTTCAATAGTTGTTTACATTTTTCTTTTGGTGTAAAATTTACAAACAATGAAATGCTCAACTCTGAAGTGCACATTCATTGAGTTCAACAAATGGATACACCTGTGTAACTCTTTTCAAGATATGTCTGGAAAATCCCTGAAAGTTGGCTAATGCCCCTTGCCAGTCAATGTCTGTGACCCCTGCCTTCCAGATGCAACCACTGTTCTGATTTTTCTCCAGAAAATGGATTAATCTGTTCTAGAGCTTCGTATAAATGAAATCATCATATAGTATGTGTACTTTTTTTTGTAAAAGGCTTCTTTCATGGGAAGAATGTTTTGGAGAATCATTCATGTTCTTGCATGTATCAGCAGTGTGTGTCTTTTCATTTCTGTGTAGTATTCATACATTGTCGGAATATACCATAGTTTATCTGCTCTTCTGTCCATGTACACCTGAGTTCTTTCAAGTTTTTAGTTCTTATGAGCTAGGCTGCTATACAAGTTTCTTTGTAGGCATATGCTTACATTTCTTTTAGGTAAATATTTAGGAGTGGTCAAAGAATAGGTATATGTTTAATTTTACAAGAAACTGCTAGATCTTTCACCACAACGTGTCATTTCATACTTGTACCAACAATGTATGAGAGTCCCCATTGCTCCACATTCTGGTGAACATTTAATTTGTGGGGCTTTTTCGTTTTTGCCACGTGGGCGTGTTTGTAGTAGTATCTCACTGTGGTTTTAATTTGCATTTCCTTGGTACCTAGTGATGTTGAACAGCTTTCATGTGCTTCTTGGCCATTCATATATTTTTTGCGAAAGATCTGTTAAAATCTTTTTCCACCTCTCCCCTTTTGTGCTGACTTGAGTTGTAGGAGTTCCAAGCAATTCCTGCTTTGGTTTTTCCACCTGCCCAATGGGGTACACATTCATGAAGGATTTTCTAGACAGTCTTTTGGTAAAACTGACAACCATGTGGCTCTAAAGAACCAGAGATTTGGTGTCTGCCAGGTCTGCCTAGATATACCCCTGACCAACTGGAGAGGAAGTGTCAAAAAGATGTCTTTGTCTCATTATGCCCTCATTCTACTTACATCCAGGGTTCCTGCCCCACTAGACATGGAATAGAAGGAAGGCCACGAGCTTAGATGTCAGACAGACATGGGTTCAAATCCCCACACCAGCCTTTAATCCATATGAGCATGAGCGATCTGAGTGCCACTCTTCCTGCTCTGTAAAACGGATAAACCTGCTTTCAGGGTTGTTGTAAGGATCAGAAATTAGGTACATGTAGAATCTGGAATGTAGTAAGTGCTTAATAGCCTCAACTAACCTTTACTCAAAGAGCTCTATGAGGCAGGCACTATTATCTCCATCTTACAGATGAGTAAACTGAGTACAGAAACTGAGACAATTGCCTAAGATCACAGTGAGTGATGGAGCCAGAACTCAAGTCCACACTATCAACTTCAAAAACAAATTTTTTTTTTTTTTTTTTTTTTTGCAGTATGCGGGCCTCTCACTGTTGTGGCCTCTCCCATTGCGGAGCACAGGCTCCGGACGTGCAGGCTCAGCGGCCATGGCTCACGGGCCCAGCCGCTCCGCAGCCTGTGGGATCTTCCTGGACCGGGGCACGAACCCGTGTCCCCTGCATCGGCAGGCGGACTCCCAACCACTGCGCCACCAGGGAAGCCCAAAAAAACAAATTTTTTAAGGGAGTTGCTGTTATGGTTATGATTACCTTGTACTTCTATGCTTTGTTTCCTTTTGAAATTGCCTGTCCCCATCACTCAAGACCCAGCCACCCCCAGAGAAGACTTGCCTTCTCCCTCTCTAGTGTGCTACAGCCCACATTATAGTTCCGTTATCTGTGGCCATGTCTCTTCCTGGAAGAGCTCTTGGCCACCTTAGTGTTTCTGTTGTGTACGCAAGGAGGCTAGCACATAGTGGGGGCTCAGTAATGTTTGAATGAACAAACAAGAAAACATCGTAACACCGTTCCATGTTGTCCCCACACCGCCATACTGTTCACAGTATCAAGTTCTGTGCACCACTGGGGACTGCTACAGTGTGAGCCGTCCTGGGAATCTTCCCCTGAGATATGGTCCCTCCTATTTCCTCCACAGCACAGGATTCTACAGGAGGAGTCTGTCTTTTTCCCTCCTCTCCAGAGTCTATGACAAGTCTATGCAATGGACAGAAGACACCACACTGTAGCTTGGAGACTGATAGCTGGGCTGCTTGCCTCGGAGTTGGAGCCAAATCATCCCCCATCTCCAAGGGCCCTGTGTGGCCTCAAATGAAACAGTCAGCTGGAGATGCTGGCTCTGGCTCTGAAGGCCAGCCAAGCCCCTGTGGTTTGGCAGAAGAAGAGGTCATTGTCCAAACAGGAAGTGGTCCTGGGGTCTCAGCTGACCCTAGATTTTCCCAGGCAGGGCTGGGGCTCATAGCAGCTGAACTGGAGGCTCCCCATAGGCTCACAAACAATTCCACCTCTCCAGAGGGCTGCAGATCCCTCTCCCCAGACAGGCTCCCTGCCCCAGACCCCACAGATCTTAGCATAGTGTGCCTGGGGTTGTTGACATGCTGACAGCAACCAAGCTAGGCTAGCTTCCCATCATTCACCTTGGAGGAGAATGGGGAGATCCCAGGAGCTGAGAAGCCCTCAGAGCTGAGCTGTGGATATTATGGGGTGCACCCCAGGAGAAGGCTCAGCCGCAGTCAGACAGGAGGCTGAGCCTCGCTACTCCAAAGGAAGGGACAAAGAACAAGAGGACAGAGACCATGTCTTCTGTGTGCAGCAAAGTCATCGGCAACCCAGAAAAACCACAAAATTTAACATGAGGCTGGGCCCTGGCCCAGCTTAGTGGATGATCTCAACTTGGACATAGACACTTTTAGACAAAAGGAACACAGAACTCCCACAAGTTTTTCAGTAGCTCTAGGAAAAGCACTTAAGAACTGTCACTTACAATGGCCTCCTACAGGGGTGGAAGCAAAATGGGGCTATTGGGAAGACTGCACCCTGTCACTCAGCCTGGATGGTACAAAGAGCTTTGGGATTTAGGCCGAAGGTCACTGACTCCATGGATGGTTTGATGTATGAAGGGAGGTGGAATGATTTATTTTTTCTAATATGAAAAATGACTTGATGTTCCTTAAGGCTAGGTCCTATAACCCTCCTTTTATTCCAGTCTCTCCCTGGGCAAGCTCACTTGCACCCATACCTAAACTTACCTCCTATGCACTGATAACTCACCTACTGATTTTCCAGCCCAATCCTCTGATCTAAATTCCACTCTCATGGGTCCAAGTGCCTACTCAAAATGTCTTCTTGGTCTCAAAAGCAACTCGAACTCAACATGTCCAAAACCCAATTTATGGCTTCTTCCCCAAACCTAGTGCTCTCCTAAACTCCCCATCCGGATGAAGAAGCCTCCAAATTATCCTGCTGCACAAGGCAGAAGCAAGGATGGCACCCCTGAGCCCTTCCTCTCTCACACCCACCTATGAAAATATTTTGAAATTTGCCTCCCCAATATCTCTCCATTCCTTCCACTTTTCTACAACCGCCCCACCTCCACCCTATTCCATTTTTATCTAGATGGCTACAGTCATCTCCTGGCTTCCAGGCATCCATTCTGGTCCCCTCCAATCAGTACATCTCTACCAGGAGTCCTTGCAGCCATTCTCCCCCTAAACTCTACCTCCTACTCCACTTTCAGATCTCAGCTCAAAACCACTTCCTCCAGGCAAACACCTCTTGACCTCTCTTAATAGGCTATTAACTCCTTCCTAGCACTAGTCCTAGTTGCAGTTTTACATTTGGGCCCCCAATAGACCCTGAACTCCATAAGAGCAGAATGGGGTCTTTTTTTCTTCTTTTTTTTGTGCCACTACCACATTCCCAAGGCCAAGCTCAGTGTCTTACACATGTTAACACTGACATTTAATATTTATTGAATGAATGTCATTTATTTGCTCATAGCCTGCCTCAATCCAGTTAAGCTAATCATCACCACTATCTTCTAGGCCACCCTTGTCTCTTGCCTGGATTACTGTGTTATGTCTGTCTGGAGCCTGTCCTCTTCCAGTATGTTCTCTACATTGCAGCCAGAATTATCTTTTGAACAAGCAACATCAACCACTTGTAATCATTCATTACTCCCAATAAAGTCCAAAGTCGTAACGTGTAAACTGCTAGTTATCTACCCAATGACTGCTGTCCTCTTGCTTATCAGTAACATAACCCTGATTTTATCAAGACAGCAGGGTGTTCTACCAAAGGACTACCCCAGCCTCTGCAGTAGCCAGGGTGCTTCTGAGAGGTCTGACAGGAAGTATAGGAATCAGACGCATTGGTAATTGAAACCTGAAGGGTTATTGTCTTTCCAAACGCCAGAATTTCCTTTCTTCTAGATAATGTTGTGTCTCTAAGTCTATAAAACATCTGTAAATGAAACATCCCTCAGGTTACCAAGTTCTGGCCAATGAGATGTAAGTGGACGCTATTGGTTAGAACTTCCAAAAATGCTTGTTGAGGTGGGACTAGGCAGCAAGCCGTGCCTTTTTTGCCCATCCTTAATTTCTTCTCCTGCTTTCTACCAGCTTCAGAGACATGATGGCTGGGGCCTCAACAGCCATTTTAGCCATGAGGTATCAATGAGAATTCCAGCCATGGGCCTTAGATGGCTGCGCAAAAAGAGCCAAGAAGGACCTTGGTGTCCAATAACTGTGGAACGACCATATCTCCCTGTACTTTGGACTTCTTTTATATGAGGAAACCAAATTTATATCTTAAGTCACTGATATTTTACTAGCAAACTAAAACTTGATACAGGCTTCAAAGCATTTCATGACCTGACCTTTGTCAATCTTGCCTCTCCCTTCATCTGCTCAAATTCAACAATTCAGTCAAGCTGAATGTTTTTCAGTTCCTCAGGACTTTTCTCTCCATTTAAAGTCTTTCCAAGCTGCTCTTTCTGCCTGGGTTGCAGCCCCACCTGGCTAACTCCTACTCATCCTCTGCATCCCAGCTTAAAAGTCAGCTCTTCAACGACCATAAAAGCTAGGTTAAGATGCCCATTTTCTGGTAACAGAACAGTTCCTCAGCATGCTACTTATTATGCTGTGAATTGTGGTGTTTACTTGATTTTCTCCTCCATGAAGGCAGGCAGCCTGTCTTGTTCAAAACTGTATTCCAAATCTGCAGCTAATTCCAATTCTTGAATACATGGAGTAAATGAGTCATGGGAAGGTGGTATTGGTTAGAGAGCTAAAGGAATGTATTGGGTTTGATATCTGTACAATGTGAACAGATGAAGTAGAATGGTTGGCATATTATTATCTGTTTATTATTCATACCGTGCCCTGTTCCAAAAAGGATGTAAGGAAGCAGGATGGCTGGAGTACCATCTCACTGGGAGTGTTAAGGAGTTCACATCCCTTTAGAGACACTGGTTTAGGAGACTCTATCAGGAGACTGCAGGATAGTTTGGAGGAGGGAAGAGTGCTAAGAAAAGCAGTGGCATCTTGTCCTATCTCGTCTTCCATCTCCTCACTTGCAGGCCCTACCTCAGGAGTAAGCCAAAACCTGGCAGGGAGGTTGCAGCAGGGAAAGGTTAGCAGTAAAGCAGGAGCGGGTTAATTCCCAGAAAGGTACACCACCCACCGTCCTTTCCTCCCTCTGGTGCCTACTGCAGGTAAAGAGTCTGGTCTTCTCCGAAGCGCTCTGGCTGGGCCTGGGGTCTCAAGTGGAGAATAGGCAGCTCAATCAGTCTGTAGGTGGGGGCCCACTGCTAGCTGCAGGCTCCAGGCTCTGCCCTGCCATCTCCCCCATCCTCCTCCTCGTCAGACTGTGCCAAGGGCGTGTCTGCTCCGCCATCACTGACATCCGGGCTGTGCGGATTGGTGGAGGAGTCAGAGGACGAGGAGAAAGTGCGGGATGTGGTCCTGTCTGCCGTGGGCATTGGCAGGCTTGGCTCCTCGGGACGATCGTCCACCCCTGCCCAGAGAGAAGAGCCTGTCAGGGCCACGAACAGGGCTTCAGAGGACTCTTAGAGGCGCTCTGGCCAGGAGACACTGAGGCCCAGAGGGGAGCAGGGACTTGACCAGTCACCCGGCCAGGCTCCTGACTCCCAGTTCCTTCCACTTCACCGCACCATATCTGGGCTCTAGAGTCAGGTCAATCAAGTCAAGAGTTCAAATTCTACCTATGTCACTTCCTTGCTACTGAGTAGCTTTGGGCAAGTCACTTACTTTCCCTCTCAAGGACTCTGCCCCTCCTCTGTAAAAAAGGGACCCCGACATTCCAGAGGGTTTTGAGGATGAAATCTGAGAATGCTCATAACTGTCTGGCACATAGACCACCAATAAATAGCAGGTTTTCTTTTTTGTTTTGTTTTTGTTTTTTTTGTGGTACGCGGGCCTCTCACTGCTGTGGCCTCTCCCATTGCGGAGCCCAGGCTCCAGACGCGCAAGCTCAGCGTCCATGGCTCACGGGCCCAGCTGCTCCGCAGCATGTGGGATCTTCCTGGACCGGGGCACGAACCTGTGTCCCCTGCATCGGCAGGCAGATTCTCAACCACTGCGCCACCAGGGAAGCCCAATAGCAGTTTTAAGTAAGAGAATATCTATCTTATTGGTTAAGGATGTGGGCTTTGGAGTCAGATAGCTCTGGTTCGAATCCAGCTTTTCCACTTTCTGGCTATGTGACAACAATATCTCTGAGTCTAATGTCCCTCTTATATATATATATATATATATATATATATATATATATATTTTTTTTTTTGGCCGCATGCCATGTGGGAACTTAGTTTCCTGACCAGGGACCGAACCCACGCCCCTTGCATTGGAAGCTTGGAGTCTTGACAACTGGACCACCAGGGAAGTCCCTCTAATGTCCTTCTTTATAAGATGGGAATAATCCCACCTGCCCTCATAGGACATTGTAAGGACTGAGATAATATATGTAAAATAGCTTAGCACAGTATTAGAAACCTAATAAAGTACAAAATAAATACTAAGATGACTAAAACTGCTTAAGTTGTCTAATATAAAAATCATATTTTTATGTTATTTTAATTATGTTAATTAACTACATTAATTTCACAAATATAAAATTGACAAAGGCTAAGGGGGTTAGGCCTTCCTAGAGTTTGGGATTAGGGATCTGTAACCCAGCTTCCCTCAAGGTCAACTTCCCTAAAATCAGAACAGACAGCTGTTTCATGGGCGGAAATGCCCACTCCCAGCCCCTGCATGCATACTTCCCCAGTCCAGTCTTGCAACCTCACTTCAGAGCCCTGACATCCGGCTCTGGCTAACCAGGGCCCAAGTGCCCAAAGTAAAGGGGCGTACCAGATGTCTGGGGGGTCGGTGGAGGATCTTCGCAAGGCAAGAACACGTCAGCTCCGTCCTGATCCCCAAGGTCGATAAGTTCCACTTGCTCAAGTGTGTCCACATTCACCTCCATGGATGAGATACTACCTATGGGGGCTGCAGATCAAGAAGGAGGCAAGTCAGGAGGAGCCAGGCCAGAGCTGTTAGGATGGTCAGAGACGTATGTCAAGTCTGGAGATAGACGTTTAGAGGGCCAAGAAAACCAGGGGGAAGGTACCAAGATTCAGGACCTATAGGACTTCCTCCCTGCCCCACCCTAGTCCCTCTCCCCAGGATTCAGAACTTACGTCTGTGCGACTCGAGATGCAGGTGGGACAGGGGGAAGACAAACTCTGTCTCAGGCTGTAAAATGTCCTCAAAGAATTTCTGCCGCTCCCGAAGGCGGAGCTGCTGGCGCTCCAGGGCTGCCCGCGGATTTGGGTCCATGTCAGCTCCTGGAAGAGCAAGTACAGCTATGAAGTTGAGAGGGGATTCCGTGGGGGCCTGGGCTTGGGGAGCCCCCCTGCAGCCAGCATCCCAGCACTGGGGCCTCTGGACTTGACTACCTCCCCTTTCCTAAAACAAAGTCCATTACCACAAACTACAAGTCTCACGCAGAGGCGGGGCTGACCCTAGCTCCACAAAGGGGATGCCAGTTCCAGGCACAGCAAAAGAGGCTCCTCTGTATTCAGGGAACGCAGTCAATGGCCAAGTCTCAGCATCATGCCCTTCGGAGAGGGGTTGGAAGGGCTGGTTCAGCTTAGATGGGGGAGGCACTTTTTCCACTTAATGGACCCAGCCCCTCCTCAGAAGGCTGGGGAAGAGAGGAAGGTCCCTTCCTCCAGGCTGCAGCTCTGGTTCCTGGCCATTCTTCAAAACCCAGACGAAAGCTAAAGTACCCCCTCCCCTACTCTCCCTCTCTACACACACACACACACACACACACACACACACACACACACACACACACATTGGTTAAGGATGTGGGCTTTGGAGTCAGATAGCTCTGGTTCGAATCCAGCTTTTCCACTTTCTGGCTATGTGACAACAATATCTCTGAGTCTAATGTCCCTCTTATATATATATATATATATATATATATATATATATATATTTTTTTTTTTGGCCGCATGCCATGTGGGAACTTAGTTTCCTGACCAGGGACCGAACCCACGCCCCTTGCATTGGAAGCTTGGAGTCTTGACAACTGGACCACCAGGGAAGTCCCTCTAATGTCCTTCTTTATAAGATGGGAATAATCCCACCTGCCCTCATAGGACATTGTAAGGACTGAGATAATATATGTAAAATAGCTTAGCACAGTATTAGAAACCTAATAAAGTACAAAATAAATACTAAGATGACTAAAACTGCTTAAGTTGTCTAATATAAAAATCATATTTTTATGTTATTTTAATTATGTTAATTAACTACATTAATTTCACAAATATAAAATTGACAAAGGCTAAGGGGGTTAGGCCTTCCTAGAGTTTGGGATTAGGGATCTGTAACCCAGCTTCCCTCAAGGTCAACTTCCCTAAAATCAGAACAGACAGCTGTTTCATGGGCGGAAATGCCCACTCCCAGCCCCTGCATGCATACTTCCCCAGTCCAGTCTTGCAACCTCACTTCAGAGCCCTGACATCCGGCTCTGGCTAACCAGGGCCCAAGTGCCCAAAGTAAAGGGGCGTACCAGATGTCTGGGGGGTCGGTGGAGGATCTTCGCAAGGCAAGAACACGTCAGCTCCGTCCTGATCCCCAAGGTCGATAAGTTCCACTTGCTCAAGTGTGTCCACATTCACCTCCATGGATGAGATACTACCTATGGGGGCTGCAGATCAAGAAGGAGGCAAGTCAGGAGGAGCCAGGCCAGAGCTGTTAGGATGGTCAGAGACGTATGTCAAGTCTGGAGATAGACGTTTAGAGGGCCAAGAAAACCAGGGGGAAGGTACCAAGATTCAGGACCTATAGGACTTCCTCCCTGCCCCACCCTAGTCCCTCTCCCCAGGATTCAGAACTTACGTCTGTGCGACTCGAGATGCAGGTGGGACAGGGGGAAGACAAACTCTGTCTCAGGCTGTAAAATGTCCTCAAAGAATTTCTGCCGCTCCCGAAGGCGGAGCTGCTGGCGCTCCAGGGCTGCCCGCGGATTTGGGTCCATGTCAGCTCCTGGAAGAGCAAGTACAGCTATGAAGTTGAGAGGGGATTCCGTGGGGGCCTGGGCTTGGGGAGCCCCCCTGCAGCCAGCATCCCAGCACTGGGGCCTCTGGACTTGACTACCTCCCCTTTCCTAAAACAAAGTCCATTACCACAAACTACAAGTCTCACGCAGAGGCGGGGCTGACCCTAGCTCCACAAAGGGGATGCCAGTTCCAGGCACAGCAAAAGAGGCTCCTCTGTATTCAGGGAACGCAGTCAATGGCCAAGTCTCAGCATCATGCCCTTCGGAGAGGGGTTGGAAGGGCTGGTTCAGCTTAGATGGGGGAGGCACTTTTTCCACTTAATGGACCCAGCCCCTCCTCAGAAGGCTGGGGAAGAGAGGAAGGTCCCTTCCTCCAGGCTGCAGCTCTGGTTCCTGGCCATTCTTCAAAACCCAGACGAAAGCTAAAGTACCCCCTCCCCTACTCTCCCTCTCTACACACACACACACACACACACACACACACACACACACACACACACACCACCACCACCACCACCACCAGCATCCCCTCCAAACCCTGCTCTTTAATCACAGACTTGACTTCTAGACTTGGCTCTGCCCCTAAGGAAGTCAGCTTTCCAGCCTCAGTCTCCGCATCTGAAAATGGCATCATCCTCCTACCTGCCTCCAGCGCAAGACACAGCCGGTGAAGGTGCTCTGTAAAACGGAAAGCTCTGGCCCCCGTGCTCTTTAGAGGACACCATCTCTTCTCTGCCCCCCACGGCTCTTTATTTGAGCTCCTCTCCTCTGACACATCTCAATGTCTGATCTCCCCACTAGGCATCGAGTAGCAGTCGGAAGGGTGCAGTTCAGACCAGGCCTTCTGGCCCCCAGTGCTGAGAGCTTTCCAGAACGCCATTCACTCGGATTCGCTCCATTCCCTTCCTGAGCTCATCACCCGAGGCAAGAGAGTATCAAGCTTGAGGACCAGATCATCATCCTCCGCCTACTGCCTTCCCCACCTCATCTGGACTCGGCATATCTGAGACCCTGGCCGGCTCCACCGGCGCTGGGGTGGGCCGCGAGAGACACAAACCCAAGTGGGCCAGGCAGGGCCAAGGAAGTGTGGGGAGACCATGTGGCCGGGGCTGGGAGCGGAGGAGGGAGGCGCTGACGCCGATTCCTGGGAAAGGCTCTTAGCGCTGCCGCCCAGGTCACAATACTAAAAATACCCAGGGCCTCTGGGGCTGTCTGGGGGCGGGGAAGGGCGACAAAGAGGGTCGGGGTCGGGGAGCTGGAGGGGACCATGGGCTCCGGGACGCCCCCTCTCTTTCCCCCTCACCCCATCAACCTCAGGAAACTGTAGGGGCTGCCCCCTGGGGAGGTGCGGAGCTAAGCGCCGGGGAGGGGAAGGGGGTTGTTTACATAACTGAAGGTGCAGGGGAGAGGGGTGGAGAGAACTGTAGAGATTTGGGGGGCCGGAGGCGGCCAGGGGCCCGGCCAGTGGAATGGAGCGCTCCCTCTTCGTCCTGCCCCACCCGCACTGGAGTCAGCGAGAGCGAAAGAATTCCCTAAAAGGGGACACGCCGCGACCGCGGGGGAAGGGGGGGAAGGCGGAGGGGTCCCCCGGCCGTTCCGCTCGCGCTCCGGTCCCCCCGGCCTCC
>NW_006791814.1:4626891-4634110 GCF_000442215.2 Lipotes vexillifer | reverse complement strand
GCCTCCGGGTCTCCCCCGGGACGGACGGGCCCTGGGAGCCGGGAACGAGGAAGAGGCGGGAGGCGGAAGTGGGGGAGGGGCGGCGGCGGGCACACACGCTTCTGCCGGTCGCCCGGCGGCCGCGAGGAGCCCCTGCGGGCGCGATCGTTCGCAGTTCCAGGGCGGGCAAAAAGTTTCCGGCACGCATCCCTCCTCCCCGCGACCCGTCGGGCCCCTCGGCGCTCCGCCCGGCTCCGCGCGCTCCCATACGCGGGCTCTCAGCCCCTGCGCCCGGCTGCTCCCCGACTCCCGGGCAGCCCCGACGCGAGCTCCACGCGCCGGCACCCGGACTCCCTAGCACCCTCGGCCACGCTCGGCACGCTTGGACGCGCACCCCTCGAGAAGGCGTATGCAGGGTCAGAGGGGCTGGGGACTCGCTGCCGCCCATCAGGGCAGGTGCACTGCGGCGGAGGCCCCCTGACCCTGGGACTCACCCCGCAGCCCCCGGTTCCCGGCTCCGGGATGGACAGGGCCGCCGTCCAGCCTTCCAGCGCACTGGGCTGGGTGGGCGCGGGGACGGGGCGGGTTGCGGGGTGGACGCCGGCGGGGAGCCAACTCCTCCGGGGTGCCAAGAGGGGCGCTGCGCGTCCCGGCTGGCGGGGGTGGAGGAGCGAAGAGGAAATTGTGGGCCACAGGGGAAACGCTTGCCCCTCTCGCAGTGCCTCCTGGCTCAGACCAGGGCCACGAATCTCCCGGACCGAGGCTCTGTGCTCATTCTCCTCCTCCTCCCTTCCACCCTGTGCCCGTACGTAGCTCCAGAAACCGCGGGGTGGGGGGGCGTCTGTCGGAGATGCTTCTGCCGTGGGGTCACTCGATCATTCATTCAACAGACATCCGCGAGCAAGCCAGAAACTAGGAGTCATCCTTGGCATCTCCCTGTCCTTCAATGCCCACATTAAAACACATCTCCATTAACTGTCGATTCTCCTTCCTAGATATCTTTCCAATCCGCCGTTCCTCTCCGTTTCCACCACCATCCCTCCCTTGGCTCCTTCGGAAACCTTCTCTCTGGTTTTCTTGTACTCTGGTCCTGCGGCGCTCCATCCCCACAGCAGTTAGTCATCACTGTAGAATCGACAGTGCTAACCATGGAACCCCACATCAGTCATTTCAAAAACGCAGGTCTGACGTGCCACCCCCTGCTTAAATCCCTCCTTTGTTAGAATGAAATCCGGGTGCTGATATCTGAGCTGAGTCTTAAAGAAATGAGTTCAACAAGCAGAGAAGAGGGGGAAGGGCATGTACAGAGGGACAGAGGTGTGAAAAGTCCGGACATATTCAGGCTTCCCTGTCAGGAGACCAGCACTCAGTACAAATACCTAAAGCTCTGCCTCTTCTATTGTTACTGAGATCCCTAAACAATCCTGTGAGATACGTACAGCAAGCAGCTTTCCCATTATTTTACAAGCAAGGAAACCAGTTTGTGGGAGACAAAAAGTGTAGTGGTTAGGAGCACAGGCCTGGGAGTCTCCTAGCAGTTTTAAGTAAGAGAATGTCTACCTTATAGGTTAAGGATGTGGGCTTTGGACCTGAATTCCTTGGGTGGTAAACCTAGCTCTGGTGTCTAGCCAGCTGTGTAAACAATTTCTCTGATCCTTGATTTCTTTGCCTATTAGGTAGGAATAATTAATCCCCACCTCCTATGAGATAATTCCTATAAAATGCTTAGTACAGGACTTGGGCACTCTGGAGATGCTCAGTAAACAATAAACACTAGTTGTTTTGACTGTAATCGGTTTTGAGAAAGGGAGGAAACTGCTTTCTTCCATGAATTTCTGAAATTATAGGAAGTAGGCTCTAACCTTCTACAGAGCTTATTATGTGCCTGTCACTGTTCTAAGTGCTTCGCATGTATTAACTCTTTTAATCCTCTTAATAATCCTGTGAGGTAAATACTATTTTTACTTCCATTTTACAGATACAGAAACTGAGATATAGAGAGGTGAAGGAACTTGTCCAAGGCCTTACAGCAACTAAGTGATGGAGTGGAAATTCAAACCCAAGTAGGCTGCTTCCAGAGACTGTGCTTATAACCATGGCGCCCAGCCTGCTCCGCTTTTATCCCGTTGCAGTTTTCATCTTCCGAGAAATGTTTTGGTCAGTCTGATTCTTATTCCTCATTAATGGATGGAGTAGATACTTGGTCCCGTTTTCTAGCACAGAGGAATGAGGCCAAGTCAAAAGTACAGTGGATGAGAGCTCAGCTCCCAAAGTCACCTCCCCCCTTTTCAGGCCTATCCCTGGGAACAGGACTGCATGGATTATTTTGAGCCATCCCCAAGATGGTGACAGATCAGGACCCTCTCTGTCCCTTTGCCAGATATTTGCCACATACAAGGGTGGAAGGGGAAAAGGCATCCAAGTTAGAAATAATTCACAGGGCTAAGCTGGAAGGGTATTAGCCAAGAGAGAGGCCCAGGCAGCAGACCCAAGGGGGGATGGCAAAAGGAGTTGAAAGGATCAGTGAAAATGTAGATGGCTTAGACTTCTGGGTTCCATCTAGGATGCCAAAAGCTGGGAAGAGCATCATTACCACACTAATAACAATTTTTTTTAAGTGTTATGTAATTATAAAATTATTACTTTCGTCAAACCCATCGGTGAGCTAAGGCTGCAGAGCAACCAATTAACCTGAATTCCAAAGAAGGACAGGCACCTCCAAGAAGAAATAGGATGTAGGCACAGCACACCTCTGAAGTAGGAGGAAGGCAAGGTGTCCGTGCAAACAGGTAAGAAGAGTTCAGCTACGCATTTTATTGCTAAAGCCCAGGTGTGGCTAGCATGAGAGTATAGAATCCTTGGGAGTCACAGACACTAAAAGTAATCATAGAAACAACAAAACCAAACTTTGTTCAACTCCTGACAAGGTTGGTTCAATTCTCAACACTAATGGCCTAAGAAAAGAAGAGATATGACAATTTCCAGGCAAAAATCATATTGACCTCAGCCTCTACTGTTCTACACATTATGTCCAGGAATCAAAAATTACAACACACACATCAAAAGCAGTTTAAGAAAAACAAAAAAAAACCCTATTGTCAAGAGACAAAGCAATCAACAGAACCAGATAACTCTCTGGAGTTACCTGCCAGAAAATTTAAAACAACTATAACAATATGTGAAAGGCTCTGTTGGAAAACATGGACAACATGCATAAACAGAAGGGAGTTTTAGCAGAGAGATGGGGACTATAAAAAGGAGTCATATGGAAAATGCCAGACATTTTAAAAACCTGTAAGAGAGATGAAGAATGCCTTTGACAGCCTCATCAGTAAACTCAACACAGCTGAGGAAAGAATCAGTGAACTTGAAGATAGGTCAACAGAGACTACCCAAACTGAAACAGAAAGAGAAAAAAAAGAGCGAAACAAAACAGAACAAAACCCCCAGAATATCCAAAGCTAACATGTGCATAATTTGAATCCCAGAAAGAGAAGAGATAGAAATAGAAACACACACACACACACACACACACACACACACACATTTGTAGAAATAATGGTCAACAATTTTCCAAAAATAATGAAAGAACCACAGAGCAAAGAAAATCATAGAATCAAAAAAAAAAAATTAAATACCAACACACACACACACACACACACACACACACACAATATGATCTATCATATTCAAACTGTTGAAAACCCAAGATAAAGAGAAAATCTTGAAGGCATCAAGAGGAAAATGACACAGTACCTACAGAGGAACAGAGATAAGAATTACAGCAGATTTCTCATTAGAGAAGAAATTATATGACTAGAAGATAATAGAATGATATCTTTAAAATGCTGGAAGAAAAAAAAGACTGTCAACTTGCAATTCTATACTCAGCAAGAAACTCTCTCAAACATGAAGGTGATAGAATAATTCCTTTCAGATGATCAGAAACAGAAAATTCATTACCAGCAGATCAGCATTACACAAAATGGTAGAAGTTCTCGAGGCAGAAAGAATATGATACCAGAGAAAAACCTGGGTCTACATAAAGAAATGAAGATCTCCAGAAATGGATGGAATAAAGGTAAATATGAGACTTTTTTTTGTTGTTTTTAATCATCTTAAAAGATAATTGGGCTTCCCTGGTGGCACAGTGGTTAGGAATCTGCCTGCCAATGCAGGGGACACAGATTCGAGCCCTGGTCCCAGAAGATACCACATGCCGCGGAGCAACTAAGCCCATGTGCCACAACTACTGAGCCTGCGTGCCACAACTACTGAAGCCCGCATACCTAGAGCCTGTGCTCCGCAACAAGAGAAGCCACCACAATGAGAAGCCTGCGCACCACAACAAAGAGTGGCCCCCACTTGCCGCAACTAAAGAAAGCCCGCACGCAGCAACGAAGACCCAACGCAGATAAAAATAAAATAAAATTTAAAAATAAATAAATTTATTAAAAAAAAAAGATAAGTGTCTAAAGCAAAAGAGTAGCAATACATGGTGGGTGTAGAGCATATATTAAAGTAAAATGTATGACAATCACAGTAGTAAAAATGATGGGAATTAGAAACACACTGTGAAAGAGTCCTTCTGCTATATAAGAAGTGGTATGATATTATTTGAAGATTGACTATGACTAATTGAAGATATATATTGTAAATTCAAGGGCAACCACTAAAAAAATGTTTAAAGAGGTGTAGATAACAAGCCAGTAGTGGAGACAAAATAGAGTCATAAAAGTATTGGGAGGCATCCTCCCTGGGCCTCTGTGTTCAACATGTCAAGGTTGCAAGGATCTGACTTCTCCTTCACCTGGGCCCTTGCACAGTATTAATACAGCTGGCAGCTCTGAGAAATAAGACCAGGTCAGGCTTCCCTGGTGGCGCAGTGGTTGAGAGTCCGCCTGCCGATGCAGGGGACACAGGTTCGTGCCCCGGTCCGGGAAGATCCCACATGCCGCGGAGCGGCTGGGCCCGTGAGCCATGGCCGCTGAGCCTGCGCGTCCGGAGCCTGTGCTCCGCAACGGGAGAGGCCACAACAGTGAGAGGCCTGCGCACCGCAAAAAAAAAAAAAAGACCAGGTCTTTCTCAGACAAAGGCAGGCTTGCTGACTGCTTGCTATAAAAGTGCTGGGCCTGGGTTCCTCAGCCATGATGCAAAGCCACTGTGTGTGTACCGTGCATCTGGGACCACTGTATCACTTGTTGAACTTTGGGCTGAAGGAATCAACACAAAACTATGCTGATGTTCATGTTGTTTGATGTTCTATGAGTAATAAACTGTCTTGATTGGATGCAGTAAGTCTTATTGTCTCTTTTTGGTACCCATGAGGTTTTTCTCTGACAAAACATAATCAATTAATCCAAAGTAAGGGGGAAAAAAAAGGAAAAACAAAAAAAAAGCACAGATGAAAAAATAGAAAACAAATAGTGCGATGGAAGATTTTCATCCAGTTCTGTGAATGAATAGCAACCAATTAAAAGACAGGTTAGTAGACTGGGGGGAAAAAAGCAAGAGGCAATAACGTGCTGTCTACAAGAAACCCAGTTTAACTATAAGGAAATATATGAGTCAAAAGTAAATAGATGGAATAAGATATGCCATGCAAACACTAATCAAAGTACATTGGAGTAGCGATATTAATATCAGAAAAAGTAGACTTCAAAAGAAGGACTATTACCAGGGATGAAGAGGAACATTACATAATGATAAAAGGTTGTTCATTTCACCAGGAAGACTTAACAATCATAAATGTGTATGTGTACATCTATTAACAAAGCTTCAAAAACACGAGATAAAAATAGACCTAAAATAAGAAAGAGAAAACTCCATAATACAGTTAGAGGATTCAGCGCTTCTCTCTCAGTAATAAATAAAACAAGTAGAAAAAAAAGTAAGCATACAGAAAACCTGAACAGTACCAACTAGCTTGTTCTGACTGACACTTTTATAGCACTTTACCAGCAGAATAAACATTCTTTTCAACTGCACATAAAACATTCACCAAGATACATCTTCTGGGCCATGAAACAAACCTCAACAAATTTAAAAGAATTTAAATCATACAAAATATGTTTTATGACTATAAAAGAATGAAAGTATAAATAAAAACAGAAAGAGATCTGGAAAACACCCCCAATACTTGGAAATAAAAAACAACACTTTCCAAATAACCCATGAGTCAAAGATGAGGTCCGAAAGGAAATTAGAGAAATATCTTGACTGAATCAAACTGAAATGTAGCAAACCAGCCACCAGAAAAGCTCCCAATGTTCCTTGCCTTCTGTTTATTCATACTTTTGTGTCGTCCTCTTCTGCACTGTATCGAGGTTACTTTATGTGGTCAATAAGACATGGCAGATGATGGTGCATCACGTCCAAAATTAGGATTAAAAAAATTGGAAAACCCAGAGCTTCCATCTTGGGTGTGTGTTCTCTCTATTGCTTGAATCACTCACTCTGGGGGAAGCAGGCTATTATGTTGTCTACAGCCGTACAGAGAGGCCCATGTACCTAGGAACTGAAGGTTCCAGCCAACAGCCGGTGAAGAACAGAGGCCAGCCAGCAACCCCATGAGTGATCATGGAAACAGATTCACTGGCCCCAGTAGAGCCTTTGGAATGACTGCAGCCCAGGCCAGCAGCTTGACTGCAACCTCTGGAGAGACTGCGGCAGAACCATCCAGCTAGAGCAGTCCTGGATTCCTGATGCTCAAAACCTTTGAGATGATAATACTTCTTTTTTAAAAACTGCTAAATTTGGGGATGATTTGCTATGCAGCAATAAATAACACATAGGGATTTTGGTATTGAACAGGGTGCCACTATCACAGCACTCTGAAATATGGGACTGGCAGTGGACTGGCCATAGACTTAGGAAGAGTGTACTCAAAGCCCAAAATGCCTTGAAAAAGCTCTTAATAGAAGCCTCGTGCCTTTGATAAGATTCCAGCCAGGGTATACAGGAAAGTCGGGTAAACACTATTGGGAACTGGGGAAAGAGGATTTCCTGTTATGCTGTGGCACAGTTTAGCAATCCTGTTGCCTGTGGTAAAGGAGAAAGCAGAAAACGTGCCCAATGAGTTGGGATCTGGCTAAGGATATTTCCAAATCAAGTGTTGAAGGTGCCACCTGGTGTCTTCTTGCTCCTTATAGTAAAACGCAAGAGGGGAGAGAGAAACTAAAGCAGCAGCTCTCAAATGAGAGTGACAGCGCCTGGTGGGGAGGCGGCGGGCGGTGGTGGG
>NW_006791814.1:4619473-4626700 GCF_000442215.2 Lipotes vexillifer | reverse complement strand
ATTTCTGGTTGTCAAAACTGGAGAGGAGACTTCGCTGGCCGGTCCAGTGGTTAAGACTCCGTGGTTCCAATTCAGGGGGCGTGGGTTAGATCCCTGGTCAGGGAACTAAGATCCCACATGTCGCATGGCAAGGCCAAAAAAAAAAAAAAATCTGGAGAGGTTGCTACTGGCATCTAATTAGTAGAGGCCGGGGATGCTGCTAAACATTTTGTAATGCACAAGACAAAACCCTCTTCACCCACCACCTCCTCCCTCCACAAAAAAGAATTATCCTGCCTGAAATGTCAGTAGTGCTGAGGTTGAGAAATCCTGAACTAAGAGGAAGGACTGTTAAATATGAAGGAGCCAGGACTTCATGGTAGAAAATTCTCACTCTCTCTAAATGGCAAATGATAGTAAAGTTAAAAAATGGTTTCCTAAATTGAAAAAAGAGGGGATATATGTATATGTGGAGCTGATTCATTTTGCTGTACAGTAGAAACTAACACAACATTGTAAAGCAACTCTACTCCAATAAAAATTAATTAAAAAAAAAAAAAGGTTTCCTAGCAAAGCTCAAATCCAGAGCATTACCAGAAGAACACGGTCCGAGAATGTGACTATCAAATCTTTTGTTTGCATCTCAGGAAAATTCAAGACCATGCATCAGAGTAGTCTTCAGTCAGATAAAAGACCTCTAAAGAAATGATGGCTGTGCCTCACAGATCCTTTGAATCAAGCAAGAAGATTCTAGAAAGCTTAAGGGTGTTGCCCCTTAGCCAATTCAGCAGAAGCCTAATAGAGAGAAGGGCTTATCTCAGAGAAATTTGGGGCATGGCTTTTGTCTAATAGTATGGATCTGAATAAGATCCAGAGTGACCCACAAGTTCTTAAAAGGATTCTATATCCAGAAACATCTCCACTTGGACTTAGAGGGATAAAGAGAGTACAAAATGAAAAAAAGGATTTCTAGTTCTGAACAAGATGGAGTAGATGCCTCCCTCTCCCTCCCACTAAGTGCAGCTTAACATGCTGGGCATTATATATATAAAACAAACGTAAACATAGTTGGCAAACGAGCTAGGAACCCAAGAACACAAATGACACAGCAGTGAGTCCCTGGGTTTTCTTTTTGCTAGAGCTCTGGAGAAGCCAAAGAGGCACAGACAAAAATCGTCCCCATGAAAAGCCTGTTCTCTCTTGTCAAAGGATTGGGAAAGAGGCACCCTAGCAAGACAGAAATCTTTTGACATGAAGTGACCCCTCCAGCAAAATACTAGAGGAAAAACCTCACTCCCAGTCTTTGTCTCATGGTAACAAGGCACCTCTCCCTCTCGCCTCCAGATGGTGTTATGTGAGAAGAGGCGGAATGGGGAGCCTGGGCTTCATCACTGCTCAGCAGTAACAAGTACCCCTCCCCACAATTTCCATGATGTCAGTGGAGGGCCTGTGGCGAGGTAGGCTGCCCTCCCCATCCAACAGTAAGGAGGCACCGCTCCCTCCCCTCAACGTAAAGGTGGCCAAGAGTGGAGCCTAGATGTTCACCTCCGCCCAGCAGTAATGAGGGAACCAACCTTCCAACTCTCCCCTCCCCCTACAGGGTGGTGTCAGTGGGGGCCATGTGGGCAGCCTGGACTTTCTGCACTCCCACCTGGTGGTAAAGAGTTGGTGCCCCTATCTCACTGGCCCAGGACAGTAGAGGCCTACCAACACAGAAGAGTTAAATGAGATCCAGAGCCTCACCACATAATTTCTGAAATATCCAGGTCATAAATGAAAATAATTCACCATACCAAGAACCAGGAAAATCTGAACTTCAACAAGTAAAAGACAATCAACAGATGCTAGTGGGTCACAGTGCTATTGGAATGACCTGACAGGGATTTAAAAACAGCCATTATAAAAATGCTTCATCAAGCAATTGCAGGACTTCCCTGGTGGCACAGTGGTTAAGAGTCCGCCTGCCAATACAGGGGACACGGGTTCAAGCCCTGGTCCGGGAAGATCCCACATGCTGCAGAGTAGCTTAGCCCGTGCACCACAACTACTGAGCCTGCGCTCTAGAGCCCGCGAGCCACAACTACTGAAGCCCATGAGCCTAGAGCCCATGCTCCGCAACAAGAGAAGCCACCACAATGAGAAGCCTGTGCACTGCAACGAAGAGTAGCCCCCGCTCGCCGCAACTAAAGAAAGCCCGCGCACGTCAACAAAGACCTAACATGGCCAAAAATAAATAAATAATAAATTTATTTATTTAAAACAAAAAAAAAAACAAGCAATTGCAAACTTTTTGAAATACTGGATTGGCCAAAAAGATGTTATGGAAAAACACAAATGAACTTTTTGGCCAACAAAATAAATGAAAAAATAAAAATCTCAGGGAAGCAAATAGAAGATACAAACAAGAACCACATAGAAATATTAGCACTGAAGAAAAAGTAACTGTACTGGGTCGAATAGTGTCCTCCAAAAATTCATGACTACCTAATACCACAGATTGTGACCTTATTTGGAAACAGGGTCTTTGCAGATGTAATTAGTTAAGATGAGGTTGTACTGGATTAGGGTGGGCACTAAGTCCAATAACTGGTATCTTTATAAGAAGACTATGTGAAAACATAAAAAGACACACAGGCGAAAACACCATGTGAAGATGGTGGCAGATATCAGAATGATAGATCTCAACCCAAGGAATGCCAAGGATCGCTGGCAATCACCAGATGCTAGGAAAGAGGCATGGAACAGATTCTCCCTTGGAGATTCCAGAAGGAACCAACACCTTGATTTTTGGACTTTTGGCTTCCAGTACTGTGTGAAAATAAACTTCTGTTGTTTTAAGCCATCAAGTTTCTTGTAATTTGTTAGAGCAACCCTATGAAACTAAATTAGTTTAAATTTTTAATTTAAAATTAAAAAAAAAAACAACCCTCACTGGATAGGCTCAATAGAAGAATGAAAATAACATATGAAAGGATTGGTGAATTTCAAGATAGAACAGTAGAAATTACCCAATCTGAAAAACAAGGAAAATTAGATTTTAAAGAAGAAGGAAGAAAGGAAAGAAGGGAGGGAGGGAGGAAGGGAAAAAGGAAGGACAGAGCCTCGGCAACCTGTGAGACAATAACAAAAGATTTAACATTTGTGTCACTGGAGTCTCAAGTGGAGGGAAAAGAAGTGGAACTGAAAAAGCATTCAAAGAAATAATGGCTGAAATTTCCCCAAATTTAACAAAGACCTACACCCCCTCCCTATTTTTGAATTCTCCCTTTTGAAAAGATCAATAAAATTGACAAACCTCTGACAATACTAACAAAGAAAAAAGAAGAGAGAGAGTGACCTAAACTCTCAATATCATGAGTGCAACAGAAGATAGCCCTACAGACTCTGCAGATGTTGTAAAGATAATAAGGGACCAACAGGAACAGCTCTACACACATAAATTCGACAACCTAGATGAAAAGGACCAATTCCTCAAAAAGTACAAACTGCCAAAATTCATCCAACATGAAATAGATAATTTAAATAACTCTATAACTATTAAAGAAATTGAATTTGTAGTTAATTAAAAACAAAACACCAAAAAACCACAAAATTCTTGAAAAAGAAATCCCCAGGCCCAGATAGTTTCACTGGAGAAATCTACACAACATTTTTAGAAGAATTAATACCAATTTTATACAATATTTTTCAGAAAATGGAATAGGAGGGAACACCTCTCCACTTCTTTTATAAAGCTAGTATTACCTTGATACCAAAACCAGACAAAGACAGTACTGAAATAAAACAAAACACAATAGACACATTTCATCTAAGTTAACAGATTTGAGGGCATAGAGTTATTCATGATGTTCCTTTATTATCCTTTAGATGTCCCTGAGATCAGTAGTGATGGCCCCTCTTACATTTCTTTTTTTTTTAATATTTAGTTAAAAAAATAAATAAAATAAAATAA
Organism: Lipotes vexillifer; assembly: GCF_000442215.2. Taxonomy (NCBI): domain Eukaryota; kingdom Metazoa; phylum Chordata; class Mammalia; order Artiodactyla; family Lipotidae; genus Lipotes; species Lipotes vexillifer. Next base: position 4,622,769 of record NW_006791814.1, on the reverse strand, counting down.
AAAATTTATTTAAAATAAAAATAAAATTTAAAAGAATTTCTTTTTTTAAAAAAATATGTATGTATTTATTTATTTGACTGTGTCGGGTCTTAGTTGCCACACTCGGGATCTTTGCTGCCATGTGTGTTGGCTCTAGAGCGCGCTGGCTTAGTTGCCCCGTGGCACGTGGGATCTTAGTTCCCCGACCAGGAATCAAACCTGGGTCCCCTGCATTGGAAGGTGGATTCTTAACCACTGGGGCACCAGGGAACTCCCTTAAATTTCTAATATTGGTAATTTGTGTCTTCTTTTTTTTCTTGGTTAGTCTGGCCAGAGGTCTGTCAATTTTATTTATTTTTCCAAAGTATCCGTTTTTGGTTTCATTGATTTTTCTCTATTGTTTTCCTATTTTCAATTTCACTGACTTCTCCTCTAATTTTTATTACTTCTTTTATTTTGCTTGCTTTAGGCTTAAATTGCTCTTCTTTCTCTAGTTTTATAAGGTGAAAGCTTAGATTGATTTCTGATCTTTCTTCTTTTCTAATATATGCATTTAGTGCTATACATTTCCCTCTAAGCACTGTTTTCACTGCATCCCACAAATTTTGATAAGCTGTATGTTCATATTGTTCAAAATATTTTAAAATTTCTCTTGAGATTTCTTCTTTGATCCATGTGTTATTTAGTAGTGTGCTGTTTAATCTCCAAATATCTTGGAATTTCCAGCTATCTGTTATTGGTCTCTAGTTTGTTTCCATTTTGGCTTGAGAACACACTTTGTATGATTCCTACTTTTAAAACATCTGATCAGGTAGGCTTTATGGCCCAGAATGTGGTTTATCTTGAACGTTCCATATGAGCTTGAAAAGAATGGGTATTCTGCTGTTCTTGGATGAAGTATTCTATAAATTTTATAGAATTTTATAGTATAAAAACCAATTAGATCAAGTTGACTGATGGTGGTGTTCAACTATATCCTCACTGATTTTCTGCCTGCTTGATTTATCAAGTATTGAAAGAGTGGTGTTGAAGTCTCCAACTGTAGTAGTGGATTTATCTATTTCTCTATGGCGTTCCACCAGTTTTGGGGGGTGTTTTTAAAAAATTATTTATTTATTTATTTATTTATTTATTTATTTATTTGTCTGTGCCGGGTCTTAGTTGTGGCTCGCGGGATCTTCGTTGCCACATGCAGGATCTTTGTTGCAGCATGCGGGATCTTTTAGTAGCAGCATGGGAAATCTTGGTTGTGGCATGTGGGATCTAGTTCCCTGACCAGGGATCGAACCTGGGCTCCCTGCATTGGGAGCATGGAGTCTTAGCCACTGGACCACCAGGGAAGTCTCCAGAGTTCCACCAGTTTTTACCTCACATATTTTGACACTCTGTTGTTAGGGACACACACATTAAAGATTGTTTGTCTTCATGGAGAATGGACTCCTTTATTATTATTTAATGCCCTTCATCCCCGATAATGCTCCTTGTTCTGAAGTCTGCTTTGACTGAAATTAAGATAGCTACTCCAGCTTTTTTTTTTTTTTGATTGGTGTTAGCATGGCACATCTTTCTCCATCCCTTTGCTTTTAAACTATCTGTGTCTTTTTATTTAAAGTGGGATTTTTTAAAGACAGTATATAGTTGGGTCTTATTTTTTTTATTTACTCTGACAGTCTCAGTCCTTCAATATTTAATATTTAGGCCAGTCACAAAGTGATTACTGATATAATTAGTATAAACATCTACCATGTTTATAACTTTTCTATTTGTTGCACTTGTTCTTTGTTTCTTTTTCTTTCTCTCTTTTTCTGCTTCTTTTGTTTTAATTATTTTATAAAATTCTATTTTCCTCTCCTTCCTTAGCTTATAAATTGTACTTCTTTTTAAAAATTTTTAGCTGTTTCCCTAGTCTGTAACATATGTTTACAACTAATTTAAGTCCACTCTCAAACTATACCAGTTCAAGGGTAGTACAGGTACCATGTAAAAGGACCTATATCCATCATAAAAATAGACGTAAAAATCTTCAACAGGGCTTCCCTGGTGGCGCAGTGGTTGAGGGTCCGCCTGCCGATGCAGGGGACACGGGTTCGTGCCCCAGTCCGGGAAGATCCCACATGCCGCGGAGCGGCTGGGCCCGTGAGCCATGGCCGCTGAGCCTGCACGTCCGGAGCCTGTGCTCTGCAAAGGGAGAGGCCACAACAGTGAGAGGCCTGCATACCGCAAAAAAAAAAAAAAAAAAAAAAAAAAAAACTCAACAGTGAAAAAACAATCCAATTAGAAAATGAGCAAAAGATTTGAACAGATATTTCACCAAAGAGGATATAGAGATGGCAAATAAACACATTAAAGTATGCTCAACATCAATAGTCAGTAGGGAAATGCAAATTAAAAGCATGATGAGATATCAGTACACATCTATTTTGTACCAGTTAATTAAAAATTAGTGACCATACTAAAAGCAGGTCAGGATGCAAAGAAGCTAGATCATTCAAACATTGCTGGTGGAATGTAAAATGATATAGTCACTCTGGAAAATAGTTCAGCGGTTTCTTAGAAAACTAAACATATACTTACCATATAATCTATCAATCATACTCCTTGGCACTGATTACAGAGAAATTAAAACTATGTCCATATAAAACCTGTACATGAGTGTTCATGTCAGCTTTTTTTGTAGTAGCCCTAAATGAGAAACAACCCAAATGTTCTTCAGTGGGTGAATGGTTAAACAAATTGTGGTACATCCATACTGTGTAATAATACTTGGCAAAAGAGGAACAAATTAGTGATATACACAACTGGATGGATATCAAGGGCATTATTCTGAGTACAAAAAAAGCCAAGCCTGCAATGTTACATACTGTATGATTTCATATACGTAACATTCCTGAAATAATAAAAATATAGAAATGGAGATGGGGGACTTCCCTGGTGGCTCAGTGGTTAAGAATCCACCTGCCAATGCAGGGGACACGGGTTCAAGCCCTGGCCCGGGAAGATCCCACATGCCGCGGAGCAACTAAACCCGTGCGCCACAGTTACTGAGCCTGTGCTCTAGAGCCCGCAAGCCACAACTACTGAACCCCGCATGCCTAGAGCCCATGCCACAACAAGAGAAGCCACAGGGCAATGAGATGCCCGCGCAACCCAACGAAGAGTAGCCCCCTGCTCACCGCAACTAGAGAAAGCCCACATGCAGCCACAAAGACCCAACGCAGCCAAAAGTAAATAAATAAATTTATTTATTTTTAAAAAAAGAAAATTAAAAGAAAAAAATTAAGTATGTATCCCGCTTTGAAATATATATATATATATAT
>NW_006791814.1:4601326-4619078 GCF_000442215.2 Lipotes vexillifer | reverse complement strand
ATATATATATATATCCCAATAACCCTAACTTTAAAGAAAAAGAAAGTAAAGCACAAACTATGAGATGAAACAAAATAAAATGACAAAAAAAGAATAGACCCTCACAGCCATCAGGATAGCTACTATAGAAAGAAAGAAAGAAAGAAAGGAGGGAGGGAGGGAGGAAAAATAACAAGTGTTGGTGAGGATGTGGCAAACTGAAACCCTGTGCACTGTTGGTGGGAATGTTAAAATAGTGTTACTGCACACTGCAACGAAGAGTAGCCTCTGCTCACTGCAACTAGAGAAAGCCCGCGCATAGCAACGAAGACCCAACGCAACCAAAAATAAATAAATAAAATAAATAAATTTTTTTTAAATTAAAAAAGAGAGATATTTGTACACCCATGTTTATAGCAGCATTATTCACAGTAGCCAAAAAGGTGGAAGCAACCCAAGTGCCCACCAATGGATGAGTAGATAGGCAAAATATGGTCTATACGTACAACAGAATATTATTCAGCCTTAAAGGAAGGGAATTCTGCTATAACACGATGAACCTTGAGGACATTATGCTAAGTGAAATAAGCCATCACAGCAAGACAAATATTGTATGATTCCATTCACATGAGGTCCCTAGAGCAGTCAAATTCATAGAGACAGAAGGTAGAAGGGTGATTACCAGGGCTGAGGAGGAGTAGGGAATGGGGAGTTGTTATTTAGTATTGAGTTTCAGTTTTGCAAGATGAAAAGAGTTCTGGAGATGGATGGCGGAGATGGTTACACAACAGTGTGAATGTACTGAACACTACTGAACTGCCCACTTAAAATGTTTAAGGTGGTAAATTTTGTTATGTGTATTTACCACAACTAAGAAAAACAGAGTGGTGGTTTCTCACTCAAGTGCCTTGGATTTGGTCCAAAAGGCTGACCAGCTGTGTGTCCTTGGGTGTCACTATTCCCATAAATGGTTTTTCCTGTGTAAACGGAAGAGACAAACAAGACAGAATATGGGAATTTGCTTTAGGAGCCATTGCTGGGGTACAATGTCTGGTCAGGGAGAATGCCCTGCCCCCTTGGGGATGAACTCCCTAAGCTTCCAAAGGGAGGGAAGTGAGTGACGATGAAAAGAACAGACTAGAACAGAACGGCAGAGGCGCGCGCCAGCCCCTGGAGCTCAATCAAGCCCCATTGCCTCCGTTGCTGGAATGCTCCCAGGATGCTCTGACCCTCAGGACAAACTCCCAGCCCCTGAGCCGGTGATCAAGCCCTTAGCAGTCTGTGTCTTGCTCACTCCTCCGGGTTTGGTCACCACCGCTCTAGGCTCCTACTTTCCACTCCAGCACATACACCAGTTCATAATTCCCTCCCACACCTGTACTTTTAAAATCCCCTCTTTTGAGAGTGCCCTGCCCAGCCCACAGCCCTCTGCCTGGAGGCCATACTCCTCCTTTGTTCCTCCTCACCATCTCTGTGAAGACTTCCCTGGCCTCCCCACACTGTGCCTCTGTGTTCCAGCGGCGCCCGCCCCCCAGCCCTTATCGTAGGTAACGCCATTTATTTCACTTTTTCACGAAATACTTAGTGGGCACCTATTGCCAGCCAGGTACTATTCTAGGCTCTGAGGGGTTAGCAATGAAGAGAACAGCCAAAAATCCCTGACCCTGAGGAACCCATATTCTAGAAGGACCTCTCCCCTGGGCCTGTGTGCCATCTTCAGTGGGGAGCGCACAGCGGGGCCCCAGCCCTTGGTGCCCAGGTACTGAATGGCGGGGGTAGAGGACCCTGATGCAGCCCACCAGAGTCCTGCAGGGTCCAGGAAGAGCTGAAATCGCGCAGGGAGAGGAAAGCAGAGGAGCCACGGAGAGTGCTGAGGCAGACAGAGGGAGAGGGGAGGGGCTGTGCTCCATGCCTTCCCTCCCAAGTCACCTCCTTGGTTTCTTCCCTGGTCCACAGTGTGTTTTACCACCCGCTTATCTTTGCCCTAATAATAAAGGGCATGTACATGTAAGAAGCTGTTCGGTAGTCTGGTCTTGGTCCATCACCCCTAAAAGGCAGAGCTAAGCACCCCAGATGCATGCACACCCCTCCGCCCGGGTATGGTGTGGATTTGGCTCGCACACTGGGTTAGGTACCAGATTGGCTGACTGAGTGAGGTGGTGCCCGAGAGGCTGGATCTCACCAGCTCTTCTGATTATTCAGATGCAGCCAGCTGGGCAGATTACTCAGAGCAGCCTAAGCTGTTAAAATCTCCCATGATCTGTCCCCAGCCCTTCAACACGACTCCTCCGCCTCTGCCCTCATCTCCTGACGCCGCTCCTTCCCCCTTCCCTCACCTCCTCCAGGTCTCTCCTCAAATCTCATCTTGTCGGTGAAATGGTCCCATTCCATCCTTTTTAATACAGCAAAGCTTCTACTTTCGTTCTTCCTTTCCGGCCCACACTGTTTACTTTTCTCCACACACTTACTCCCATCCAACGTTAACAGAAGCGTGCTGGAACCGACTCTGAGGGCTTTCAAAAGTCTATGACATTTTTAGGAGCTTGGCTGGCTGGTTGTTAAGCAATGCCGTCATTAAAAATTAAATTATACCAACTTCATTAAGTTAATGATATTAAAGACAAAGGTGAGGGGCTTCCCTGGTGGCGCAGTGGTTAAGAATCCACCTGTCAATGTAGGGGACACGGGCTCGAGCCCTGGTCCGGGAAGATCCCACATACCACAGAGCAACTAAGCCCGTGCACCGCAACTACTGAGCCCACGTGCCACAACTACCAAAGCCCGAGCACCTAGAGCCCGTGCTCCACAACAAGAGAAGCCACCGCAATGAGAAGCCCACGCACTGCGACGAAGAGCAGCCCCCGCTTGCCGCAACTAGGTAAAGCCCGCGTGCAGCAACGAAGACCCAACACAGCCAAAAATAAATAAATAAGAAATAAATAAACGTTTGAAAAATAAAAGATTAAAAACAAAGGTGAAAAATGCTCAAACTCATCACTTTCTAATTTTTACTACCTTTTGCTATTATCTATAATCTTGAGAATCTTTACAGCTGTAGAAATATGGCATAAATATATAATATATAATATATAATGGCATGCTACTGTGCATTTCTTTTCAGCTCTGCATTCAGTGACATCACACCGGTAGCTTGAAATCAGCCCTGGTAGGAGTATTTACACCACAGAAGTAGGTAAGTATGATAAATCAGGTTTTGATTTATCGTTCTGTTGAGTGTCTAGACCAGCAGTTGGCCATGGGCCAAATCCAGCCCACTAACTATTTCTGTAAATAAACTTTATTGCAACACAGCCAGGCCCACTCATTTCCATATCTGTGGCTGCTTTCACATCCCAAGAGCAGTTGAGTAGTTGCAACTACACGGCCTGCAAAGTCTAACATATTTACTATCTTGCTCCTTACAGAAGAAATTTACCGACCCCCCAGGTCTAGCCTTAAGAAAGTAATGGAGGAAATGTTAATAATGTAGATTAAATGTAAATATGTCCTGTCTATAGCTGCTACAGGCAGATCTCATTTTATTTCGCTTTACTGCACTTCACAGATAGTGCGGTATTTACAAATTGAAGGTTTGTGGAAACCCTAGTTGAACAAGTCCATAGGCGCTATTTTTTCAACAGCATTTGCTGGCCTCATGTCACTGTGTCACATTTTAGTAATTTTCACAATATTTCAAACTTTTTCACTATTATACTTGTTACAGTGATCTGTGACCTTTGATGTTGCTACTACAACTTGCTGAAGGCTCAGGTGATGATTAGTGTTTTTTAGCAATTAAGTATTTTTAAATTAAGGTATGTACTTTTTTTAGACATAATGCTATTATTGCACACTTAATAGACTACAGTATAGTGTAAACATAACTTTCATATGCACTGGGAAACCAAAAGATTCAGGTAACTCACTGTATTGCAGGGGTCTGGAACCGAACCTGCCATATCTCTGAGGTATGCCTGTACATTGTAAATAGCCACACACACGCAAAAAAAGCTGAGCAAATATACTCCCGGTATTTGAAAACTGTGATCTAATACAGTAAAGAAGTCGATCAGGTCATTGAGAAATGAGTTGAATTCCAACATCTTTGTTCTTTCACTTTTTCACTTTCTTAAATCAACATTCATGTTGGAACTACACTTGGTCATCAGTTATAACCATAGGTTGACTATGGATGCAAGAGTTAGGCAAAATTCAAGGAAAGTATACTGTAAGAATAAACTGGCTATACCGAATTCACAATAAAGAGTATTGTAGAATTTTATTAGATTTCTTTCAGTAAAATTTATGATAAACACACATTCACACACACACATACACACTTTGTTTCAGAGAGCCCATTGTTAAACCTTTACAAGCACACACACTCTCCACTAGAATGTAAGTTCCTTGATGGTAGGAATTGTTTTTTTTTTTTATTCCAGCGCTTAGAACACACCTAACACATAGCAGACACACAGTCAACATATGTGACATGAATGAACATATGAGCATAGTTGGGAACCCACGTTTCATGGGTTGACGGTCAGACCTTACGTTTCCAGCTCCAACATTATCCAGCTGTGTGGATAAATTATTTAATTTCTTTGAACCCTGGCTTCTTTATTAAAACAAACAAACAAACAAACAAAAAGACGGGGGAATCTTCCTACCTCACAGGGAGATGGTGACAATATATGCCTCTGCCTGGCACCTACTAGGTTTCTCCACAGACAGGAGTTTCCTCCTCACCCTCCACCCCTGCCATCCACATACTCCTCAGAGACTCAGCCCTGCCACTGTCACACATTTCAGTGATGTCACAGCCCCCTCCCTGGGAGCCCCAGCACAATCATCCTGATGCCCAGCCTGAGCACTGGCTGAGCTGAGAGAGGCAGGGGGCAGGCAGTGCCTGGCACCAGTCTTGCTCCATCTGTCTCTGAGGCCTCACAGCTCCAGCATGAGTCCATCAGCAAAGAAGAGGCTCAAGAATACAGTGGTTTCCAAGGTTGGATTTGGGACTAGACCCAGTGGGGGTCTCAACAAAGAGTCCAACCATGCCCAGGATGGGGACCTTCCAGCCTGGGGGGAAGAGGGAGAGGTGAAGGGTGAAGGGAGGTCAGGAGAGTTAGAATGGGCTGTTTCCACCCCCAAACCAAGGTGACAAAACTCCCAGTCTAGGGTTGGTCACACCAAGCCCAGCCCAATATGGAGGCGTTCGGGGGGTTCCTACTGTGTTAGCATTCCCCCCCCGCCCCCCCCTCTCTGTCAGATGCAAGATGAGGAACTACGGGACAAGATACAGCAGCCTGTCAGCAAAGTAATTGCGCGGAAACGACTTAAAGCGGTGAGGCGCCCCGTTTTGGTGTCTGCTTAGGAGGGCCTGAGCCCCCATGCAGTGTTGCTCCTGGCTGCCAGGCCGAGTGACCCGGGAGGAGTCACCAGGCCCTGCCCTGAGCTGAGCTGAGCGAAAGTCCGGGTGGCGGGGTGGGACGCTATCCCAGGAAAGCTTAAGCTTCCGTTTTTCTGGCCCCTCGCCCCTGGCAGGTGCTAAAAAACTTGTCGCTCTTGAAGCTGCTCAAGAGCTCGAACCCTCGGACCCAAGAACTGCATAACCTGGCCAAAAGGTGTTGGAATTCACTGCTCAGAGCTCTGAAGATCCTCAGGGTCTCCTCTGGGTGAGCATGGCCCACCCATGGCCCCTATCATGGGCCCAGTAGCCACCTTAACTAGGAACTGGCACCATGCTAAGGAATTTTGCAACCTGCATTTTGACTAGGCTCTGGGAGAAAGGTAGTTATTTATTAGCCCTATTTTACTGAGGAGCTGAGGCTCAAGAGATCTTGTAACTTGTCCCATTAACTGGACTGGTAAGTGGCAGAGCTAGAATTTGAAGCTGTTCCCAGCTGATATCAGAGCTGTTGTCATAAGCCTGGTCATAATCACCCAACCACGGGACTAACCACCACCCGGTGCTCTGAGCAAGAGGGGCCACCCCTTCTGCCTCTCCCAAGTCAACACCACGCAGAGATTAACCTGCAAACTAGTCATTCTGCTGAGGCTCAGTTTCCTCACAAGTCACATCAGGATGCTAAGAAAGCTGACATGAGGCACCTGCTAAGTGCCAGGTACCATGCAAAGCATTTTCCCACTTAGTTTATTCTTCACAAAAATCCTATTAAGTAGAAGGAATTACCCCAGTTTTACAGATGAGGAAACTAAGGCTCTGACAGGTTACCTTTCTTGCCCCAAATCACACAGGTGGTAAGAGGCAGAAGCAAATTGGAACCCCAGTTTGTCTCCAAAGCCTGTGCTCTCCAAGCCGCTCTGCTCTTCCCTGCCTCCTGCTTTGCAGGACTGTTGTGAGGGTCCTGGGCCTGACACCCAGTGGGCACCCAATCGGCAGTGGCCATTATTATCCTCTGTATTGTCATTATCCTGAGCCTGAGGCCTCTCTCTCTCCACACACTCATCTAGGACGGGGGCTGCCACATTGCAGGGGACTCAGTCTACGACAGACACCCCTGGGGAAAGTCTCCTAACCCCTCTAGTTAACTCCACCCCTCTGGCTCCTCCCCTGAGTTGGCGTCCTCGATGCAGGTGCTCAGGGAACACTGAGCCAGAAGGGTCAGGATCATCTAGTCCCAGAGATTTCCAAGCCTTTTTAAAGCAGCAGAGCCACTCTTCAAACTTCTGTCCCCAACCCCCAACTGTGTGGTTGGAGGGAAGCTATCCTGCCCCTCACCCTGCCCCTCCAGGGGTGGGGGGTGGTCATTTGAGATACTTTCTAAGACTTCTTGAAACACAATTTGAAAAAAAAAAAAAAAACACCCGAAAACAAAACACTGGACCAGTCCACTCCATCAACTGAAATCCAAAGAGGCAGAATCCTAACCTAGTGGCCGATGCAGGCAATATATATTTCTAGGTGTCCTAACTACTAGCCATTGCCTCAGGCCTTTCCAACCTCTTACATCCCTTCTGCTGGTACTTATCACCACATCCCCTGCCCCCAGGAACAAGACCTCTGAGTGGTAGAGAAGCTTCTTTTCAGGCCCTCTCTAGCTTTCCTGACAGGCTCCCTGAGCTGACTGCAGAACAGCTGTCTCGGTCTAGCTGGAGGACCAGGACATTGGTCTTGCTCTGCTGACTGCCGCTCCTCTCCCTGCCAGGCACGAAGACGTCTGGGATACAGTAGAACAAAATAACAAAGATCTTCAGGAGGCTGGGTGTCCCAACAAGAAACTGGACTCCAAGAAATCAGAGCCCCTGAGGGAACCTGAAGACCCGGAGCAGTCAAGGCCCAAGGCGGCACTGCGGGAGGGGCACACGGCACAGCAAGCAGTGCCGCATGAGGAGGAGCGGCCGGAGCCTGAGGTCCCCATGACGTCCAAGGGTCGTGGCCTGCCCACTGGCCCTGGAGCCCAGGAGAGGCAATCACCCACTGCGGACCCCCGGGTTGTCTTCCTGAAGACCCACCAGTACAGACCTCCCATGGAGGATATGAAACAGCTGGACACAGCAGACCAGTGGATCTGGTGTGAGGGGCTGCCCACACGAGTCCACCTCCCAGCGCCCCGGGTGATGTGCAGACCATCCGCCCTGCGCTGGGTCAAGCGCTGCTGCACCCGCCTCTGCTCGGCATCACTTGAGCTGCCAATGGTCCGTCCATACAAGGTGTGACAATGCCACTGCCAGGCTAGGGTGAGACACAAGCCCCAAGCCAGGCCCTGAGCTGGGCCCAGAGTCAGAGGGCTTAGGATCCAGAGTCTTGGGGGCTGTGGCTGGCAGTGCTGGGAGGCGCTACCTTCATGCCCAGAGAGGGAAGCCCAGAGAGGTGGAAGCCATTGACCAAGTCCACACAGCAGGGCAGTGGCCAGGCTGGGTCCTCTCAGGACTTGAGTAGGGGCTCTGGGGAAGGAGGGCACTGGGAGTGTGGTTCTGAGGTGAGTCATCCACTGCCTGGAGGCCTCAGGAGGGGCCATCTGCTATGGCTCAGAATCTCACAGAAGTCTGAGTGAGTTTAGGGATTTCCAAATGTGGGGCTAAGGGGAGGGGGCGTGGTCAAGTAAGGTTCTTCTGCATCTCATCCCCTCTTAGATAAACTCTGCATTTGTTTTATTTATTCGTGCCTCAAATAAGACCTACTCTGGACAAAAGTTCCTTAGCAAAAGAAAAAGCAGAAATACTCCAGCCCCTCCACTGAGGTCCCAAGAAAGGAAGTGGGTGATGGGCCTGGGGGTCCAGTTGAATGGGAAGCTGCCCCTTCAGCAAACCGGGCATCTCCAATCTGCCAGACACCGCAGCGCCCTGGTCCCTGAGCCCTCTCCCTGGACGCCAGCGCCCTCTGGGGGTGGTCTTAGCTTCTAACTGACGCTGAGGTCTCTGCTCGCAGGTGACACCTTGGATGGGAACCAGAGGTGTGCGGAGAGGGCGGAGATCGCGCAACCATCTGGACGGGAGGGATGGGCGGGAAAATTCGCGAGTCTACAAATAAAATCTCCCATATGGCGCTGAAGAATACTGCCGCTGGCCCTGCCTCTTTATCTGGGGTTGGAAAGGCTGGAGGAAAGAGGCCCTCCGCGGAGGTAAGGTGGGGGAGCGGGGAGAGTCTGAATCACTTCTTCAGGTTAATTCCACTCCATCCCCAGGTCCCTACGGTCAGCGTAGAAGCCGTAACAAAGAAGCAAGCGGGCAGCTCCCTTCCCCCGCCTCTGCAAGCTGGCCTCCTGAGCGGCGCTCTCCATGAAGTCATAGAAGGGGGGCGTTGGTTGTGCGCTTCCTGGGTGCCAGGTGCCTCACAATGGCCCTGCAGGCCAAGGAGAGGAGGAAACCACCGCGGCGCCGAGAAGCTAAGGTCTTGCGCAGGCTCACGCCGCTGGGAAGTGGCACAGCAAGAACTCTAATCTAGGTCTCCTGGCTGCTCCCCGTTCCATTTCCCGAAGAAGGGGAAAAGGCGTAACGCAGCATCCAGCCCGTCACGCACGTGCATTGCGCCCAGATTATCACGGCTCCGAGTGTCAATAAATGCCAGCCGGAAATGTGAAATGTGCCCCGCCTGGGCCACGGAAAGCACCAAGTCAGGCGGGGGACTGGTACTTCGTCCTACTGCTCCCGTGGGATACAGCGCGTCCATCCTCCAGCCCCAAGTCCGGTCGGGGTCACCCTCTGTCGGTAGGAGCCACAGGGCCCTGAATATGCAGTTGGGGAGAGGAAAACAGAGGCGGCCCAGGCTTTCTCTGCACAAAGACTATGATCCTGGTCCTCCGTATTCCCCTGGAGACAGGCTGTGTGCAGCGGGCGCCCTCAGGAGAGCAGCAGAGCCATCGAGGGGCGCAGAGCCCTCCACCCTCACTCCCAGGGAGCCAGGACACTGATGGAGATCCTCAGATTGGGAGGGAGAGAGAAGGATGGGAAAGGCTCCCGCTAAACCGGCCGGCTCGCACCCCTCCTCTCCACTGGGGCTCAGCACCCTGACTGATCATCCGCCAGGAGGCCGCCAGCGGAAACCGGGCCGCGAGAACAGCCTGAGCGGGGCCTGGCGCTGGACCGTTCTGCACCGCACTGCTCAGCCTCGGGAACGGCGACCTAACGCCCCCGCAGCGCGCTCCCTACCTGCGGCCACCCAGGCGCGGCGCTCCCGTCCCGAGCACCCCGCCCCGCCCCCTCCGCGCAACCTCCACTCCCGTAACCTTCACTTCAAGCTGTCTTCCCGCTAAGCTTGCAATCCAGCCCATTTCCTGGGTAGTCTCCATTTCGGTTCCCTTGCTGGGCATCAGTCACATCAACCTTCTATTCGATCTTTCCTCCCAAGCAACTTCCGTTCCATCAACCTTCAAGTAAACTTCTGTCCAGCGTGCTCTATCAGCGGGCGATTAGGGCAGCGCGCTCCCAAACAAAAAACCAAACCCTGTGTGTGTGGCGGGGTGGGGGAGGGCATGCACTAGTCTTCATGGGAACCTTCCCCGGGGAGCCCCAAGTGGGGGCCCGAACGGCCTGAGCCTAGGCGAGATTGGCAACTTCTGCTTTGCCCAATTGGGAGCCAGAGCTGGGCCCCAGCTTCCCACGGGCAATGCCATCAAGTGAGCAGACAGAAGCCTGTGTGCCTAGGCTGGGACCCAGCGTGGCCAGGGTGTCGCTGGGGAAGCAAGGATGCAGGCCTCATGCATGTGAATGACTCCCAGCAGTGCACTCCTTCCAGCCTTATCCCTTCCACCTGCTGGCATTTAGGCTCAGGCAACCTGCCTCCCATAATCCCAGAACTAGGGTCTCCCCACTACCATTCTCCCATTGTTTAACCACTTTAACCTGAGGCCCCTCTTCAGAGTTCAGTCAGATCCTGATTCCGGCAGGATGCTGCAACCCATAATCTCAGGGATAAGAGACCGCAGGAGAGATGGCTCCCTAACAGTTAACTGGGGGAAATTTTTTAATGTTTGAATTTTAACAAGTCACATGACCTCTCAGAGCCTATTCCAACTGTTTATTAAAAGAGGGATACTAATAGACGTTCCAGAGGGCTTTGGGCAAATCAGGCTTGGTGTAGTTGAAACCAGTTTGTGGGACGTTGAACATTCGGCCTTTTTTCCAGGCCCCCTTGCTGTAATAAAGCCAGTACTGGCCCTGTTTCTCACTTATGAGCAGCTGCCTAACTGCCCACCTTTAGGGAACTAGCTTTTTGTTTAGAAAGCCAATCTTTTTTTTTTGTTTTGCGGTATGCAGGCCTCTCATTGTGGCCTCTCCCGTTGTGGAGCACAGGCTCCGGACACGCAGGCTCAGCGGCCATGGCTCACGGGCCCAGCCGCTCCACGGCATGTGGGATCTTCCCGGACCGGGGCACGAACCCGTGTCCCCTGCATCGGCAGGCGGACTCTCAACCACTGCGCCACCAGGGAAGCCCTAAAAAGCCAATCTTATGTTCACATTCACAAAACAGTATCTGGATCCCGGAGACTGTCCCTCTCCTAATCTGGGCCATGTACCACTTAAACATGATTGGTATATGAATGGGGATGAGGTTGCTGAGGCAGACAGGCCTAGCTTCTTATCAGCTGTTTGATGCTGGGGAAAGCTGTTTACTCCTAAGCCTCAGTTTCACTGTCTGCAAAATGGGGAGAACGGTGGTGCCTATCTCATTGGGTTAAGTTAGAAACATAAATCACTTTACAGTGCGTGGCACATAGGCCCTCAATACTTGGTGGCTGTGCCTAGGTCATGGGCAAGCCTGTCCCCTACCTAACAGTTGAGGCTTTGAAGAAAGATATCTCCTCTGTAAAATGGGAAGGGGGCAGCGGTCCCATAATTCTAACTGCTTAGATTCATGGATCACTTTCTTATAGGTCAGGCACAGCACTAAATGCTTTACATTATGACATCTCACTGAATCCTCACAAAAACTCAGGGAAGTTCAACCCAGGGAAGGTTAAGTAGCTTATCCAAGGTCTCAGAGCTGGTAATGGGACTCCAGGACTTAACCTTGCACTCCATGGCAGCTCTCTAAAGCCTTCTAACATTGGGCCCCTAGAATTCTCCCTGGCTTGGCCAGGTAGGCAGGTCAGGGATTAAAACTCTCAGCTCCCTCTACTCCCCTTGTTTCAATGTTGTTCCACCATCCTTTGCTACTTTCCTACAGAAAACCTCAAGCACGCAGTAGCTCTTAATTCCCGCTCCACAAAGAACCTCTCTTGTGCCCAGAACTGGCCTCTCCTTCCCCTGCCCCTGAGGCTGTAGTCCCTGGGTTACAGGCTGACTGCCCCCGGGGACTGCGAGAAGGAAGCTACCCTGATCTGGGAGTTGTTGAACAGAGTCTAAGACTCTGCTTCCAGGGGAACCTAACCTGTTTGAGCTGTGCCTCACAAAAGACACACAGGGACCTGGAGCTTCCCGCCTCACTGGTGCCTGCTGGCTGCCATTCCGGCCCCCATTTGGCTCTGATCTGGACAGGCCTGCCTAGAACTAGGGGTTAGAGGCACCCTCTGAGCTAGACATCCCTTTCTCCTTTCCCATCCTTCTTGCGGGTTATAAACTATTCTGAGCACCAGCTATGCACTAGTCTCCACTTGTCTCTCCAAATGGTAGTGGACGGGATGGGGCGAGGCGGGGGGGATGTCTAGACGTCAGACCCCTAGAAAGTCAAGAGCTACACCAACTCAGTGGTAGGGTGGTGGTAACTTTCGGATCTAGGTACTTTCCTTTATCCTTTGGAAATAAAAATATTTCCAACATTCCTACGTTCACTTGGAAATCTGTGGCCATATTTAATGTACTACCTATCAGTTTTTCTTGGAAAGCAAGTAATATTTACACAGTTTACATCCTTAGTATTTAAAACGATACAGTAGGATGAGAACTTAACTATTAATCTCTTCAGAATGAGTTTATTTTTATTTATTTATTTATTTTTTTCGGTACGCGGGCCTCTCACTGTTGTGGCCTCTCCCGTTGCCGAGCACAGGCTCCGGACGCGCAGGCTCAGCGGCCATGGCTCACGGGCCCAGCCGCTCCGCGGCATGTGGGATCTTCCCGGACCGGGGCACGAACCCGTGTCCCCTGCATCGGCAGGCGGACTCTCAACCACTGTGCCACCAGGGAAGCCCCCAGAATGAGTTTACTAATGTCACTACCGGAACCCAAATCCTGGCTCTGCCAGCTCCTAACATGTAACCTTGGACAAGTTCCTTACAGTTTCCTCATCTGTAAGATACAGATGATGCTATTTCCTACTTCAGAGGGTTGTTGTGAAGATTAAGTGAGCAAGGAGATGCAGAGCACTTAGTCTGCTGCTGGCCATCTCTTTATGAAGCACTCAATGGATGTTATTTATTACTTCCATTGCCCAGTCCTCTCTGGAACTTGCCTCTAGACACTGCTTTGTCACTTTAGAATTCATAAAAATCTCAGGAAACTCACATATTTTTGACCCCCAACTGTCATTCAGCTTAGTCATGATATTATTAAAAAACACAAAAAAACCCACCTTGGCTCCCCCGACCTTTGGCAGTTTTCATAAATCCAACTGACACTCAAGGGGCAGAGATCTGTCATCGAAGATGTGCAGGACAGCACCAGCCTCTGTGGGAAACTCCCAAAGAGTTGTGCCAACACAGCTGGAGCCACCACCACCAGAGCTGGCCACAGGAGCCTGCAGCCACATGATGTGAGTGCTCTGAGGCTGGCCTCAAAATAAAGTTAGTCACCTGCCTTTAGAGTCTGGGGGGAAATCCATCCACCCAGGGGAAGCCATTTCAGCTGGTCATACCTCCTGGACCCCGCAGCTAGGATTAGAATCCCATTAACAACCTGCTTCCTCCCAGCTTGGCTAGAGTGCCCTGAGTTACTGAGGTGCCTCACCTGGGCATTTTCCCAGCCTCTGCCCAGGCATGTTCACTCTTAAACCTTCATCCTGTCGGCCTCAACTTCCTATTCTGCAGGGCTGTGAGTCAGGAGGCTAGAAAGGCTTCCTGAGGAGATGGCAAAAGTCTCCAACTGTGTAGCCCTAACACTGAAAGCTGAGTACTGACAGCTCTCTCAGGCAGGCTCTGGAGGACCCAAAGGGGAGCAGCAGTGGTTTCCAGGCAGAAATGGGTCTAGACCAGTGCATTCCACTGGGCATGTTCAGAAGTCACTGGCAAATGGGAAAGGTACCCTGAGAGTCATGGCAGTTCACCCAAGGCGTGGCGGAGAAGGCTGCAGGCGGGGGTGGGACACAGGTGTCCCCGGCACTTAGTGTTTTAACCAGTTGGAGGAATACTCGGGCTCAGGAAAAAAAGAAGGTGGCCTAATCATTCTTTATAGCTCCCGAGCACAGCATTACAAAATAAGCACAGGCAGAACCATGGAAAAACTATATTTATGTTCACAGGAAGGGCAGCTGTATGCCCCTCACAGAGGACACTCCACCCCAAAGAAAAATCTTAGTAGCAAATTCCTATCTCCCTCGGCACTATCAAGTGCACCTCAAGCTGGAAGGCTGGGCTTCCTGTGTCTGGGCGCCCACTGTACCCTTCCCACTGTGTAATTCCAAACAAGGAAGGAAAAGGGAACCATTGCCAGAATGGAGGTCCGTGGGAGCTGGGATGCCCGGTCATTCCTAGAGAACAGGCAGTGACTCTAGTTCGAGGGTTTGATGGGGAGCGACGCTAAGATTCTTCTCTGGGTCCTATGGCCTGCTATGTTGAAAGCTGGCAGCAGGGTGGAGGCCCAGTAGAGAGAACCGGAAGAAAGTCAGTCACGGGTTCACTGGTGTACACACACGTGTGTAGCAGGACACAGGTTGTGCGTTTTCTTTCTGCTTGATGCCTCCACCTGCCATCCTCTCACTGACAGTAGCCTGCTACTTTGCGCCTACATCTTTCTGTGGCTCTGGATCCAGAAACCAAGTGTTGCTCCAAACAGAATAGCTGCAGTTCAGCAGCATGGCAAAGCTAACAGCTGTCCCAGGGAGGTGAGACAGATGGCTAGAAGAGTGGTTCGCTGTGATCAGATATCCTTGATTATTTTTTTTTCCTTTTTAAAATAACAGGCTGGCGACAGGTATGGTGGCTCAAGAGTGACATGGTTCTGATTCTGTTATTACCCTGAAAGAGGTCCCCCTTGCCGACCTCCCAGATACCAAGGCTTCAGTGGACAGAGGCCGTTCTTGCAGCTGTGATCCTGCCTGCTACCTGCCTCCTTGACGGGGCCTCATCTCTCTCCCACACCAACAGAGACTTCACATTTCCCGGGTTCCTCTCAGGCCTGGGCTGGACCTCATCTGGACAGTCGGAGCAGCCCAAGGTGTCAAGTGCCCAGCTGGGTGTCCAAAGGACCTGACTCTAGACACTGGACTTCGGGGCTGAGTTGAGGGGGATCTCCTTGAGCTCCGACCGCATGCACAGGTACTCCCCGATGACAGCCATGAGTGCAATGCACACGGCCTGGACCAGCCACCAGGTCAGCGCCGAGGGGAAACGGGAGCTGTAGAACCAGCAGCCCAGGAGGTGAAAGAAATGGACAGTTACAGTGAAGTCCAGACACTGCTTCCCTCGCCGGATGAAGTGCAGCAAGCCCAGGGCGCTGTGGGGAGAGGACGGCAGCGAGTTGTCACTGGGTTGTCCTGGCCTTAGGTTAGGTTACCTGGGGGAGCAGGGACAACTAGGATGACAGCAGAGTGGTCAGAAGCAAGCAAGAGAAGTGGGAGGCAGGGGTCACATTATCAGATGCCCAGAGGAACCGGGCAGGTGATGCTGAGAGTGGATCAGGCTGGGGAGAAGGAAAAAGTACGAGCTTGATGATCAGTGCAGCTGCCACTCAAAGGGATCCCAGAGATTGGTGGGGGCTGTGGCAGCATGAAGCATACAGTTTCATCTAAAGTGGGGCCTGCAGCTAGGCAAGTCACCATGCTAGAATGCTGGCCTGGAATCAATCGATCATCCCATTTTTTAACAGAAGCCAAAAATCTGTATTTTTAACATAAAATATCCTGATTTTTAACTAAGTGAAAAAAGTCTTAAACACCCTGCATGGGTTGACAACTGTGTAAGCCAAACAGAACATATCTGGGAGCCAAATTCAGGTCAAAGTCACCCCACCAGTTTTCAACTTCCAGTGTAAGGTCAAGAACAGTAATGTGAAAGGCATCGTTCGAAGCACCTCCTGTGAATTAACTCACGTAACCCTTACCACTATGAGGTGGGTAATATTATTAGCCTGATTTTACTGATGAGGAAACTGGGGCTTAGACAGATTAACTTGTCCACAGTCACTAGACTAGTGGTGAAGCTGAGAGTCAAAGCCAAGTGAGTCGGCTTCCAGAGCCTAAGCTCTTAATCACTTCCCTAAACCACCTCTCAGTCAAAGCCATCAGGATACAGGTGAGGACCCAAGGCCTAGAGAGAAGGGAAGGAACTTGGCCAATGGCACATGGGCCCAGAATAGACTGACTCCCAGTGCAATCTTTTCCTCATCTGATTCCACATCACGGAAGTGATCTGAGATGAAAGCTGTCCCAAGGCAGCATGCACAGAATGACACAAGAGCTTTCCAGCTAAGTCAAAACAGCGATCAAAGAAACCCTATAGTGGAGCCAGTCCCAGAACTGGCCTCTGCCACCCATTTTAGTCCACCACTGCCCAGGAACAAGTGCCAGCCTGTTTCATGTCCGAATTTAGGAAGTTAGTTCCAGTGCTAAGACCCCAAAAGCTGGATAGCAAAACTGGTGATACTCACCAGGTGAGGGCGTTGAGGACGAAGGACATCGTGGAGAGCCGGCCTGGAGAGGTGGAAAAACCCAGGATCTGAGGGGGAATCACAAATGGAAATATGCTGGAGAAGTGACCTGGCAGAGCCCCAGGCTCCACGACCCCAGCAGCCCCGCTCAGGAACAAACATCATTCCAGGACCACAGAAGCCAACAGGCCTCTTCATCTGTATGGCAACCTACTTCCACCAAGCTGCTTTTACAGACATCCACCACTGTATCTCACCTGACCCCTCACAGCAGCCGGGAAGGGATCATTATCCTATTTTTACAAAGGAGGAATAAAAATTCAAAGAAGTTAAGTCACTTGCCCAAAGTGACAGGGTAAATAAACAGCAAAAGAGTTAGAACGGGGTTCAGCAAGGCTCCTAAGAAGGTACTACTAGGCACCTGGTGGGTGAGTGACCTCCACCACTGTCCATATACGGTACTATCCAATACCAAACATCTGCACACTTTCAGTTTTCAAAGGCCTTAACATTCATTATCTCATATCATCCTCACAACAACCTCATAAAGTTGTTGTTGTTGTTACTGTTACCTCTTTTTGGATAATAACTTGCTTATTATTAACTTTTTTTGGATAATAACTTGCCCAAGGGCTACATAGAGAATAAGCAGCAGGAGGAAAGATTCCATCCCAGATCCCCTGGCTACAAGAACTGTGCTTATTACCATACACCACAGCTGCCTCTCTGAAGCAAAACACCGCTCCACCCTCCCATTACACTTTATAAGGCACTTTCTTACTCCTAGGCCCCTCTGGCCCTCATAACATTTTGCTGAGGATTATTCTATTCCAGAAGAGGAAACAGGCTCAGAAAGATAAAGCAACTTGCCCCAAATCCCACAGCTGGTATGTTTCAGCCTACATTGGACACTAAGCATTTCTGAATCCAAAGCCAGGCTCTTTGTACTGCAGTCTACGACCTCTATGCCAGCGGTCTCATGATTTTGCAGACAGGAAAACTGAGGTTCAGAGAGATGACAACACTCGCCCCAGGTCACACAGCTAGTGCATGGAACTTAGAGACCTGACTCCGAAGTCCAGGAAGTTCCCATTATACTCCGTGAATGCTCTTTTATCCATCTCCCGTCCCCAATTTGGCACCCGAGAATCTGGGGCTCAGAGAAGTGAAGTCACTTTTTCAGGGTCAGAAAGGAGATGTATCAGGTTGCCTGGAACGCAGGCCCCTTCCTTTGTACTAATCTGCCTCCCTGTCATTCCATTTTATGGATAGGGCAGCCAAGGCTCAGAAAAGTGATATCCTTTTCCCAGGGCCACAAAGCGAGAAGGTGACCCAGCCAGGTCTAGAGCCCAGTAGTGTCAGACCACCCGGTGAGGCCGAGACGCCGCCCGCGCCGGCCCGGGGACCATACCTCGGCGTCGAACATCTGGTCCAGCGAGGGGCTGCTGCGCACCAGCCCGTCCACCAGCGCCAACCACAGGCCCAGCGAGCCGTAATACACGGTCTGCATGAGGACGATCTGCGACAGGATCAGCAACGGGTCCCACACGTAGCTGCGGAACTGGCCCGC
>NW_006791814.1:4589974-4601310 GCF_000442215.2 Lipotes vexillifer | reverse complement strand
CCCGGGGCGGCGGACCTGCCCCGCCATGCCGGCCCGCGGGGCCCGGCCGCCGCCCGGGCCTGGGTCAGCGCCACCGCCGCGCCATGGGCCCCGGGCCGCCCCGGCACCTGAGAGGACACACGCCGGGCCTCAGCCCGCCGGCCGTCACCATGGCAACGTCGCCCAGTCGGGAGGAGGGACTGGGACCGAGGGGGCGAGCCCATTCCGGGAGTTGGGGGGGAGGCCGGGGCGGACAGACCCATTCCCAGAGGGAGGGGAAATCCTGCCCGTTCCAGCAGCTGCTCGGGCCCCGCTCGTACTCGAGCTCCTGTGGGGTTCACTCACCGGGTGACGGACTCGAGGATCGAAGCTTCCGAGCGCAGCGCAGCCTCACCGACTGGCCCCCGAAACGGTGCTGACAGGCAGGACCATGGAGGAGAGGCCCTACCGGCCTAGAGAGGCAAAGCTCCAGCTGCTGTTGCGACTGTAGCCGCTGCGTAGGAAGGAAGCGTTTCCGGGGACAGCGGTGGAGGGGCGGGGCTTGACATTGCGCAGGCGTAGCGGGTGCAGTCTTCGGCTGAGCCACCTAAATGAGAGTAGGGAAGCCCGGAAGCGAAGTGTGCACATGCGCAGAAGAAAGAATGAAGGCGAACGGAAGTGGGGCACCAGAACGGTAGAGCTAGCGTGCCCTCTAGAGGGAAATCTTGGAAGAAAAGGAGGACGGCTAGGGTAGAAAATAGAGGAAGGGTCAAGGGCGAGGGAAAGATGTTTGGGAATTAACGAGGTGATAACGTCGACTCTGTTTTCAGCCTAGATTCCCAACGTTTTCTTTCTCCTAGTTAAATCCTGGGATAACTTGAAATGAACTTGCCAGCAATTCCACATATGATTTTGCCACTGTTTCCGGGTTACAGATGGTAAAACTAAGGGCCCGAGAAGGAAAGGAATATACTGTCTCAAAGACATAGAATTAGTGGCAGTCAGAATTAGAGTTCAGGTATTTCCAATACCACAGCACTGATTTCGTGCCCTACTGAGTGCCAGGAAAATTTGCACACGTTCGAATGAGACAGCCCCTGCCCTCAGACACAACCTAACTGTATTAGAAGGCAGAGTAGTGGGTGTTTTATAATGTGGATATCCATTTATATATATATATATATATATATATTTAAAATGGGGGTGGGGGAAAGCCCAGGTTCTGAAGTCATACCTGGAAGCAGATCCCGAGGCTGCCTGCCACCATAGTTGTTTCTCTCTGCCTTCTCTTCTGAGTCCAAATAGTGTGGACAGTCAGTAAATATGTGCTGAATGAGTCAAGAATAGAGAAAGGGCAAGAGCAAATTGATGAGTCATTTCACTCCTGCCTCAGCCGACCGAAACCCATCGATTTCCTTGATCATAGGTTCTCCTTCTCCGGAATGGAAAGAAGGGAAGTAACTGGTTCCAGGAAGAGTCCAGGTTTTCTAGCCTGCTCTACTAGCTGTGTGATTAGCAAGCCGCTTTCTTCTTTAAACCTCAGCTTCCCTGTTTATGAAATGAGGAGTTAGACAAGATTAATATTTTCCATCATTTAATCTACCCTCCACTAATTATTTTCCCATTAAAAAAAGCTTATCAAAGACCTATGTAACTTGCCAATCAGAACTTCTGAACAGCATGTGTTAACCATGGTATCACCTTGAGTTGTTACAGTTCCAGACAAAGGTAAAGAAACATGAGACGCTATCAAGAGTAAGTGTGTGACTTCCCTTATCGTTTGGAAATATTGTAAACAGTTCACTTGGACTCCAGCTTGGAAGTCATTAAGGCTCAAAGATTTCTGAGGTGATTTCCAGTTCAACTATTCTTTTAGGCACCTCATTTCAGCTCACCAAATCTCTCTGGTGCATTAATGACTCACATGATCTAGTGCTTCTGAGAAAACATCTTCTGTTTATTAAGTATCTATGTGATCTTGTTTCATCCTCATAGTCAGAGAAGGTACTGGAACTCCCTGGCAGTCCAATGGTTAGGACTCTGCACTTTCACTGCCGAGGGCCTGGGTTCAATCCCTGGTCGGGGAACTAAGATCCCACAACGGCCAAAATCATCATCATCATCATCATCAGAGAAGATAGATATTATCCCCCACTTTAAAGGTGAGGAAACTGAGGCTCTGAGAGTGGGGCGTGACTCTACCTAGGTCAGAGAGCTCATAGGAAGCTGAGCTGGGATTCAAACCCAGGACACCTGACTCCAAACACCAAGATACCATTCCAGAATTTTAAAAAAGAAAAAAGAAAGAAAGGAAGAAGACAGTGAAATATGTGTGGGATAGTGGGAAGTGGGAAAGGAGCAGTGAATCCCTAGGCTTAAGTGGTTCAGGGTGAGGGATTAAGGAGAGGTTGGAAGAGAGGCTCAGGAAAAGTGCTTGAGAGGTTCAACTGAGTTTCGGCAGGCAGCTTCCTTTCTTCCAGGTGCTACATGGTGTGTCTCTTCATGAGTTGGGCCCCCTCAAGTCACATCTGGGCCTTCTCCACCCCATCTCCTCCCACAGGAGAAAGGGGAGGGAACGCCTTCCTTCCTGGAAAATGCAGGTAGCCCTGAGGCATTGGGACTGGTGGATAGCTGGTGTCTGAGTCATCCCTGGATTCTGGAGCTCACCTTTGGGAAACCCCCATGGGCCTGCCAGACAGCAGTTTCCTTTTCCCTGCAGAATTTCAGCTCTTGAATTCCTACCTTTCCAAGCCCCGGAAATGGGCAGTGTCCCAAGTCTTAATTTGGCTACGAGAAGGAAACTAAGCTGAGGAAAACCACGGTAATACCCTTGGCCAGTCTTCGTGACCCATTTTGAGAATTTGACTATAGGTGGCCTGGAAAAGGAAAATGAGCTTTGGGTTCAGACCACAAAGCCTGTGCTAGGGCCCCGCCAACTTGCCATGTGACCTTGGGCAAGTCCCACGCTGGATCTTAGTATCCCAAACTATAAAATCAAAGAGGTTCCTTGGACTCCAACTTCCAAACGTAGTCCATGGCCCTGAGCCATCTGAGTCACCTGAGGAACATATACAGTCAGATTCTCAAGCCTTGCTGAAAACCGAAGTCTGAACCTCCAGAAGCAGAGTACAGAAATCTGTAAAGAGCTTCCCAAGTGATTCAGAGGAACATCCGCATTTGATAATTACAGAACAAGATGATCTGTAATTGACCTCAAACTAACTCTCCTGCTAACAGAAAATTGTGCTGTGACCTTGCCCCATCCACAGCTCTCTTTGGGCCTCAGGGTTTTCTTCCCCTGTCTGTAATATGAGTGGGTTGGACTAAAATAGCTGATCTCCAAGGGCCTTTCCCACGCTGCCAAGTTTGTAGTTTTCAAACTTATGAATGAAACTTTAAACTTTGGGTCAGAGGCAGAATGACAAAAAGCCACAAGCTGGGACAAACTGTCCTCTGGGCGCAGAGGAAGAGACTGCCTCTGGTCACTTGGTCATTGACGTCACTCTCACATTGGGCTCCCACTGTGAGCACATAAAGACAACTCCTGCTGGGGGCACTTTCTAGATCCACCCCCGTAAATCCCTTGGGAAATGCCCTCTTAGAGGTCTAGGGACTTTTGAACCCTTCTTGTCTTTGAACACTGGCTCTACTACTGTCTTACTGGGTGACCTTAGGGAAGTTGCTTTAACTCTCTGAGTCTCAGTTTCCTCCTCTATGAAATGGGGGTCAGAATATTACCCATGTCCTGGGCTTTCCTGAGAATCAGATGTGTGTCAGGCATTGTCTCACTGCCGGATATGTGGTCAGCGTTATGTAAACATTGGCAATGTTAATTACTGTTATTATTTCTTCCCTTGGAATGTGGGAGTGGTAATAGCTGTTCTCTCAGATTTATGGCAAGGATCTAAGTAGATGACAGACAGAGTGAGCTCCTATTACCTGGCACATAATAGGAGCTCAGTAAATGTGGTACCTTCTCTTCCTAATCCCATCCCACCCCTGAGTTCTCCAAACCGTCCCCGCCAGGGCCTGCACGGGGGCGGCGGTCAGGCATGGGCTTGGCCCCCCCGTCCCCGCCCGCCCCCCCCCCCCCCCGCCACTTCTCCCTTCTTCCCCGCCCAAGGCTGCCCTACAGCCTCCGCTCCTTGATCTTTTTCAGGGAAGGTTTGCAGGAAAACACTTAAGGGAGACACATGTCTCAGGTTATGCAACTCTGTGCTTACATTTTTTGGAAACTCCACGTGGGATGCTAGCGTTTGGCTGCCTGTCCTCTGCATTTGTGATCATCCTGGGCTCTGGCCAGTGAGTCACTCTCTTAGAAGGGAAACCAGAGAGAGTTCATTCATTGCCTGCTTGTTTTTTCCTCTGGACTGAGAACCCTTTGTTACCTCCACTGTTTTAAGGGCTGCATGTGCCTCTGTTTCCAGGGAAGGATATTTGCTGAGCACCTACTGTATGCCAGACACATATTATCTCATTGAATCTTTTCTTTTCTTTTTTTTTTTTTGGCCACTCTGTGCAGCCCGACCAGGGGTAGGACCCGTGCCCCCTGCATTGGGAACCGGCGTCTTAAACACTGAACCGCCAGGGAAGTCCCCATTTAATCTTTATTTAATTTCCAAAATGAGCCTGTGAATTGTAGGTACAACGAATG
The DNA here is from genome assembly GCF_000442215.2 of Lipotes vexillifer. Taxonomy (NCBI): domain Eukaryota; kingdom Metazoa; phylum Chordata; class Mammalia; order Artiodactyla; family Lipotidae; genus Lipotes; species Lipotes vexillifer. The sequence goes on along the minus strand of NW_006791814.1, from coordinate 4,596,698 downwards.
GTGCTACTTAACAGATGAAGAACCTCGGCTGAGGAAAAGGACAGTTTACCCAAGACCACACTGCCAGTGAGTGGTAGAGCTTGAACTCCAACCCAGGTCAGCCTGACTCCACACATACCTCTTCCCAGCGCACAATAGAAAGCGCACTGGACTTTACAGTTTACATAGAGCTTTCAACTACATGATCTTATCATCCCAACAGCTCTGGGGAGGTGGGTATATACATTTCCCCCATTTTGCAGATGAAGAAACTGAGGCTCAGAGAAAGAAGTGACTCAACTCAGTATACAGCTGAGGTGTGGTTGGCCTTGTCAGTTGGAATGATCAGAGTTAAGAAGCTTCTGGAGCTTTAATCTTTCCACTCCAGCCTCCCACTTCTTTACACCAGAGGGGGTCGAGGAACTGGTTTTCTGTGTTCTGTGCTCAGTGGTCAGTGGTTTCTACAAATCACCTCTCTGTGGAGGATGGACGATGCCAAGCATTCCAGTGGGTGGCTGGGCCTCCGAGCAGAGGGTGTTGTTTATCTTGAATCAAGAACTCTTTTTCAGGGATTGGTTACCCAGGCCAAAGACACCCCGGAGAGAAGTGAGATTTTCTGAAACAGTTACCCCAGCCCCTCAGGTTTTCTGACCCCACAGTGTACTATACTCTCTGCCCCTCCCTAGAAATTACTCCTTACTCTGACTTTGAAGGATTCAGGGCTTTATTTTAAGAAGAAAAGATGTTTTCTTCACTTTCCTTTTCGTCTTCATTCACTCAGTCAGTCATTCAATCATTCATTTGATAAATATTCATTCAGCATTTACTATGTGTCAAGAACCGGTCTGAGTATACAGATAGAGATGAATAAAATGGGGACTTCCCTGGCGGTCCAGCAGTTAGGACCCTGCCATTTCACTGCTGAGGGCATGTGTTCAATCCCTGGTTGGGGAACTAAGATCTCGAAAGCCGTGCGGCGCAGCCAAAAAAGAATAAAGAGAAAATCTCTGCCCTCGTAGAATTTATTTTCTCATGGAGGAGAGAGACAATAAACAAGTCAACCAACAATGTAAAATTGAACATCAAGCAGTGAGAAGCACTATGAATAAAAATGAGGGTCAGGGGACAGAGGCAGTAGTGGATGGAGGGTGAGAGCTGTCACTTCAGAAACGGCAGTCAGCAAAGCCTTCCTGGAAGAGGTGGCATTGAAGCAGAGATCTGACTGAAGCAGAGGATGAAGCCAACTAGATATCTGGGGAGTTTATTCCAGATAGACGGAACTCAAGGGCAAAGCCCTCAGGCAGGAATGAGATTGGCATATTCACGGGAGAGCAAGGAGGCCAGTGTGGCAGGATCTGAGTGAACAGAGGGAGGAACGGAGGTTACACCATCACCCTTGACCAAGAATTGACAGCTTACAGTTTATTTTCAACTTACAACACCCCTGGGAGGTGAGTTGGGTAGCTGGGTGGGGGTAGGTGAGAGGGATGGGAAGAGGGGGCAGATTCACTCCTTCACAAATATTTATTTATTTATTTATTTTTAATAACAAAAAAATTGGGGGGTGGGCCATGCCACACAGCTTGCGGGAACTTAGTTTGCTGACCAGGGATCAAACCCAGGCCCCCTGCAGTAGAAGCGTGGAGTCCTAACCACTGGACTGCCAGGGAAGTCCCCAGAAATATTTATTGAGTGCTTACTATGTAGCAAGCACTGTGTTAGCCTATAGGTATCCAAAAACAGACACAGCTCCTCCCTTCAGGGATCTTCTGATCTAGCGGGGGAGATACACAATAAAGCAGGAAAATCAAGAAATAATTGAATAAAGATAAATTGCAGTGAATGTGATAAAAGAAGCCATGTAAAAGAATTTGGGCCGGAACATAATTTGGCCTCCGGGGAAGGTCTGTTTGAGGAATTAGTCTGAAAGGAGTAGCCCTGACAGATGAGTGGAGTTATAGCCAGGACAAGGATGTGTCAGCGCATTTATACCCATCCCTATGGCATCACACAATGACTCTCGTTTATTAAAGGAGAAAACAGACTCGAGACATGGGATGTAAATCGCCCATGTGATAAATCAAATGGCCAAGCCAGGCTTCCACCGAGGTTCTTTACCTCCCTGCCCTGTTACCTTCTGTTGCACCAATAGCTTTTGCTGTTTACGAAGAGCAGATTCTGATTGCTGTGGCAACTAGAAAATAATTGTGCTATCTCTGCCTTGACCAGATGTGGCTAGAGGCAGGGGAAAAAGACCTCATGGAAACAAGGAAAGATGGGAGAAAATTGTAAGTTAAGCTGAATGATTGGTGAAGGGAGGTGATGGGCTGAGGATGGAGGTGCCCTGCTCTGTGCGCTGCACTCTAGCCCTTGGTGCTGCCGGGTGTGAATCACATGGCACTAAGCCAACCACATCTAAGTGCTCAGAGGATGCTCTCTATCAGGGACTCAGAAGCAATAGGGTGTTGTGGAAAGAGCCCAGGGCTAGAAACCAAGGGATCTGGGTTTAGATGAAAGCTTTGTAACCTGGGAAACTCACTTCATCTCTCCGAGCTTTCGTTTTTAAATGGTTATAGTAACACCAGCCCTGACTACTCTCTAGGACTGTTTGGGGTGTATAGATGCAATAACCTAGATGAAATCTCTTTGTAGAACTACATAGTACTCTGTGAATGGTTGGAATTACTAATATCTGTGCCTTTCTCTAGCTGTCAGAGCAGGGGACTGCAGGGGAAGCAGTATGCAGGAGGTTCTCAGGGACGAATCTCTCAACCTCTTTTCTAGCATCTTCCTCTCTGCTCCCTTGGGGACAGTATACTTCAAAGATGTTTTTGCGGGGAGAACAAGAATGAGAGCTGCGAACTCAGTGGGACAACACAGTGAGACAGAATCAATGAAACCTGATTTCAATCCTGTATTAGTCAGCTGTTGCTGCATAACAAACAACCCCCAAATCTCAGTGGCAATCAGCATGTATTTCTCAATGGTGGGTTTGTAGGTCAGCCAGGGCAGCTTTGTTAAAGCTTTGCTGTCATTTCTCCTCTCTGAGCCTGTTTTCTCATCTGTAAAATAGAAGTAATACTACTTTACAGGGTCAGAGTGAGGATGATGTTCAACCTTCCCTTTTAACTAAACAAACCCTCTGTTCAGGATATGTTAGAAGCTAGATGACGTTCACCCTCTAGACCCACTAGTAATCCAAGAAGTTGTCTGACCTGAAAGCTCTCACTCTAGGAGACAATGAAGGCTACTGGCCAAGCCAATCAGACTGGCTGTCCCCCAAATTCAGACTAGAATAGAGAGCCAGTAAGTCAGTAAAAGAGACAGAGGCACACATCCAGGAAGAGGAGATACCCTCAAATAAAGATCAGGCAGGCTTCAAGAGCTGAAGATAAGTCTGCCAGCCCCTGGAATCACCTCAGCTATTGATATCTTCCTTTCAGTTTCAGTCTTTGGCCCCCCTATATCCCTCTAATAACCCCCAAGCCCTTTTTTCTTAAAGAGTCCTGAGTGAGACATTGCTCCCTGCACTTGGAAGCATTGCACTAACACGGAGAAGATGCATATAAAGTTGTCAGCCCTGAGCTTGGCATATAGTATGTTCTTGGCCCCTGGTAGCTACTGTTCACTAATCAGGGAGCTGCTTAAGAGCAGGGATGGGGTCTCATCCACCATGGTTTTTCAAAAGGCCTCTCACATAGAAGATGTTCATCAAATGTTTATTACAGGACTTCTCTGGTGGTGCAGTGGTTAAGAATCTGCCTGCCAATGCAGGGGACAGGGGTGTCAGCCCGGGTCCGGGAAGATCCCACACGCCACGGAGCAGCTAAGCCTGCGTGCCACAACTACTGAAGCCCATGCACCTAGAGCCTGTGCTCCACAACAAGAGAAGCCACCTCAAAGAGAAGGCCACGCACCACAGCGAAGAATAGCCCCCGCTCGCCACAACTAGAGAACGCCTGCACGCAGCAACGAAGACCCAACGCAGCCAAAAAAAGAAAGAAAAGAAAAAAAGTTTATTACATAAATGACCAAATGAGTGAATGTCTATGTCTGAGCCCCTATGGAAAAACATTCAAATGGCATTTATCCATTTATCCACAGAGCAAAGAGCAAAGAGTCACCGAATATCCACTTGTGCCAGATCTTGGACAAGGTGCTAGGGATCTCTCCGTGGACAAGACAATATCCCTGCTCTTGTGAAGCTTATGTCTGAAGTTGAAGTGGATGATAAACAAGAAAAAGGATCAATATATGATGTCAGGTAAGAGAAGTGTTAAGACAAAAAAAGTAAAGCAAAGCAAGCAAAAAGGGTGACTGAAAGAGGGGAGGGCTGTTTTGAGAGTTCTTTAAAATGCCTTGTGGATGCTGACTCACTGTGTGGGCCTTGGTTTGCCTGTCTCACAATGGGAGTGCTGTTGGATTGAATGGGCTGGGGGAATCCTTCTGAGCCCAGTGTTCCCAGTTTCTGTGGTTATGCAAGGCAGCGGCTGGACATTCCACAGCCTCTGGAAACCCCAGGTTGTCATTATCTGGAGCTGAAGAGAGATTTGCATGGAGCAAAGAAGACCAGAGAGGGTTGGTGCCATCCTGGGAGAGAGAAGGCCCAAGGACTCACTCTCTCAGATGTTCTGAAAATAGTGACATGATTCCCTGTTGTTTACTGTGTGTGAAGACCTGTTGGGGAGGGAGCTTCCCAACTCGAGACTCTCACAGGTAGACCTCTGTTATCATAACAACGGGTAACATCTACATGCAAGGTATGTGCTAAGAACCATACTCTCAGCACTCATGATATGGGAACTATGACAACTCCCAAGTTACAAATGAGGAAACTGTGACACAGAGAGGTAAAGTATCCTGCCCCAGGTCACACAGCCAGGATTACAGCCCAGATCTTTCTGACCCTGAAGCCTGGGATCTTAATTTCTAACTCTAACACGAGTGAGAAAGGGATGTATGCCAAAGGAGAGGGACAGATGAAATACAAGTTATCTTAGGGGAAGGAGAGATGAGAGGTAGAAGGGAAGAATGAGGGATTTGCAAAGGCTTCCTGGAGGAGGAGGCCTTGGAGGTGGGTCATTAAGCACAGGATTGGTCGTAGCTTCTTGAGCTTGGCGTCTCAGTCTGGTGCAGGGAATTGGGGACTTCAGTTCAGTTCTACAAACCTTGGACTACTGCATTTTGTTTTGTGAGAGCCAAGAAAAAACCTATTAGAACTTTTTTAAGGGGCCCAGGGCCTGGTCAGATTGTTTTTAACTCTTCGGGGGTCAGGACTTCTTTGTGGATCTGGAGACTCAAATTTTATGCCCCAGAAAACTTTACATAGAGACACATACCCAACAGAAGTAGGCACCATCCACGTACTTTTATCCCCAATTCAAGGAGCACAGTTTAAAATCCCACAAACTCACAAATAACTACAAACATGTTGGATGCCTTCAGAGAGATTCTCAGAACTTGGACAAGCAGAGATTAATTTCTTTCTTTCTTTTTTATTTTGATGGTTAGCTGAGATTAATTTCTTAATTTCAGAAGGTTAGGATAGATTTATAGAAGAGCTTCCACTAACTGTATCAACTTAGCACTCCTCAATCCTTTCTGCCAGTTACTCGCTAATGATTATTGAAAAACTATGTAGAATGGGCATCATCAGAAAATCTACAAACAACAAATGCTGGAAAGGATGTGGAGAAAAGGGAACCCTCTTGCACTGTTGGTGGGAATGTAAATTGATACAACCACTATGGAGAATAGTATGGAGGTTCCTTAAAAAACTAAAAATAGAACTACCATACCACCCAGCCATCCCACTACTGGGCACATACCCTGAGAAAACCATAATTCAAAAAGATGCATGCACCCCAATGTTCATTGCAGCACTATTTACAATAGCCAGGTCATGGAAGCAACCTAAATGCCCATCAACAGACGAATGGATAAATAAGATGTGGTACGTATATACATGGAATATTACTCAGCCATAGAAAGGAACAAAATTGGGTCACTTGTAGAGACATGGATGGATCTAGAGACTGTCATACAGAGTGAAGTAAGTCAGAAAGAGAAAAACAAATATTGTATATTAATGCATATATGTGGAACCTAGAAAAATGGTACAGATGAACCGGTGTGCAGGGCAGAAATTGAGACACAGATGTAGGGAACAAACGTATGGACACCAAGGGGGAAAAGTGGCAGGGGAGGGGGATGGTGGTGGTGGTGTGATGAACTGGGAGATTGGGGTTGACATGTATACACTAATATGTATAAAATGGATAACTAATAAGAACCTGCTGTATAAAAAATAAATAAAATAAAATTCAAAAAAAGGTTTTACAAAAATTTTAACTGTTTATAGAGATATAACTGACATAAAATAAACGACATGTATTTAAAGCATACCGTTTGACATATGTATACACTTGTGAAACCTGTCCTACAAACTTAGACAATTATTAAGCAGAAAAAGTGAGGTTCACCGCTCCATGAGTCACATATCCCTGAATGAATATTGTTTGTGCTAGAATGAGATAGGTTTTTAGCAATAATTTTATGCCCATTTTTCTTTTGTTCTTGCTGTCAAACAGTGGTGTGCCAAAGCCAGCTTGTACTGGTTCAATTTGGGGAAATTTTGTGGGTAGCTGTAACACATAATGATTACTAAAAATTAAATTATATAAACTTACTGTTAAATGAACTGTATTTAAAACAAAGGAAATAAGTAATCAAAACTCATCACTTA
>NW_006791814.1:4579804-4589964 GCF_000442215.2 Lipotes vexillifer | reverse complement strand
TTCCCTACATTTTCCTGTTATCTATGCTCTTGATATTATCTGCAACTATTGTGTCTGTGCAGTAGAAATACTGCTCATCTCTAACCAACTCTGCGTTCAGTGACATCACATTGGTAGCTTGAAATCAGCCCTGGGGGAGTATTTACACCACAGAAATTGGCCAATGGTACAAATTAGCACTACCCACCTCCCCCAACCTATTGTTACACATTTACCAGCACAGGGCTGGCTGTAAGTGCTGAGAAACCACCTTCAGTTAATGAAGTTGATGGGAACAAAAGGAGTGTTGTTACAGTGATGTGATGACAGATAACTGAAATTGCATAGTGACCTATCATCAAAAATTATTTTTAATGATCTATCTACTGACAACTGGATTAGAACCTCCTTCCAGTCTATGGAAATCAAGGATTGCAAAAACCATCTGACTTGCAAAAGGATTTCTTATTCTGACCTGAAATTCATTTATTTTCTCAGTTTATTTCCAAATCCTAAGGAAGAGTATTGAGAAGAGCTGAAATTGATTGCTCACCTTTAAACCTGTAGGAAAAAACATGATCAGGGCTGGAAGCTTGCTTTACTGTCAAGGCTCTCTGCCTCAAAAGATTTTCATCCTTTGGGGCTTCCCTGGTGGCGCAGTGGTTGAGAGTCCGCCTGCCGATGCAGGGGACACGGGGTCGTGCCCCGGTCCAGGAAGATCCCACATGCCGCGGAGCGGCTGGGCCCGTGAGCCATGGCCGCTGAGCCTGCGTGTCTGGAGCCTGTGCTCCACAACGGGAGAGGCCACAGCAGTGAGAGGCCCGCGTACCGCAAAACAAAACAAAACAAAAGACATGTGATAAAGAGTCAACATCTAAATGTGATTTCAAAGCATTTTAAAAACTTATACTGTAAGGACATTTCATATTACAATGAAACAATACATAACAGAAACTAGTATTAACCCTAGTAGTATTCTGTAATCTTAGCTAAAACAATAAAACAGTTTATGAGTAAAGAGGTGTAAAGATTGACAAAGAGGAGGTATATCTTTATAGTATATATACAGGTGTGTGTGTGTGTGTGTGTGTGTATAAATATACACACACACACACACACACACACAAAATGAAATCAGAAAGAGACAAGTCTAGGCACTTTGGGCACTGATTGATTGTCATAGAATACTCCCCCCTAATAATTCCAACAGGACTTGTACTTGGGGCCTCAGAGAATTTTACCAAACCCCTCCCCCCCCCACACACACTCACACACACAAATACACACTGTAAGGAGGATATTCAGGGGATAAGGAGAACATGAAACTATCTTTTACAAAGGGTGGGAGCAGATCTCAGAATTAAGATAAACTTGTCCACCGGTTCTCAAAGATATCAAACTTTTTTTTGCGGTACGCGGGCCTCTCACTGTTGTGGTCTCTCCCGTTGTGGAGCACAGGCTCCGGACGCACAGGCTCAGTGGCCATGGCTCACGGGCCCAGCCGCTCTGCGGCATGTGGGATCTTCCCGGACCGGGGCACGAACCCGTGTCCCCTGCATCGGCAGGCGGACTCTCAACAACTGCGCCACCAGGGAAGCCCGAGATCAAACTTTTTAAGAAGTTCAAAATCTGGAAAACAAATCCCTTAAAACAGAGGTCAGCCACCCTAAGACTAAAAAGTCTGCTCTGCAGCTTGTTTGTGTTCAGCCCACTAAGAATAGTTTTACATCTTTAAATGGTTGGGGGGAAAAAAAATCAAAAGAAGTATGCTATCTCATGACACGTGAAAATTATATGAAATTCAAATTTCAGAGTCCATAATAGTGTTTTATCAGGACACAGCCACTGTCCTTCTTTTAAGTATTAACATTTAAGGCTGCCTTTGAGCTGCAGTGCTAGAGTTTGAGTAATTGTGACAGAGACCATCTGGCTCGCAAAGCCTAAAATATTTAGCTCTTTACAGAAAATGATGGCTGACCCCTGCCTTAAAACAACCCGCATTCACTGCCCATTTGGAACGTCTTCTGTTCCCTCAGAGGGCAGCATACCCGGTTGGAAGGGCGCTAATCTAAATTCACGACCCTGGACAAGTCCTTCCTTTCCGTGGGCCTCAGTTTCCCCAGTTGTCCATCTGTAAAATGGGGTTAGGCACAGTGATCTCCTGTCACCTGCCTAGCAGGGGATCGGGGATCCGGGTTGCTGGAGGCCAGGGATTCGGGTGGACTGAGCGGCCCGGTCCACGGGGCGGGTCCCTCGGGTTTCCAGCTGGGCGGGCAGGCGTAGCGCCCCGGAGGCCCAGCTTTCGCTGGGGAATTCCTGGAGGGTGCGGGCGACTGGGGCGGGCTGGGGCGGGGCCGGGGCGGGACCGATCACCGCCTATAAGAGGGCACGCGCGCCAGCCCTGGCCACCAGCCTTCGCGCTCTCTCCGGACAGTGGTACGATGGCCCCTGCCCGCCTGCTCGCGCTGCTGTGGCTCCTCGTGGGCGCCCTTGCCGTCGCCGCCGAGTCGGTGGGTACTGGGAGATCCCCGGGGGGGCGGACTGGTGCCTCCTTTGTTCCTGGGATCCTGCGATGCGGGGGCAATGGGGAGGGGGATGCGCCGCCCCCAGCTAGACGCAGAGGCCAGAGACACTTTGTTGGAAACTTGGCTCCAGGGTCCCAGGGAGGCTCCGGGGAGGGGGGGGGCGGTGGGGGACTCCCTCGCGCGCCGTGCGCCCCCAGCCTGTTGCGCTTCCCGTCTCCCTCTGGCCTCAGCCCCGCCGCGGGCTCAAGGCTCGGACGTGACTAAGCTGGTGTCACCTCGTTTCCCCTCACCCTCTCGCCCCTTCCCTGGTGATCCTGGGGCAGGCTCGGAGCCCTGACGCCCCTTCTCGCCCTCTAGAATCCGAGATGGCCTGGGAGTGAAGAGGGCTGCTGCCTGTACTAGGAATGGGGAGGGGGTTAGGGTTCTGCAGGGCCTTGTTTCACACACCGGGGCAAGGAGTGAGCCCTGACCTCCGTTCTGGCCGCAGCCCTGCCACTGGCCTGTGGCTCCGGGGAAGGCCCTGCCCCTTCTGAGTCTCGATTTTCCCATCGGCCCAAAGCGTATGGGGGACTGGGACGGGAGGTGACCAGTGCTTCTTTAGGGTCCCTACAAAGTTGTGACGCTGATTTTTCAAGGGCGGACTGGAGGGGACGGTTTAGGCTCACCACTTGGCCAGGAGTCGAGCCTCTGCTCTCTGCCAGAAGAGCGTTTAGCGCTGGGGAAGCCTAAAGCTCCCACTCTGGGGTGGGGTGAAGGGGGGCTGGGGGAAGAGAAGGTCTCAGTGCGCCCTGAGGAGCGTCCTTCTCACCGCTTACTGGTCCCTGCTGTAGTTTACATAAGCCTGGGGCCCACCAGAAGCTCCGTTCGTCCCAGCAGCCAGCTGGGAAGGAGTGAGCCAATCACATCTGGGAAGTTGGGGTGTAGGAATTGCTGAGAGGCAATCTGACCCCCGCCCCCCAAACAGCCTGGGCTTTGTGCTTCCTTGGTGCCCTTAAACCTCGGTTTTGGGGAGAGCAAATCCAGTGGCGTTTAATCATTAATGTCAATTCTTTATGGGGCTCCTATTCCTCTGGGATTACTTAGGGGCGCTCGTTTCTGCCTGGCAGGCTTCATCTGAGGTATGGGTGAGACCCTGAGCTATACTCACCCCTGACCCCAGCCCCCCTTCCACCCCGTCCCCACGTACAACTGCAGCCCTGAGTGATGACAGCAAACATTTAGTGCTTACGATACAGTTCTAATAGATTTCTAATAGCTGTTGTAATGGCTCTATCAGCTAGTTTAATTCAGCCCTTCTGTTTACTGTTTTAAACTGGTCCTGAGGCTACAGAGGTCAACTAATTGCCCAAGGTCACACAGCTGATAAGAGGCGGAGTCAGATGCAAATGAAGCAGACAGGCTTCCAGGTCCCTTTTTTTCCTCTTTCGCACGTATCTTGACGTGTAGTCTGATGCTACTCTGAGTGGCTTCTGTTATGTCTCATCCCTGGGTCACTCTTTAGAATTCATAAAAGATTTGGGGTGGGCCGGCCACAAGGAATTCTGGAGTAGAAGGAAACCGAGGGCCAGAGTGAGGTGATGACTCCCCCAAACTAAGAAGGGCAACCTTGCCAAAAGGTGAGTGGCTGAGTTAGGACTCGAACCCAAGCCTGCTGCTCCCCGTGCAGTGCTCTAAACTAGGCCGCTGAAGGATGTGTTGGCGTCACAGTTGTGGAGGCATCCGAAGGAATGGCATGGCATGTCGCATCGGCCTGGGTGGTGTGGGGAAAAGGGGAAAGACCCTGGTGGTTGAGAGGTAACATGCCAGTCTTGGTTCAGGGGCTGCCAAGCCTGCAGGTGCTTGGGGGGTCGGGGGAGGAGCAGGCAGCTGTGCCTGGGGGCAGTCAGAAGGATGTGGTTTGGGGGAGGGTATGTGGTGACCCATCAGCTGGAGAAGTGAGCCCTAGGCAGCTGCTTCCTGAGAGAGGTGTCCGTCTCTCTCATCCTGACCTCAGCGCTCCCTTCCTGGCTAATGTTACGAGATCTTCCACCTCGAACTGGGTCACAGGGCTTCCCCCCTTTCCCCTGCACCCTGCTCCCAGCACTTTTCCTCCCAAGGCTGTGGCCGGAAAAATCAGACCTAGTCACAGTTGGATTAGACCACAGAGATGATCCAGTCGACACTTTTCTTTTTGCAGGCGGAGAAAATTGAGGCCCAGAGAGAAGGGTTTTGGTAATAACAGTTGTTGTTTATGGAGCGCTTTCCATATACCAGGTCTGGTGCATTTTATTCTCATAAAAACCCTAGCATGTGGGGATTATATTATGCCCACTTTACAGATGAGGTAAAATGGTACCATCTTGGGGTAGCAGAGAGCTTCCAGGCCATCAGAATCTCTTGTCCTGTAGTCCCCCTCCAATAATGCTACTGGGGCCGCTGCCCAAAGTTTAGGTTTAAGCCAAAGGCCTGTCCTCCCCGTGGGTAGTGCCCTCCTTTCCGCCCCCTCAGTGCCACAGGTTTTGGGAAGGGAACCCAGGCTGAGCCAGACTCTTCTCTGTTTGGTGGGGCTTTGCCGTCCTAAACCAGTTCTTCCTGTCCAGCTGGAAGCATTCCCCTGATCTGCCTTCCTGCCACTCCCTCCCTGACCAATTAAAGGCAGCCTTGTTTTGGGAGCTGGACCCCCGCCCCGTGGTATTGCTGCCCAGGGGCACAGACGTGGCACCAGGCCCGGTCAGTCCTGGGGAAGTGTCCCCCACGCACCCCCTGTACTTTAGCTAAGAGATGTTTCTGGTCTTCTTGAGAATATTCTCTCCTTCATTGCACAGAAGTAGCGGTGGGGACGGAAGCCCAGGGGGTCTAGGACCCTTGAGTGGCCAGAGAGAGTTCTTTGGAAATCTTAGAAGCCCAGAGAGCTACCAAAGGAAAATCTTTGGGCCGTGCTTTGGAGGACTCTGTGAGATTGGGTCCCTTTCTCTCTCTGGGTTGACATCCCCCATCTGTAAAATGGAGTTTGAACTGAATAGAGAGCCCCTTCCAGCTCGGATATTCTATTAATAATTAAGTAGCTACTCTTTGAAAGGGTTGTGGAAACCATAAAGACATCTGAGGCATTCCCTCCCTTGAAGAAACTTATGGCTCATGAGGGTATTAACATACCCCATCAAATTCTGAGCCCTTCCTCCTCTGCCCCTCTTCCAGCCCGACACACCCAGGCCAGGAACTCTGCTCTATTCACTTTCAGTGAAATACCTGGCCCGTAGTTAGTACTCAGGAAATGTTTGTATGAATGAACAAATAAATGTATGCATGTAACTTCATTCTAAAAGGTGTACTGAGGTTATTTATTACTAACATGATTGCCTCCCAGTGATACTGTGAGGTAGGTATTATTATCTCCATTTTTACAGGAAAGTGATGCTCAGAGGAAAGCAGGGGCTTGCCAAGGTCAGAACCAGGTCTGTCAGGTAACACAAGGTGTCTGATTTGCAAGTCCTCGGAGAACATTCCAGATGAGGAAATTGGCTGGGTTTGATAGTAGATGCCTTGGGTCCTCCTTCTGAATCGCTGGGTGACCTTGAGCAAACATGCCCTCTGGGTCTCAGTGTCCCCAACTCTGGAATGAGGCTGTTGGACCAAAGCCCTCTAAAGGGTCCTTTCTGGTGAGGGCAGAGGAGCTTTCTTGGCATCCTTGGTTGAGTCTACGCAAGAAGCAACGGTGGGGAGGCGGGTGGTGGAGACATTCAGCTCCTGCCATCCCCAGCTCCTGGAAACAGGGCTTTTCCAAGTACTTGGGAGTGCTGAGCTGGCCTGAATGAGGGGGCGGGAAGCCTGGCCTGGCTCTCCCGCCCCAGGTCCCTCTTGGGAGGAATTGGCTCCTAGCTGTCCTCAGCCTCCTGGACCGGTGGGTGTGATTTCCAAGTGATGACTTAAAATTGGGGGAAGGGGCTGGACAGGGCTCTGTGAGTCACTGGAGAATGGTAGCTGGCCTGCCTGAGTCACCCGTTTCCTTTCAACCTCTTGGCTAATAGGATGGCTCTGCAGTGGGCATGTTGGCATGGGCTCCAGTTTTACCTTGTCCTTTGGGGGCCTATCAGAGATAGTCAACTAGTGTCCAGGGCCTTGAAGGGACATACAGGAAATACTAGTACTAGGCCCCAGACCTTCACAGCGCCTTGCCTGTGTGTGGCCTCTGACGGAATAGAGTTGACCTCTGCAACTGACTTGTGGTTGCCAAGGGGGAAAGCGGGTGGGGAAGGGATGGAGTGGGAGTTTGGGGTTAGCAGATGCAAACTATTATATGTAGAATGGATAAACAACAAGGTCCTACTCTATAGCACAGGGAACAAGAGTCAATATCCTCTGATAACCCTTAATGGAAAAGAATGTGAAAAAGATTGTATATACGTATAACTGAATCACTTTGCTGTACAGCAGAAATTAACACAGCATTGTAAATCACTGTACGTCAACTAAAAACAAAAAAAGATTACTTAGAGCAAAAGAGAAAAAAGTAATTGACCTCTGCAGAGCAGGTAGTGCTTCCCCCCCCCCTCCCTTAAAGCAAAACTGAGGCTGCAATTGGTCTGAGTTTACAGAGCAAAGCTGGTACAGTCCAGATTTGATCCCAGGATTCTGATTTTTCTGATGCTCTCTCTTTCTTCTTGGGATTGGAACATTGATTTGGATTTAGGCAGACCTGACTCCAGAGATGTGAAGCCCCCCCTCTTACTAGCCCCATGGCCTCGGACAGGCCACTGGGCCACTCCAAGCCTCTGCTTTCTGGTCTATAAGAAGATGGGGTTTGTGGGGAGGCTTGTAGGAGATGACAAGGCCGCAAGTGAAGCTCTTAGGATCCCGCCTGGTAGGCAGGAGGCCTTCTTAGTGAAAGTTCCCAGCTTTGCCCAGGCTGTCTTGATGCCAGATGGTCCTTTCCTTTAGAAGATCCCACCCTCAGGGGCCCCAGGAGAGCTCTCTCCCCTCCCCGCAACAGCTGCAAGGTGGGAAGGGAGGAGTCTAGGGTGGGGCTGACAGAGCCCAAATCTCCTATTTGTCTTAGAGGTTTGTTAATTATCGGATGCGTTGATATTTAAACAAGAGCTAGTTCCTGGCAGCCCTACCCCTCCTTTGGGGATCGGTAGGAATCCCCCTGCTGAGCAATTTTTCAGCCTGGAGAGAGACGGGGCAGGGGGACCAGACAACCAGGACACTGCCCAGGCCTCAGGGGTTGGCCTCCCATGCTGGAGGAGCCTTGTGCAGTAGCGGGAGGGCCGGTGTTTCCAGTCCAGAGGCTGAGGGAATTGCAAAAAAAATGCCCTGGGCTCTGGGGGAGGGGGTGTGATGGTGGACAGAAAAGGTACAGTGTTCTGGAATGCCAGTTTTCAGATGTTTTCATCGTGTGATGCCTAGGGAGAGAGAAGGCTTGTGTCAACAGCTGGGGCCTGATTTAACCCTAAGAGTTCAAGCAACCTGACTTGGGCGGGTTTGTTATTAACTCACTGGTGATCTTTGGGCGTGGTCCCCTCTGGCCCTGTCCCTGGGAGGCTGGGTGACTGGAAAATGGGTACGTTTCACAGTCAGAAAAACCTGAATTCCCGTCTCAGCTCTACTGCTCAGCCAGGGACACGCAGTTAGTTAATAAGTCATTTGGCCGGTGTGAGCCCCAGCGTCCTCTATAAAACACCTGTGTCACTCCGGGGTCGTCATCAGTGTTTGGCAAACTTGTGAAGTTCTGGTTTAAGTTTAGTTTATTATTAGTGGCTAGACAAGTGTTCTTAACCTGGCCAGAGGTTGGCATGGGGAGGTGGTTGTCTCTACTCAGCCCCCTCCCCCCTGCTTTACTCTGCATCCCCCCCTCCCCCTCCTTCAGGCTTGGAGCTCGGCTGCCCCAGTTTTCTCTGGCACAGTAGCAGAGGCTGCTAGTCAGGTGACACCTGGGGTAATGGAAAGGGGAGGCAGGGAGAGGCTGGTATGTGTGGAAACAGTGACTTGGTGGGGCCCGGCCGGTCGTGGCCAGGCCTGTGGGGACTGGCTGTACTGTTCAACCTCGGGGCATGGGGGCAGTGGTGACCAACGGCTGGGACACTCCTTGCCCTGGGGAAGCCTGGCCAAGAGACGTCTGTGGGACAGACTGACCCGATCTGGAGCTGTGGCTTCCCCGAGTGGCGGGGGAGGCTGGGAAGGGGCAGGAAGCCAGCACCCAGGGCTGATCTAATCGGCCGAGACAAGGCTATATCGACTCTGCTCTAGAGAACACGGGAGGCTTGTTTATACCCCGCCCTCGGATCCAGCAGGGACCTCGGATCCGCTGCCTAGATTACCAGCCCAGCTTCAATGCACCTCTGTCTCTGCGGCCCTGAGGGAACCAGCCCCCTCCCGGCTGTCTCCACCGGTAATCGGTAATCGGAGCAGTCCCCAGCTTGGTTACCAGGCCTCCAGACAGAGGAAGGCTTGTCTCTTTGAGAATCGCCTTTCATAGGTGGGGAAACCGAGGCCCAGAGAGAGAATCTCCCACGATTATCCGGGGTGTTAGTGACAAGGATGCCGCATCAGCTTTGGCCAGGGGGATGTCCAGAGGCTCCAGAAGCCCCCCGCCCCGCACCCTTCCCCTTCCAGTCTCTATTATTAGCTGGCACCCCTGGGTCCTGGAGCTGCCCTGGATGGGCAGGGGGAATTGGTGAAAAGCTGCTGGCAATGCCAGGCCTGGCTTCTCTCCTGAGCGATTGTGTTCCTAGTAACCCGACCTTGGAGTGGGCAGGGCTGACATTCGAACCCCCATCCCCAGACCTGGCTTAACCCTTCCCATACCAGCACACCAGGTCCTGGATTTGTGTGTGGTTTCTTCTGGCCTTCTAGATATTTTTTTCATCCCCAAGGCAGGTCAGGAAATACTCTGGGGATACAGGTCCCCAAGTAGAGTTTCAAGTGTCTCTCTGGGCACTGCCGTTTGCTCTTTTTGGAAAAATGCAGTTGGTCTCTCCTCTGCCTCTATCTGCTTAGGATAGGTGCTCCAAGCTGTGTGACCTTGCGCAGATCTCTGCCCATCTCTGGGCCTTTCTCTCTTCTATCAGGGGGCCTGACTGGTTGTTAAAGAGTCTCTGGTCTCGGAAGCAAAATAAATACAAGTTATAGGGTATGTCTCTGTGCAGTTTGCAAAGCACCTCCCCGCGCACCAGCCACTTTTCTAGCAATGCATCTGCTTCTACAACTTTTCCCAGGTCTCTCTGACCCTTTGAGCACTAATCCCCTTAGCCAGAAGGAAGGCAGATGGGGACTAATAATAGCTGCTACTCACTGAGCACCTGCTGTGTACCAGGCCACGTGCTGGGTCCCTTGCACACCCCAATGCGTTTCACTTAATCCTCATCCTTCAGCAAGGTGCTACTAGCCCTGGTTACAAAAAGAGGAAACTGAGGCTTTAAGATGTGAAATAAATGCCCGGGCTTGTATAGTTAGGGAGTGATAGGACTGTGGTTTGCTGGTGGAACTGCCTTTACAGGTCACCACTCTGGTGTTGGATCCTTCCATTTCTGCCAACATGTAGAGTCCTGATTGTGGCACCCAGGTTTTGCTCATTCTAGCGGGTATCTGACCCTTCAGAAGGAGGATGGGGGAGGACCATGCCTGTATCAGTGGCCCCTTCTGGGGATCTCCTGCCAGGACCACTGTGCTGGGTTCAGC
>NW_006791814.1:4571420-4579703 GCF_000442215.2 Lipotes vexillifer | reverse complement strand
GTTCAGCAGTTAGGGCCCAGGGTACTCGGCATCCCACCTTCCCCCCAAATTTGGCTTGCCCAATTGACCTTCTGGTCTCACCCCCCGAAAGAAGGGTCGAGTGTGTCCCTGACCCCTGGGGGTGGCTTCCTCCCCTGGGGAAGGGCCAGGTGGGGGAAGGCTCGCTTCTCTTTTCCTCCCACCAGTTCACAGTTAAGCAAGCTCTGACCCTGAACTTCTCCCTGGTGTCCCAGCCAAGTTTCTGTTCTTTTGTTTAAGCAATATCACTTTTACCTTTGTTTACTCCCTGACCAGGGGAAGGGGTGCCCCGGAGCCCTGGCCTGGAATTTGTATGCTCTGGGCTGTGGCACTGGGGTGGAGAGGTAAATTGTGGGTGGCAGTGAGAAGTCTGGTTGTGGCTAAGACATGGTCTTGGGAAAGATCTAGGTTTGAATCCCACCTCTGTCGCTTTCTAGCTCTGTGACTTTACATGAATGGCTCAGCTGAAGCTCTCTTTCCGGCAACATGGGTAGAGCACCTTACAAGGCTGTTGTGTGAATAAAAACAGCTCATACGGAGAAAAACCCAGTTTGGTGCCCGGCGTGTCGTGGATACTAGTGCCTGGCCCCATGATTTTCCTGGGTGACTGAAGCTGTAGGAGTTTCTAGTGGGGTTGGTGACTTTTCCTAGCTTCATGCCAGTCGCCTAAGGACTGGATGTGGGTTATATCTGGAGTGAGAGCTGCTGCCCGTGGATTTGCTGAGACCTTTAGGGGCAGCCCAGACCCTAGAAGTGGGAAAGGAAGACAAGTCCAACCCAGGAGCCCAGAGACCTAGGTTCTCTTTTTTTTTTTTTTTTTTTGAATTTTTGAATTTTTATTTATTTTTTATACAGCAGGTTCTTATTAGTTATCCATTTTATACACATTAGTGTATACATGTCAATCCCAATCTCCCAATTCATCCCAACACAACCACCCCCCGCCACTTTCCCCCCTTGGTGTCCATACGTTTGTTCTCTACATCTGTGTCTCTACTTCTGCCCAAGGTTCTGTTTTTTTTTTTAGGGACCTAAGTCCGTTCTGCTTGGGTGACCTTGGCAAAGGCCCTTATCTTTTAATCTGGGTAATGAAGTGAGATGGTTGGGCCTCAGACACCTTCTGTAGGTAGGCATTAGTCTTTACAGCACAGAATAGCGCCTACCCCTCTTATTTTCTATGGAGAGTCTGGGGAAGCATCCAGCATCTCTAAACCTCCAGGCAGCAACCCCAGGTGCCCACCAGCGTCTGCTTATTCAGCTGCCGATTTCTGTTGTGTGTCTATGAGTAGGACAAAGATATAGAGAGACCTGAGGGCCCAGAGAGGATGCCTGTGCGTGCACACACGAGTGACCACACGCTCCCCGGGCAGGGATGAGGTGAGCCATGTGCAGGGTGGAGTCCCTCTCTGGTCAGGGCTCGGCCTGGCTGCTGGGGGGCCTGGTTCTTCAAAGCCACCTCAGACTGAATGGGCCTTGTCTGAAAAGAGGGTGGGGGAAGGGAGGGCTCTTGGCATCCCCCCATCCACACACAGACACAAAAGGGATACTTGCCCACAATCCCAGGGAGTCTGGTTGAGTCTTGCTGGTCTAGTCTTAGGGATTCTGCCCACTTGGGAATTTCCCTCTTGTCAGGGGTCATGGGCAGAGAAGGGGCCACTTCTGTAGTGGGAGAGGATTTAATTTCCTGTGTCCTCCATCAGTATGCCTTAAGAGCTCCTCTTAAGCCCTTTGACTTGCTGTAAGAGGGCACCTGGGCTCATCTAATGCAGCCTTTAGGGATCCCTGCCCATTTATTTATTTGTTTGTTTGTTTATGGTGCACCACACGCCATGCAGGTTCCTTTAGGGATCCCTGTCCGCTTGCTTATTTATTTATTTATTTATTTATGGCACACCACATGGCATGCAGGTTCTTACTTCCCCAACCAGGGATCGAACCCATGCCCCCTACAGTGGAAGCTCGGAGTCCTAACCACTGGACTGCCAGGGAATTCCCAATCCCTGTCCTTTTAGAGCTGAGATAGGTGTCTGATGGGATCTAATCCTGGCTAATTCTGGCCATTCCTGACCTTAAGAAAAGTCATTTATGCTCTCAAGGAACCTGGTATAAAAATGAAGGGTTAGGGGCTTCCCTGGTGGCGCAGTGGTTGAGAGTCCTCCTGCCGATGCAGGGGACACGGGTTCGTGCCCCAGTCTGGGAAAATCCCACATGCCGCGGAGCGGCTGGGCCCGTGAGCCATGGCCGCTGAGCCTGTGCATCCGGAGACTGCTCCGCAACGGGAGAGGCCGCAACAGTGAGAGGCCCACGTACTGCAGAAAAACAAACAAACAAACAAAAACCAACAACAACAAAAAATGAAGGGTTAGGGATGACCCGGTGACCCCAAGATGGCTGAACTAGGAATCAATCTAGTTTTCAGCCTGGGTTTTGCTGCAGACTTGATCTTCATTTCCTGATGTAAAACAGAGCTGTTACCAACCAGTGTGCTGATCCCGTGGGCTGTTTTGAAACACTCCTCAGCACTTTCACCCACTAAAAGAAAGGCAGGATTCATAAATAACCAGTCGTGGCTCCTGGGAATGAGAAGGTAGGGGAAGGTCTCAGCCTGAAACAACACAGTGTTGGGACCCCAGCCCCCATCTTGAGGACTTTGAGCTCTGACTGGTCTCCAGGCCAGATAAGCAAGTGGCCAAAGTACCTTCTTTCCCTCCTGGGCTGGGTTTGACCTCTGCTTGACAGGGCTCCCTCCTAACCGGGGTAGGTGGGCACTCTGTGTATACGTGTGTTCATGCATGTGTTTATCCGTATGTGGCTAAAGGCTCAGGTGACCCATGCCTGGGTTCTGGTCCAGTGTGGACACTTTCTTGCCTGGGTGATCTTGGGGAAGTGACTAATTTTCTGAGCATCTCCCCGCCCCCCGCCTCTTAATACTTCTGCAAATAAGAGCTATGAGGTGGAGCTCATTCACGCTAAGTGCTTAGTCTGGTAAGCCGCCGGGGTCCTGCTGTTTCTGATTCTGGGCCTCAGGGGAATTTGCAGCAGGAGATGGGGGTAGAGCACAGGGACCCCACCCTAGGTACAGGCAGCTTGCGCAACCACGGAGGAGCCTTCCTCCAGTGCTGCCAAACTGAAGCCACAGGCATGGGGCTGTGTGGGGGGCTGGAATTCCAGCGCCGGCAACCCCACAGCTCCTGATTCCTGAGTCATGAAGTCATCCCCCACCAGGGCTTAACCCCTTCTGGCTCCACACCCCCATGTGTACCAAGCATTCAGCAGAGATTCTCGCCTTGGCGGTGGGAGGGGGTTGCCTGCCCACTGCCTTCCTCCCGGCCTGACCCTGCTCCCTTCCGGGAATCCAGCTGCCCTTGACAGGGTGGAAGGGGACCTGATATGATAGTCCGGTTCTGCCCACCTCTCCCCGGAAGCCTGGGCCTCTCCCACAGATGGTAACCTTGTCTTAGGAACGGATGTTCCTTCTCAGGCTCTCCCCTGTATTACTGGCAAGTCTCCGCTGGGTGAAGGACAGCTTGGGCAGTCAGAAGCACACCCTGGCCTCTTTCCTCTCTGAGCTATGTAGCTAACTCACTGTGTGACCTTGGGCAAGTCACTGCTGTGTCGGGGACTCATCTTGCAAACTCTGTGAAATGGGAGGACAGGGGCCTCCCTGGGCTCCAGCTGGTGTTCCTGGTTCTGAGGAGACCTTCCACCCACTGCAGTTAGGGGGTTGGGGAAAAGAGAATGTCTTGGGCAGGGGTGTGTATAGAACGTATTCGAAACCCTGACGCTTCTGGGAAATAATAGGCACTTTAATATTTGAGTTCATTAGTGAAAGAATGAACTTTGCCCAGGGCTGCTGTTCCGTGGGCAGAGGAAGGTTTAGCCCAGAAGCTAGGGGGAAGGGTGGTGCGCATCCCAAATATTTCCCGACTCTCTTGAAGGGGCTTTGTTTTACACTAGCTGAACTTGAGGGGATGGGAGCAGGGTAGCTGATGTTCTGTAGGACTTGGGGAAGGTTCTTCGCCTTCCTGGATCTTTCATACTTTCTTTTTGAAAGCTTCTCAGTGGGGATGGACCTAAGATTCTGCTGTGAACAGCTAGCCCCAATAGGTGGCAGCTGAGTGATACATATGGGTCCTGGAGTGGATGGTCCGTGAGGGCAGAGGCAGGGCTTACTTAGCACACCGCAGAATGACTCTGTGGGAGATGTTTGGAAGGCTGAATACACGAGTGTGCTCATGTGCTCTTGAGTCCCTAGCTCCAGGCAGAGCCCCGACCCGAAGCTGTCCTGGGGTGTGGGTGGGCCAGCCCTGTCTGTCCCAGCCCAGTCTGACTCAGCTGGGAAAGTTGTCCTGGACAGGGCGAGACCAGCACCAGTGGCCCTCTCCCTGCCGTGGGTGAATCAGCTGTGATAGCATCATAGCGCCCTGGAGTGTGGATGGGGACCAGTGGCTCTGAAGGCGGGCAGCCCTATGTGGAGTCCTCACTTCTCCATCTGCTACTCCCGTCACCAAGAGAAAATGATTTAATATCTTTGATACCCAGCTTCCTCAGTTATAAAATGGAGTTAAAGACTGGCCTTTAGAGTTATTAAGAACAGAGCCTGGCATATAGCAAGTGCCTCAGTACAGGGCACCTAAGATATTTATGTTCTGTTTATGACCACCTTTATATTTTTATTAGCTCAGAATGGGAATGGGATTTGTCTAAGGTCACACAGCAAGTTAGGGGCCAGGAGGGGGCCAGGACCCAGGTCTCCAGGCTCTGGCCTGGTCCTCTTCCAGCACCCCAGCTCACCTTCCTGAACGCCCACTTCACTGCCTCTCCAGGGTTCAGGGGCTGCTATAGAGCACTGGGGGGCGACTGGCTGATGTGTCTCCTGTTTTTACCCTAGATCCGAGAAACTGAGGTCATCGACCCCCGAGACCTCCTAGAAGGCCGACACTTTTCCGGAGACTTACCGGACGATGAGGATGTTGGCGTACCTGGGCAGGAGCCCCATGACTTTGAGCTGTCTGGCTCCGGAGATCTGGGTACGGAGGGTGTGGTGGGCAGGCCGGGGCCCAGGGCTGGAGGGAACCCATCCTCTTCCTCCTACAAGGGTGACCCCACCTTGAAGTTGGATTTTCCTATCGTGCCCCTCCCCCTAAAAAGGGGGAAACAGAAGTTGCTGGATCAACCCATCCCTGAGACCCTCTCTGGGCAAATGGTTTGTTGCTTTGAGTTCAATTTTAGTTCTGCGTTTTCTTTGCGCCAGCCCGAACCTGTCCACCTTTGGACAGGGTTGGGTGGGGTGGGTGTGGGGAGGAGGACTGTTGAGTGTTTTTCTTCCTTTGAAAAGGAAAGGGAGCAGCTCAGAAGCCTGGGAGCAAGGTGACGAGAGGTGTGGGTGGGAACGGAGAACAAACCCCCTGCTTCAGAGGGCGTGGGAATAGTGAAGGGGCCCAGACCAGGGGCCGGTAACTCTCCTGGTCTTCTGTAACTTCCTGGCTCTGGCTGCCGGGCTAGACAGAACTGCAAGAAGCATCCCTCCTATGTGTGAGGTGGTGTAATAATTTGAAGTTTGAGCTTTGGAGACACGTAGTCCCGAGTTCAAACTGCCACTCGGTGACCTCTAAGCCTTGGTTTCCTCATCTGTAAGATGGGAATAGAAATGACATTACATCGGTGTCTGTGTTGTGGAATTGGGACTGAGTGAAAGCCCTCGGCATTTACCACACACTCAGGAAATACACGAATATTGCAATTTCTAATATTTACTATTGCAATCTAGATGCTTCTCAAATGAATCCCCTGGAGATCTTGTTAAAATACAGATTTTGATTTAGTGGACCCTGAAATTCTGCATTTCTAACCAGCTATTGGGTGATGCTGTTGGTCCTGGGATCTATATGGAGCAAGAGTTTGGAGCTGACCAAAAACTCTGCCCAGCTACCAGCTCAACATTCCTGTGAAAGAGCCAGGGAGGCAGGTCTCAGGAGCCCCATTTTATAGATGAGATGACTGTGGCTGGGGTGGGAATGATCACCTGCTGGACACTGAACATTTGGGGGCCGATTGTGACTTCGAACTCCCACCAGCCCTGGGTCATTGACCTGGGGGTAACCGACCTCGCATTCACATGGCCTTTCTGTCCTTACAGATGACTCAGAGGACACCCCTATCTTCCCGGAAGTGATCCATCCCTTGGTAAGCAGCTACACACTTTTTTGCCTCTCCTGTTCTTAGTACCTCTTGAGGGGAGCAGAATAAGTGGGAGTCTGACCTCACTCTGCAAGAAGGCTTCTATTTGTGGCCCTGGACTCTTGGGACAGGCACAACTGCGGGTCATGGGCAAGCCATCCTCTCTGCAGGGGTAATCAGTAAGTGATAAACACTTAGATGTGTTTCCAGCCTCTTTTTCGGTGTGCGTTTCTAGGTGTTTCCCAACATTAATATCGAATTTTACATACAGTTCTATGTACTTCGGTTTTCACTTAAAGTGATCATGAGTATTTCCCCATGTAAGTAAATGTTTTTCCTATTCATTTTTATGGCCTGCGTAATCAGAGCTCACCCAGTTTCCCTTATTGATGGAAAAGAGGTTTATGATTTTTTGATCCTTCAATGACAACACTACAGCAAACATCTTTTACACAAATCTCTGATTAGCCCCTTAGGACAGAGTCCCAGAGGCAAAATCGCTGCCTTAATGGAGAAGCTTTTTCTGCAGTTTTGCCAAACCACCCTCCAGAATAGAATAGTAATATTCTATTACTCTAGAATGTTCTAGAACACCTGCTTCCCTGTGCCCTTGGTAACCTTATTCATTCCCCTTTGGGGACAGATTTACTAGAAAAGTTGACAGCATAATTGTTGAGAGGTTGTTGCTGATTTCTGCTCTAGGACCACGTGGTTTGGCCAGCGAGATGCAGGACCCGATTCCTCACCTGGCTGAATGTCCCTGTCCCCTGCCCTGGGTCCCTCCCCAAACCACGCTGAGTGTTGGTCTCTTTTCCTTCCTTCTATCCAGGTGCCTCTAGATAACCACATCCCTGAGAAGACAGGGCTTGGGGGCCGGGTCCCCACCGAACCCAAGGAACTGGAGGAAAATGAGGTCATTCCCAAGAGGATGTCACCCTTTGGTGGGGACGAGG
Source organism: Lipotes vexillifer (assembly GCF_000442215.2). NCBI lineage: Eukaryota > Metazoa > Chordata > Mammalia > Artiodactyla > Lipotidae > Lipotes > Lipotes vexillifer. The sequence goes on along the minus strand of NW_006791814.1, from coordinate 4,572,552 downwards.
ATGTGTCCAACAAGGTGTCCATGTCCAGCACAGCCCAGGGCAGCAACATCTTTGAGAGGACAGAGGTTCTGGCAGGTAAGGTCCCATGCTTCCCACAAGATACCCCGAAGCGGGAGAGGGCTTCAGGTGGGGGCAGAATAGAGCTGCAGGCAGGGATGCCTCTAGCTACCCCTTCCTGACAACCCCTGGGTGCCCTGGGGCCTTGAAGGATGACACTTCCCCAGAGAGGTGACTCTGACTCTGTGTGCAGCCTGTTGCACAGAGAGGAAGAATTACATATCAAGGGCTAAAAAAAAAAATAGATGTTGAGTCATTCACTTGCCATAAATCCTTCTCTTATTTACAAACCACTTTCCCAGCCTGAGTTTAGCACCTGGGGAGTCAATTATTAAAAGTTTAACCTACCTTGAAAACTTCCCCTGAAAGCCCAGAGGCTCCTTTGGGTTGGGCTGTCTTCCCCTCCCCCTGCTGTCACTTGGCAGCCTTGTGACCTAGGCTGAGAAGCTTTCCAGCCTCAATTGATGAAGTGACCCTCAGTTTCCTTGTCTGCAAATGGGTACAGTGCTATCCCCTTGGGTTTCATGACTTCATGAAAAGTAGAATCTAAAATAACTGGGCAAACTGTAAAGGGCTGTTCTGGTTTGTTAGTCTAGTTCACAATAGTAGGTGGCACAGTATAGTATACTAGTAGTAGGTGGCACCCAGGGAAACTTCATGGGCCAGATTAAGAAACAGAGGCCTAGAGAGAGTCCATGTTTGGCGAGAGCTGTAGCGTTCTTGACTGTAATGTGCTGTGTGGCGAAAGCTCTGTCCCGGGTAGAAGCTTCAGGGGTGGCTCTGTGTAGCCCGGCTGTGGGGCCTTCAGCTGGGGTGGTATTTGGCTTCTTCTCTTCTTCCCTGGCAGCTGTGGGGGGTCCCCAAAGCTGGGTGGGGGGCTTTGTCAGAGGGAACTCCCTTTCTGGCCAGGTTCTACAGGCCGAGGGCCAGCCTGGATGAACCAGCCTGGTGAAGGGGCACCCTGGGCCCAGGCTGGGTTTTTCCTGTCTTCTGGCAAGCAGCTGGACCGGCAGCTCCGAGGAAGCTGGAGGTACAGGGAAAGAGCCCTGTGCGCTGCCTGCCACCAGGACAGATA
>NW_006791814.1:4567060-4571385 GCF_000442215.2 Lipotes vexillifer | reverse complement strand
AAGAGCCCTGTGCGCTGCCTGCAACCAGGACAGATAAAGGATCTTGCCTGCGTCTTGCCAGGGTATAACCCCTGGGGACATTGGGCCCAGCTCAGCGCTGACCCTGGCCCACGGGTCCCAGAGTCAATGTTCTTTGAACTTTACGTGTGATGTGGGTGGGGTGAGGGATGCTTTCGAAACTAGAGGGGCCCTTAGAGACCTTTGAATCTTTGTAAGTTTCAAACTACTTGGTGGAAGTTCAGAGGTAAAGCCTGCCCCATCTTTCTTCACCCACAGAGTTTCACTTTTATCTGGTGGATGTGGGATAAGCATAAGGTTTTGGCTTTTACCAACTAAGCGTTCTACTGCTTTTAAAGAAAAACGTAAAAACCACTGATCTAGTCCAGACAACTGTTTCTTATACATAGAGAGACTCAGACCCAGAGAAAGCAAACCGCTTACTTTGGGTCACATAGCAAGAGAGAACCGGCTCATCTCAATACTTCCAGTGGAGAATTACACAAGTGTGAGATCTTCAGTTGGAAAGTTATATTGTTGAGCTAGCTGAGGTGGGACCCTCCATTCCAGTAGTTTTTAAACAGCACCTGGGACTTTATCCAGTGCTTGTCATGTGCCATGTGATTCATGCACCTGCCTCATTGAGTCCCCATAACAACCATATCCACCAGGTATGGTTATCTATACTCTTACAGATAAGGAAACTGAAGCTTGGAGAAGCCTAGTCACTTGTCCAAAGGCACAAGACCAGACAGTGGTAGACCTGGCATTGGAACCTAGGACCACAGGCACTTCTGAGACTGTCCTTGAGCCTTGACCTTTTGGGGAATCCCAGCACAGACCAAGGGTCTAACAGAGGAGTCATCAGAGGGAAAGGCGATTAGAAACAGAAGGGGGTTGATACCTGATAGTCCACGTCCTTTTTCCTGGTATTTCCTGGGGGTACTTTGTTGCTGCTTTTTTCGTCGTTTTAGTCAAGAAAGAGCCTGATTTGGTTCTCTGCCAGTCTGTCCCCATTCTGTGCATGGATTTGGAGTGTGTGCAGGGGCAGAAAATTAATCTTCTTAGGTTAAGACTGAATTAGGGGACTCAATCTGCTACAGAAAGGATTCTGGGAGATATCCCTGCCCGCTCAACCAACAGGAGTGAGCCCTCCGGGCAGCCTGGTGTCATACAGAGAACATAACGTTCACCTGAAAAGCCCACACCTGCCTGACACTAACCAGGTGCCCTCGGCCAGTGCTCCTCTCTGAGCCAAACTGTGTCATATATTAAGCACCTACTGTTGTGCCAGAATGATTCAGGGTGCTAGGGACACAGATATAAACCACGAAGGTTCATCATTAATGAATACTGAGCATATGCTATGCACTGTTCTGAGCTCTCTAAGTGGATTAATTTATTTAATCCTGGGAACAAACCTATGAGAAAGGTACTATTGTGTCCATTTTGCAATGAGAGAGATGAAGGAATTTTATTATTTAGATCCCGCAGCCAGTTAAGTGGCAGAGATAGGAATGGAACGTAGGCCTTAAGCACTGAGTTCGTATGTGGGGACATAAACCACACGTACAATTTTTTTTTTGGCCACACCGTGCGGCATGTGGGATCTTAGTTCCCCGACCAGGGATCAAACCCGTGCCCCCTGCAGTGGAAGCATGGGGTCTTAACCACTGGACCGCCAGGGAAGTCCCAAACCACATATATAATTATCTATAACGTAGGAGTGTGGACACATTCGCATGTGGTAACTGTGTATGGTAGCATATACCTGCATGTGTATAGAATGTATATGCCAGTCTATGGAAATGTAGGTCTGCACAGGGATGCATGCACACGGGGTCAGCTAGAGAGCTCGCTGTGCTAAGGACCATATGGGGTAAGTAGGTTTAAGGGGGATTTCCACAACCTGCAGTTCCTCCTTTTCCTGGCTCAGGGCTTAGCTGGGAGTTGGCCTGGTGTTGAGAAAGAGCCTGGCTTTGGACTCAAGCAGATGTGGGCTGGAATGGTGCCTTTGTCACTCTGGTTCTATGGTTTTTTTCGGTGACTTACAGTGACCCCCTTCTCATTAATGAGGCTGTGAGAATCAAATTCAGTAAGGCATCAGCAGAGCACACCCAGGGGCGTGATGGCGAGGACGTCTAGTGGTAGGAGAACCGACCAGGCGGAAGTGGCCAGTGTACCCCGAGGTCGCGACGGGCAGCCAGCTCTCACCTCGCCGCTCCCCTCTCTCCTCTGCAGCTCTGATCGTGGGCGGTGGCGTGGGCATCCTCTTTGCCATTTTCCTGGTCCTGCTGCTGGTGTACCGCGTGAAAAAGAAGGACGAGGGCAGCTACGACCTGGGCAAGAAACCTATCTACAAAAAAGCCCCCGCCAACGAGTTCTACGCCTGAAGCTTCCTCCCGAGCACCTGCTTGGACTTCACGGGCGAGGGCCGCTGAAGGATTTTGAAGGGTGGACATTAGGGGAGGGGGAGGGCAACCCAGTCCTGATCTATCAGCATCTCCAGCTCCGATTAGGCTTTCAGTGTCAGAAGAGACATCGTCTTCTACTGTTCCTGCCTGCCTCTTCTTGATTCTCTGGGCCTCCATTGTCCCAGCAGAAAAACAGGGTTAAACTTGGCCTTTCTCAAGGCCAAGTCTGGGATTGGATCGTTTCTTCATCTTCCGGTTTAGAATCGAGGCCCAGCTGAGAGCCTGTACTGAACAGGCCTCATCCAGAGCCTTTCTAAGCTATTGTGTGAATCCTGCTGGAGGGGGGCCCCCACCCCCAGCCTTCTTCCCTCCCTCCCTTCCTTCCACAGCCCGGCCCCTCTGCCAGGAGCTGGGAGAAGGAACCAGAACCATCTATCTGCACCTGGAGATGTGTCCCTCAAAGGGCACCTGCAACCACACTATGAGAGTCTGTGGTACACCTTGGGCCATTCTAGGCTCTTCCAAGTGACTTTTGGAAATCAACCTTTGTTATTTGGGGAGGGTGGTGAGAAGAGCTGAAAGTTCATTGTGAAATGGACTTGTAGAATATTCATAAGTCTATTTTTAGTGGGGTTTTTTTTAATGGTTCATTCCTTTGTACAGAGCCTCTCTACCTGGGCAAGAATACACAGAAGCCAAGGCATTCTCCTCTTGCACCTTTCCACAGTACTTGCTAAGTTTGTATTTAATGTTTTTTGTTTTTGTTACTCGAAAAAGAGAGCAGAGTTGGAGATATAATTTTTATTAATTTTTTTTTTACTATTTATAGCTTCAGACAGGGCCTCTCCTTTCCTCTTGCCTCTTTTTCTTTAAATCCCCTCCCCGTGTTTTTTGTTTTTTTAATTCTTCATACTTCCCTGCTTATGACCTTGGCCCTTTCTAAGGCTGCTTCCTCTAAGAAGCTTTTGCTGAAATATAGTTTTCTAGCAGATCCCAGAACATAACCTAGGGGATGGTGGGATATTTGTGTCTCTTTTTCATGTAATATATTATTATTCTTCCTTGGTTCTAGCAAAATAGATAAATATATTTTTTCAGGAAATAGTGTGATATGATATTCCCATGTAAAGCTGGCTGGGTGGTTGAGTGAGTGAATTTTTGTGTGGCTGAGTGGATTTTTGCCTCTTTCTCTAGTCCTGTTCCTTGGTGCCTTCTCCTGATTGGGCTGGAAACCTTCTCTCTAGCTTTTGCTTTGAGCCTAGCTGGGGTTCCTTCATTTGCTGTCTCCTAATTTAAGAGAAAATTGGAGAGCAGTGCTATCCAATATGGCAGCCACTAGCCACACTGAGATCAATTAAAACTACACAAAGTTAAACGTTCGTTCCTCAGTCATAGTAACCACATTTCAAGTGCTCAGCAGCCACATGTGGCTGGTGGTTGGTGTACCCAACATGTAGGCAGAGCCCACTGGCAACTGTTGGACAGCACAGCTCGAGAACTAAGCTGGTTTAACAAGTCACAGCCCCGGTTTTGCTGAGATGACCTTTGTCTCCCTAGACAAAGGGGGATGGGGGAGGGCTGATCAGGCCCTGCCCTGTTATCTGTGACCCGTCCTCTCCAGAGAGGAGAGGCCTGGAGAGGCCTAGTGGCTTAGCCAGGGCAGGCGACATCTCCTGACCCCATTGGCTGGGGTTGGGGGGGGATTATCCTTGCTTCCCTCACCTTTCATCACCATAACCCCAGGGTCCCAGCTGGCTGGGTCCTCTTCCTCCCCTGGTGTCCTTTTCCTCTGGCCATGTTGGGAGTAAGCACCTCACACTGTTGTCTGTTACTGATTTTTTGATAAAAAGATAATAAAACCTGGTACTTTCTAGATCGCCTGCCTCTATCATTTTTTTTTTTTTTTTTTTTTTT
>NW_006791814.1:4554735-4566458 GCF_000442215.2 Lipotes vexillifer | reverse complement strand
GGCGGACTCTCAAGCACTGCGCCACCAGGGAAGCCCGCCTCTATCATTTTTAAGTTCATCAGACGTCATCCTTTCCCTTGATCTCAGTGGAGCCTGAGGTAATTGCTGCCAAACACCAGAGGCAGAGATGTAAGATGCCAGGAAAGAGCCCGGAAAGGAGGGAGGAAAGTCAGAACATGCACACTGGCCTGTGAGCCATGTCTTGCCTACCTCAGACTTTTGTTTAGGCGGCACCGTGTTTAAAAAACAAACGCAGAAATCCTTGAATTAGTTGCCAACTATGGAAGTGAGGATGTTTCCCATAAAAATCCAGACTGATTACCTACTTCTCCTTGGGGGAAAAAAAATCAAGATTTTTTTCAGGCTGCATGGCAACGTCTGGGAGTTGCTGATGGGCGGGTGCCTGTTTAGATGCAGGTTCTCTGCTTTGCCACAGTCTGTCCACCTGCTTGGCCTCTGGGCATTGAAGCTGGTAGGCTCTGGTCAGATACCATTGATGCCTCTCGATCCTCATAACAACCCTCTGAGGTGGGTAAGATCCTTTTTTTTTATTTTTAAATTTAATTTAATTTATCTATTTATTTATTTTGGCTGTGCTGGGTCTTAGTTGTGGCACGCGAGATCTTTGTTGCGGCATGCGGACTTCTTAGCTGTAGCATGCAGACTCTTAGTTGCGGCATACATGCAGGATCTAGTTCCCCGACCAGGGATGGAACCCGGGCCCCCTGCATTGAGAGCGCAGAGTCTTACCCACTGGACCACCAGGGAAGTCCCAGTTCCTCCCATCTGTTTGATCTGCATTATCCAATCCAGTGGCCACTAGTTACATGTGTGTTTAAATTAAAATCAATTAAAAATCAAAAAATTAAAATTCAGTTCCTTAGTGGCACTAGCCACATTTCAAGTACTCAATAGCCACATGTGGCTGGTGCCCACTCTGTTGGATAGAGCAGATATAGAACATTATCGACTGTGGTAGGGCTAGGTTGGATGGTGTGAGATTAGCTCAGGATCCCAGGATTTGGATTTCAGCTTCATTAGCTGTTACTCTGGGCTCCAATGGGCTCCAGAGAGGTAGGTCAGAACTTGGTCCATAGGAAGTGTTCCATAAGTGGCACTTTATTCTCATCATAAACACATCTTTTGGGTGAGGTGTTAGTTCCAGAAAGCCCTGTATCTTTTATTGCCGTGTAAAATTACCCCCAAACGTAGGGATTTATCACAATGTAAATATCTCACATAGTTTCCATGGGTCAGGAGTTAGCTAGGTGGTTCTGGAGTCTCATGGGATCGTAGTCAAAATGTTGGCCAGAGCTGCAGTCATCTGAAAGCTTGACTGGGCTGGAGGATCCACTTCCAAGATGGTGCACGTACGTGGCAAGTGGTGCTGGCTGTTGGCAGGAGTCCTCAGTTCCTTGCCATGTGGACCCCCATAGGGCTGATTTGAGTGTCCTCATGACACAGCAGCTGGCTCTTCCCAAAGAGTGATCTAAGAGAGACAGGTGGAAGCTATAATACCTTTTATGGCCGAACCTCAGAAGTCACACACTGTCGTTTCTACTAAATCCCATTGATCAAAAGGGGTCAACCCTATTCATTGTGAGAGGGGACTACAGAAGGGCAGGAATACCAGGAGGCAGGACTCGTCAGAAGCCATCTTAAAGGCTGGTTCTTACAGCACCACTGCTGGTCAACTCTGGACAGGGGTTAACTTACGTGGAATGCTAACTCTGAGTGGAGCTTGGTATAATATTATTTCTGAGAATTGGGCAGGGGATGTGGAGTGGTTTTGGACAATACTGGGCCAGTTTTGTTCATGATCCTGCCAATCTTCTGAAGCACCAGAAGCACTGACCCCTGTATGGGGCAGTTCCTTCCTGGGGCAGAGGGAGGCCTACAGGCCAAATGGATTCCCCCTTGCCAATAATTTGCTATGTGGTTTTGGGGAGTGGGATGGTCAGAATTCCAAGATGACCCCCAAGATTTCTGCCCCCTGGAGTACATAACCTGTCTATTCCCTCCCCTTGAGTATGGGCAAGACCTCTAAATACGATGGATGTCACCCCCATGGTAAGGGCACATTGGGTAGCACAGGTGAAAGGATTTTGCGGATGTCATTAAGGTCCTGAATTAGTTGGTTTTTGAGTTAGTAAAAAGGGAGATTATCCTGGGTGGGCCAGGCTTAATCAGTTGAAGATATGGATAAGAGGGTCTGGGACCTTCCTGATGAGAATGATGCTCTCCTGTTGGCCCTGAAGAAGCAAGCTGCCATTGAATTCTGCAGCTACAAGGACATGGATTTTGCCAACAACGATGTGAGCTTGGAAGAGGGCCCTGTGCCTTCGGAGAGACTGCAGCCCTGGCTGACACCTTGATGACAGCCTTGGGAGCCCCTCATCAGAAGACCCAGCCAAGCTGTGTGTGGACTCCTGACCCATGGAAACTGTGGGACAGTAAGCCATGTTGTTTCAACCTGCTATGTTTGTGGTAATTAGTTATGTAACATGGAACACGAATACAGGAAGGTCACTTGCCTCCTCTGGACCATCAAATTCCTCATCTGTTGGAGGAAAATTGCAGTGTTTGGATCGTCTCTAAAAGTGCCTCTGGAGTAACAATGGCAGCAACTGGCCCATATAAAGTGGTTAACTCTGGGCCACTGTTGAACGTACTTTCCATGTATTATCTTATTCTTCATGACATCTTACGAAACCAATCCTATTTTCCCCATTTACAGAAGAGGAAGCTGAGGCACAGAGAGGTTAAATGCCTTGAACTAGACAAACTCACCCACCTAGTACATACAGCTTGGCTGTCGTCTGAAATGTCACTGTTAGCTCTGCATTCCTTCATTTTAAGGTGACTTCTCTGAAAATACATACGAGTCATTAGTGTGAGAAGGGAATGTATGTATATACATATAGTGTACGTATATACTTTCTCGACTTACAATGGGGCTATGTCCCGATAAACCCATCGTAAATTGAAAATATTTTAAGTTGAAAATATCATAAGTTGAAAATGCATTTAATCCACCTAACCTACCAAACATCCTAGCTTAGCCTAGCCCAACTTAAATGTACTCAGAACACTTCTATCAGCCTACAGTTGGGCAAAATCATCTAACACAAAGTCTATTTTATAATAAAGTGTTGAATCACTCATGTAATTTATTGATACTGTACTGAAAGTGAGAAACAGAATGGTTGTCAGTGTATCAGCCATTCACCCTCACGGTCACGTGGCTGACTGGGAACTGAGGTTCATTGCCGCTGCCCAGCATCAGGAGAGAAAACCTGACTGCATCTCGCCAGCCCGGAAAAAGATCCAAATTCAAAGTACAGTTTCTACTGAACACGTATTGCTTTTGCACCATCGCAGAGTGAAAAGATCGTAATTTGAACCATGGTAAGTTGGGGACCATCTGTATATGTATATACCAGGACACAACCAGCCGAGCCCAGGATACTCCCACCCTGGATGAGGGGCTCTTGGTGTACTTCCGGACCCCAGCCAGGGTCGGGAGGAGGATACTTAGAACCAGATGGTGGCTTGGGGATGAGCTTGGCAGAGTGAGGCCCACTTCAATGCCCTATAACCAGAGTGAGTCCATAGAGAACTTGGTCACAAGGATCTGCCTTACCCCCCACCCCCATCCCTGAACTTTACGTGCCCCTCCCGTCCCCGCAGGAGGCGAACAGCCAGCCAACAGGTGTTTACCACTTAACCACAGAAATCATTATCCTAGCACCGCTGCCTGGCCTGCCTTTTGTCCCTTGGAGTCTGGAACAGAGCCAGGTCTGCCTGGGGGGGCCTTTTTGGGTGAATATGGTCAGGGCTGACGTTGCAAAACTTAGTATATATATCATCTTACTGGTTTCGTTCCCCTTAAAGCTAATTCCTCTCTCCCTTGCCATCTTCACGGTCTGTGCCCACAGCTGTCAGCATCCTCAGGGACGAGGGGTATGAGAATTTTACCCACACTGGTTATATAATGACTTTCTACTTGAGGAAACAACTGAAAAGAAACAGAACAGAGAGAGAAACCCAAAGGTCAATGCTTAAACCGGAAGATTAGCTTTTTCCCAGTGGGGTCTCAGGCAGCATGAGAGCTGGCAAATTGGGAGATTTTTGGAACGGAGATTTTGACCTTATTCATAGTGAGAGTACACTATGTGCCCTACCCCATCCCCCCACCCCCCGCCCCTTGTAACACACACATTCTACCTACGCAGCAGGGAATTAAGAGTATTAAAGAGTATTAAGTAGAAACCTAAAAGAATCTCAAGAGCCCCAGAGTTAGCATTAAAAGTATAGGATTCAAATCAGGTGCTGCCATCAACCTGCTCTCAGTTTCATGGACTTTCTCTCTCAGAGCCTCAGTTTCCCCATGTGTAAAATGAGGAGGAAATATGGACCACGGCAATGACTCTCAACCCTGTGGGGTTCTAATCCTGAGAGCATGGAAGAGTTAAGATTATCTTTAAGGACCCCAACAGTTCTTCAAACTATAAATGAAAACTCAATTCTTGGGCTTCCCTGGTGGCGCAGTGGTTGAGAGTCCGCCTGCCGATGCAGAGGACGCCGTTCGGGCCCCGGTCCGGGAAGATCCCAAATGCCGCGGATCGGCTGGTCCCGTGAGCCATGGCCGCTGAGCCTGCGCTCCGCAACAGGATAGGCCACAACAGTGAGAGGCTCGCGTACCGCAACAAAACAAACTCAATTCTTGAGAGGAGAACAGTGCCATCTGCTGGTTTCACTTTGCACTAGCGAAATCCAAATACCTGCCAATGCAATGCCAGGCAATTTGGTATTTATTAAGCGCCAACTCTGTTCAAGGCGTTGTCATGCACCTCCTAAGACACACAAGAACGAGCTCCTTTCCATATGAAGGTCACAGTCTAGAGCGGATAACTGACGCATATATAAAGCCCTTTGATCCAAGGTGGGCAGTACATGGTCCCAGTGGGATTCTATAGGAAAAAGAGGTGGAAAGCCTGGGGCCAGGGCCAGCTTCGTGGGCTTGTGACCTTGAAAGTCACACAAGGCTCTGTGCTTAGCAGGGCCCTGCCTTGATTTCATGCTCTGCTCTCGCTGTCTTGAAATTCTTAATAATTTTTGAACAAGGGGCCATATATTTTCATTTTGCCCTGGGTCCTACAAACTATGTAGCCAGTCTTGCCTTGTGGAAATCTTGAATAAGTTACTCTGTGAGCTGAGTTTGGAGAACAGGGCAGCAGTGGAGTGGAGCAAGAAACCTATTCTAGCAAAGGGAGGGGGAGAGAGAGGGGAGTTTGATGTTAGATGAATTCAGGCTCGCGGCAGGGAAGACGCCCAAGGACAGTCCAGCAGCTGGAACTCAGAAGACAGGCCAGGGTTGGAGCTCTGAGGCCACAGACTTTCAGGTGGCTGCGTAGGTGGAACCAAGTGTCCTGGGGTGCCCTGAGGGGAGTGCAAAAAAAAGACAGAGCTGCATGGCTGGGCCTGGGCTTTCAGGCCAACCTAGGTCCTTGGTTTCTAGGACCCCTGCCTTGTGGAGGAGGGCAGGGCTGGAAAGGCCCTTGAGCCCTAACTCCCCGTGTGATGTGCTATGAAACTCCTCTTAGCCGCTTTACAAGTGGCTTCCTGCTTCAGCATCCTCACGGGGCAGCGAGCTCAGACTCTCCTAGGGCAGGCACTCACGTCGAGGACATTTCCTATCACTTTGCTCTCTGCGTTCCTCAGCCAGGATCCGCTCTCAGGGCCCGCGCCAGGCTTTGAACAAGCTTCTCTTTCCCCATCATTATGGGTTTCAGCTTGCTGATGGCAGAGGACAGAACTTAGCCAAGACTTTGGGGAGCCTAAGAGCAAAGCCCATTTCGCCCCCTTGGGAAATGTCAGCTGCTTCTTTTTCACGGGGGTTTCCATGTTCTAGGGGAAGAGTGTCACAGGAAATGAACTTAGAGTTCAAAGGAAGACCCAGAGGGGTGAGAGCTCTCAACCCACATTTCAGACCAGTTCTCCCCATTCAGCACCCCCAGGGGCTGGTACAAGTAGCTGGCACCTCTGAGATCTGCCTCATTGTTCCAAAAGCCCAAAAGCCAGGACCCTCCCTGTAGAGCGTGGACTTGGCAGAGGGTGGGAAGGCTGGGCAGGGATGAATTTTGATTTGGTCCCTGGGCTCCAAGCAAAGAAGCTACTTTCTTGGCTGGCTTATCGCCCAGTCGATCCCAGGATTTCTGCCTGGAGTTGTCCTCAGAAAGTTTTGTTTTGTGTCCTGTGGTTGCCCCTGGGCCTGGGGTGCAACTTTGCTTGAGGTGGAGGGATAGTTAGTAGGGTAACTTATCCCCCAGAGGCAACAGGTGGTCCCCAGGGCAGGGACAGGGACTCAGGGATGCTGGCTGCTTCTGAACCCCCATTCCTCTTCCAGAAAGGGTCACAAATGTAAGCGATCTGCTCCATCGCACGTGTGGTCCTTTCCTCTGTGTGTATGGGGGACGAAGCACACTGGGGCACCTCCCTCTGTGTGGAGGTGGGTCATACAGATCAGACTCTGCCTTGGGTAGGAGTTGATGCTAGCACAGCAGAGCAATCTCTGACCCTCAGGACTGCATTTTACTGGGCCTGTGAGAGAAATGCCTGGGTAGACAGTTAAGATGGCAAGACCTGACCATCACACCAGGGATCTAACCAGCCACCAAAGTTGTGGACCAGAGACCAAACAGCCCGCATGGGTACTGTGCCTGGCTCCAGCCATAGGAAGAATAAGGAGGGTTAGGGCTTTGTATTGCAGGGTGAAACCCAGTACTCCAGGGCAGGGCCCCCGTGCTCCAGAAGGGACTCAGTGCTCTGAGTGGGATCCAGTGTTCCACGTAAGACCTGGTACATCAGGGCAAGCAGGCCATGCCTCAGGAGCCCATTGCCCCTTGCCCGGATGTGTGAAACTATGGATTTCCTCTTCGAGGGGAGACACAGCTGCCGGGAGGGGAAATGCTCTAGGCTTGGAATTTCACACACTTTTCAGAGTGTGTGAAACTGTATGCAAGACACATAGAGAGATGGAGAAAGACAAAGATGGAGGGATAGGGATGCACAAATAAGAGAGACTTACAAAGTTACTGAGGGAGAGAGAGTGTGTGATTGATTTAGAGAGTGAACCAGAAACAAAGACAGGGAAAGCCACACTCCTGACTGGACACAAAGGGAGCGTCACTCAGGTCGTGTCTTCCTAGCTGGAAAAGGACGAGTGAGTGACCCGTGTTAGACCCACAGGGACGGGTTTCTAGGGCGAGAGGCTTCTGCTTCTCGGGCTGCAGCCTTCACTTCCACAGCACAGGGGCAGAGGGCAGGGCCCAGGACCCAGAAAACCGGCCGGGGGTCAGGCCCAGCGTCCAGGCCGCGCCTACTACGTCTGGATGAAGAGGTGGAAGTTGGTGCGTGTAAACTCGTGATGGATGCTCTCCAGGAGCGCATCGGCGTCAGAGGCGGGCGCGGAGGCACCTGGAGGCCCGGACCGCACGCTGTACTCGGGGGTGTAGGTGAAGGAGAAGGCGCTGGGGTAGAAGAGGCCGTCGGCACGCACGAGGCTCACGGGCACTGTGATGGGTGTGCGCAGCCAGCGCCAGTCGCTGCCGAAGGCGGCTACGTCTGGTACCACGCACACTAGGGACCGCGGGCTCCTGGGGGTGGGGCATCGAGGTCAGGGCTGCAGTGATACTGATGACATGCACCCCCACCACCACCCCTAACCTGCTTCGTTCCCTGGGACCCATGGGAGTCCCCCTTCCTCATACCTGTACATGGTTTCGGCCTCCACTTCCCCGAACCAAACCTTGAGCCCCGCGTGGAGGTTTTCACCGTGGAGCTCCAGTGTTGCCACATCGCCCCCGCCACTCAGCTGGGGGAGGGTGAGACCAGGGGGTGTGGGAGAAGCGGTGGCCGAGAGCCCGCAGCCCTCCCTCACCTGCACTCCCACCCTCCAGCGCAGTCGGTATCCACGCCCGCCAGCGCCCCCCAGCGTCCGACTCACCTCGAGGGTGCTGATGAGGGGCACCGGAGTGACAGGCTCCCGGGTACACGCCAGGCTGGTGCTGAAGGAGAATTCCACTGACTCGGTGCCGATGATGGTCCAGCAAGAACTGTCGTTAAGCAGCGCCTTGTTCGCCTCCTTGGGGCAGGGGGAGGCCTGGGGGGAGATCCGAGGGGATGGGGCAGAAGCCGCGGATGGTGGCTGTCAGCGTGTCCATCCAGCGCAGTGCAGAGGCTTCCGCGTTCCTAGCATTCCGGTCCTCGGCTCTGCGGTTTACCTGCCGTGTGAGCTTGGACAAAACCCTTAAGTTCTCTCTTTAGAGTTAAATCAGCTCGCTGGACTAGCTGGTTTCTAAAGGTGTATGTTCTTAGAATTCTAGAATTCCATGTTTTTAAACATTGTGCAATTCTGTGCCCTAACATTCCAAAATTTAAAAATTCTTTGGGAGGGATTATTACTCAATAATGTTATTTTCTACATGTTATGGTTTTCTCTCTTACGATAATATAATAGTTTATTTATATTTATAGTAATATATTATTACTATGATAATAATAGTAATTTTCCACAATTCTGTCTTAACATTCTACGATTCTAATAGTGCTCAATAATACTCAATACTATTACTTATTATTATTTTAATTTACATTCTACAATTTTATATCACAACATTCTATGACTTTAATATCCTTTGGGAAGGAGTATTGCTCAACACCATTATCACTATTTTTTCTACATTCTCTGATTCTGTCCCGATAGTCTACGATTCTAACGTTCCACGGGAGGCAGTATTGCTCAGTAAGTAGCAGCCATGATGATGACGGTGACCTTACGTTCTACGTTCTCTGCATTCTGACTTTCTGGGACGCCTTGGTGCTGATATTCTCTGCTTCTCACCTGAAACTGCACCACCTTCTCTGTGGCGAGACATAAGTAGGTGCCACCCCCTCCTGGAGGACCACCTGGGAACTGGAATGCACATTTGTGCAGCTGGGAGATGGGCTCATCCACGTCGAGGAGTGCACACTGTTTAGCTACTTTGCGGATGATCTACAGCAAAAGGGTGGGAGGAAGCACGGCAGCAAGTTGCCTGGGTGCCCACAGCCTTCTCTTCTCTCTTTCTGCTACTTTGATAGCCAGGCAGGACTCTGGCATATTCCCCCCATGCCAGCGCTCGACCTCCATCCAGCCCCACAAAGCACTGAGTATCCCAAGTGAGGATAGGTGTCATCATGCTTTGGGCTCTCACTCTCCAGCGCTGCACTTGTGGGTCACACCTTCTGTGTGGATCTGGGGGGACCCCTCCAGCTGTGCTCTTCCTTCCCATACCATTGGAGGTAGTGTGATGCCCGTGACCGTGCAGATCAGCTGCACCAGGGAGCCGTAGTGGACATAGCCCTCTCGAGGCGGGAAGTCTCCCTGGGAACAGTGTTCATCAGCTGGGAGTAAAAAGAAGGAGGGAAGGAAGGAGGGTTTCAGGGGTTCCAAGCTTCTGCCCCAAATCCCACCCTTCTTGCCTCTAGCTCCACCTCACATTGCACATGGGTCTTATGGGCAAGGTTGGCACACAGGAAGGCAGATAAGGCTGAAGATTCTCAGCCTGGAGATGTCATTTGTGGCCATCCTTGCGAATGTCTGCCCCCTGGGGTGGGGGCTGAGTTGAGGGAAGGGGCTGGACACTGGAGTCTGAATAGCTTGGATCAGTCACCAGCTCACTGGGACCTTTGGCAAGTCTTTTTGTGTTTCTGAGCCTCTGTTCCATGGGGCAAATTTTACTTTCCTTGAGGAGTTGTGAAGATTTAAAAAGGGAATGCATGTGAAGTGCCCAGCCCCCGGCCTGCTGGTGGGATTACCCAGGTGGAGAGTGAAGGCAGCCCACTGGCGTGCACTGGCCACGAAGTCCCCATCCTCCACAGACAGGTAGCGCGTGGAGACCGTCTGGGAGCGCAGGCGGTTGAAGAGGGAGACCTTTGAGCCCGAGGATATGCACACTGTGAGGGGAGGTAGAATCAGTGCCCCTGCCTGGCTTGGTCCCTTGGACTTGCCAGATAAGTTTCCATCCTCTGTCCCCTGAGCCAGTCTGGCTCAAATTCCCAGACACACTGGGCATTCGTACGTCACCGCTATTTATCTAGCACCTGCTGCAATCCTGCTTCTGTACCTTTGTCTGGTTCTTTTTGCTGCCTGGGCATCCTTCAGTTCAATAAACAGAATTTTATCAAGTAGTTACTAAGTGCCTACTTGGTGGCTGGCACCGTGCTGGGTACTGGGTGCCAAAGGGTGAATTAGACCTAGTTTTGCTCTAGAGGAGTTCACAGTCTCAGAGGGGAGACAGGGAATAAATATAAAATTTCAATATGATATAGTGAGGGCTGGCTGGGTTAAGGAGGGCTTCCTGGAGGAGGTTATACTCTCAGCTGGGAAGCATGAGTAGGTAGGAGTTGCTCAGGGGGCTGCATAAGCAAAGGCTGCGTGGTGTGAAACAGCAGTACATTTCTAGGGCTTGACATTGATCTCTTCCAGCCTTTTAACACAGGCTCAGAGCAGCCACTTTGTTTTCTAATTGGATTTTGACCACCTGGGGAGAAAGCACTGGGTCATCGCCCTCTCTCCCGTCACAGTGCTAGGCATACTGTTGGTGCGCAATGTATACTTATCCCAAGTTCCTATCCATTGCATAATGATGACAGCTAATGCTTATTGTGTTTCAGGTACTGTTTTAAATGCTTAAAATGTGTTAGCCCTTTTGCTTCTCTTAACAACCCTCTGAGGTAGATAATATTATCTCTACTCAAGAGAACTCCCTCTAGATCACACAGCTAGCCAGTGGCAGAGCCAGGATTGAAACCCAGGCCTCCTGTCTCCAGAATCTTCACTCGAAACCATCACACTATACCACTTTACCCCTCCCTGGCCCTTTCCTGACACCAAGGGCCAGCCAGAGCACTGCCTGGATCTGAGACATTCTTCAAGGTTTTTAACAGACAGTAAGTAAGGTGTAGGGGTGGGAGCTGGGCTTCACAGTCACATTGACTCAAGTTCAAACCCTGGGTGAGCCATTTTCTAGCTGGGAAAACTTAGGCAAGTCACCTGAAGGTGACAGGCCCAAATATTTCTTTTCCTCCTTCCTTCCTCCCTCCCTCTCTCTCTCTCTCTCTTTCTTTCTTCCTTTCTTTTCTGGCCACGCTACATGGCATGTGGGATCTTAGTTCCCTGACCAGGGATTGTACCCGCGTGCCCTGCAGTGAAAGCGCCGAGTTTTAACCACTGGACCGTCAGGGAAGTCCCAGGCCCAGATGTTTCTTAAATGAATGCATGAATGTTCCAAACCTCATTTTCCTCATGGACCACTCACCTTACAAGGATGAGCATCAAACAGGGTGATGTATGTATATACCTGCCAAGAAAGTCCCCGTCCCCTACTTTTCCCTTCCATCTTCTAGCAAGGGTAGCAGTGATGTTGTCATTGTCATTCAGGCTTTGTTTCCTCGTATTTTCAAAGCCATCAGCCCTGGGATTTGTCACTTGGCATCCAGGGCAGTACTTATCTCAAACTGTCTCTTTGATCAGCTGTGTGTGTCTCTCTCCTCTGCTAGGCTGTCGGTTCCTCCAGAACAGATACTTGCATATACATCAGGCACTGGATAAATATTTTTAACTGAATTTCCCCTGCCCTTTCATTATCACTTTTTTTTTTTTTTTTTTTTTTTTTTTT
>NW_006791814.1:4549678-4554547 GCF_000442215.2 Lipotes vexillifer | reverse complement strand
CCCGCGTCCCCTGCATCGGCAGGCGGACTCTCAACCACTGCGCCACCAGGGAAGCCCTCATTATCGCTTTTAATCTGTCTTTAGCTCAGCACCTGCCGGCCATTTTGGGGACCCCCCAACCTCAAGTCGGCCTCTGTCCCCTTTCCTCTGCTCTTGCCTCTCCAACTTTTCCCATTCCCCGACCTAAGCCACACCTACTTATCCAGACCCCGCCCCCTTCCGGCTCAAACTCCACCTCTCCCACTCTGACCCCACCCCTACAATCCAGGCATCTCCCCCTCCCCCCTCCCAAACCTGGCAGCTTCCAGACCAGGGGCACCTCCCCGCCCCGCCCAGCGGCCAGCCTCCACCCAGCTCACGGTCGGTGTTTTTCAGCGACTGCTTCTTCTGCGAGGGCTTGGAGATGACCTTGATGAGGCGGCTGTGGAAAGTGCCCAGCTCCCGCCCCCCTCGGAGCACTAGCCGCAGCACCAGCCGGAAGTGCTTCCTCTTGTCTGCGTCCGAGATGTACAGGGTCTTGGCGCAACCGAATTCCTACAGGGTTGGCGGAGATGGGGTCGTCTCACCCCAGCCCTCAGTCCCTGGATGAACTGACTTTCCCCAGTTATCTGACGCCCGCCCCGTCGGACGTGACATGAAGCTGCACGTCCAAGCTCTTGGGCTCACCCTCAAGGCAGAACCCCGGTCTCTCGGCATCCTCACCTATCTTTTGGCTTCTGCAGGGGAGTAAAGGAGCCCCCTGCACCAAAGAGAGAGGCAAGGATGGGAGCAAGAATCGAACCCCCTTCCCATGCACTCTCACCCTGGAGTCCGGCTGCTCTTCGAAATTCAACTTCTGCGTCTCGACAGCGCTGCCGGACGCGCCGTCCAGTCCCATGTAACCGCAGACGATGGGCCCGGTCTCCCCTGCCTGGTGGGCTGGAAAGGGACGCGAGCGGGCTCTGGAAGGACTCAAGTGTCAGGCAAGCTTAGTTCTCGCCGCCAGAGGGCGCGTTGAGACTGTGACTGAGAAGCGCCCCGCTCCCGAGCCCTACTGAGGGTCCCCTTACAGAGGGTGACGCCCGGCATCCCTGGAGTCCGCCCTCACCTTGGCCCTGCACTGGCTTCACCCTCCATCCGGGACCTGCGAGGTAGACACAGGGCGGGGGGCAGAAGAACCTGCCGAGACATGTAAGCACTGGACTCGTGTATCCATCTCCACTTGACTGTCCTGTAGGCGTCTCAAAGGTCGCAAAGACCAGACAGAATCCTTGATTCCCCCCCGACACACATCTTTCTCACCGCTCTCCCCAGGCTTCTCCATGACTGTGAACCCCATGAACACCCGAATCTTTCTTTCTTTCACATTCCTCATTCAATCCATCCGTAAGTCCTATCCGCTACCTTTAAAACATACCCAGAATCCACTGACTTCTCACCACCTCCACCGTAGTCCCTACTGCCATCGCTTTTTGCCTGGACCTAGGCATCAGCCTTCCAACTGGTCTCTCTGCTTCCACTCCTACCCGCTTCAACCTGTTTTTCACACAGCAGCCAGAATGTGTTTTTTAAAAAAAATTTTTTAGACTATGTTACTCATCTTCTTAAAATCCTCCAGCGGTTTAAATTCAAAGTCCTCACAAGATCCGGCCCCTGCTTACCTCTCCAACTTTACTTCCTGCAATGCCCACCTCTTTCTCTAATCCCAGCCACTCTGACTTCTTTTGTCCTGGAACAGGCCAAGCTAGTACTGTGTCAAGGTCTTTGTGTTTTCTGTTCCTTCTAATTGGAACACGCTTCCCCGTGATCTTCTCATGTCTGGCTCCATTTTCACATTCAAATCTTAGTTCAGATGTCACCTCCTTAAAGGGTCTTTCTACCACCTTGACCTTGCTATAGCTAAAGTACATCCTCGTTCCTCAGTTTCTATCACCTTACCTGGTTCTCCTTCCCTTCTAGCTCTCACCACAATCTGGAAGCCTCTTGTTTACTGATTTGTGAGGAGTTTATTGTCTGTCTCTCCCACACAACAGTGAAGATGCCAGGAGTGCAGGGACCATAGCTGTCTTGTTCAACTCTATGCCCGGTGCCCAGCAGTGCCAGAGAGCCTGGCACATGATAAGCACTCAGTAGGTAGTTGTGGAATGAAAGAATGAATGAATGGGTGAATGAGTGAGTGAATGGGGACTACAGATTCCCAGGGAGGTTCTGCTATAAACCAAAGTCAGGGCTGATGGTGGCTGAAGGAAAAGGCCCCTGATTGGCCAATAGCTGAGCCCTGAGTCCTCCCCAGGTTCTAAAAGACACTAAAAAGGGAGGGGCACATAGGGCAGAAGGTCGGGTCGCAGGGACCTTGGAGGGCCCCTGAGGGACCTACCGCTTCTCATTTCCATATGATTTCTGGGCCACCTTGGCATGCAGGATCTGCACCGTCTGCTCGCACTGTTGCTGTAGGCACTGGCGCACACCTTCCCTCAGGACCGTGGCGGGCTCTGGGGATGACCTGGGAGTGGGGACAGACCGGCCGCCCGCAGCAGGGAGCGTCAAGGGGCGAGGTGGCATAGCGCCCGAAGGGGGTAGGTGGAATGCAATGAATGGGAGGAAGGGACCGTTCTAGGTCTGCCCCCTCGGGGTCAAAGAGAAGAAGCCTTAGGCAAGGGATGGGACTTGGGTGCAAGCTGTGGGCTAAATATTTGGGTTGCGTGGTGCTCACTGAGGTCTGCCTGGAGCCCACCCGGGACCACCCAGGCGCCATTCCGCAGGTCTGGCTCCACGCCCATTGCAGCCTGGAGCACTGGGGAGAGGCCCCAGAGCCACAAAGGCCCCGCTTGTGCCGGTCTTGTGATGGAGGCAGAGTTTGTGAGGGCGCCTGGCTTCCCTGCACCCTGGGGGGACCCACCCCGGTGCAGTCTTGATGAGGGGGGAGCTTTTGCTGGACCCCTGGACCAGAGTGCTCTCTTGCCTACCTGCGGATGCCTGGGAAAATGGACGGGCCCCCAAACTGTGTGCCCAGGATCCTGGGGGAATATTTTCGTCTTTTCCAGGTTAAAGCAACACTCTCAGCTCCCTTTCTCCCAAGAGAAGGCGCCTGTTGCTGTCTTAGCTTTCCTTCTCCTGATTACAGGGCCTCCATCGGCCCTGTGGAGTGGTCCAGTTAGAGCCTAGGGGCCTGGTGGCGTCTCCGCCTGGGAGTTTTGATGGGTGAAGGTGATGGGCCCAAGACCTAAGTAATTGCAGAGACCGTGGAAAGGCGTCGGTGATGGCGGAATTTGAGGGACTACCAGGTGGGGCCTGGGAAGAGCAATGAACCCTGAGGCTGCTCTTCTGAACCCTTTACTCTCTTCGCAGGATCAGAGTGCGGGACCTCTCCCCACCCCTGGAGGGGACAGCGGGGGATAAGAGCCGGGCCGCGCCCTCGGAAGCGGAGCCAAGCAGCCGGCGGACGAGCCAGGCCCCGTTCCGCCCCCTGGGGCTCTCCCCGGGGAAGGGCCTCGGAGGCTTCCAACGCATTCCAGCTGCGGAGAGCGTAGCCGCCCAGCCTCCAACCGTAGCCCGATTCCGGCCCCGCAGCTGGCGTCTGCGGCTCCAGGGGTGGCGGGAGCAGGGGGCGCCGCGCTGGCCCCGCCCCAGCCCTCGGAGGAAGGGGAGTCGCTCCCTACCAGTGGGAGGGGTCGCGGCCCGCGTTCCCCCTCTCCACCCGCCAGCCCCCGGGTTAAATGCGGCCGCCGCCTCCGCTCGCTCCAGCTGCCTGGCCGTCCGCACCTTGGGCACGCTGCCCGCGCCGTTACCTGGTCCAACTGCCCGGGAGGCTCCGCCCGTCGGCTCCGCTCTGCGGCCGCGCCTCCGAGCTGTCCGGCAGGCTTAGGTGAGTCAGAGGGCCTGGGTGCGCTGAGGGGTCTGCGGGGAGCAGGCATCCAGCCAGACCAGGCGACCATATTTAAGCGCGGCTGCACCGCCTACGATGCCCCCGTCCGACCTGCTGTGCCCTTCCCCACCTATGTAGGGTCCTTTCCAAATTGAGGCCCCACCAGCACGGCCGCCAAAATGGAGAGGGGGGGACTTTTTTCCTGACCTCCTCCCTCCAGGAACCTCCCCCCCGGGTCCACCCCGCCCCCCACCCCCGCCGCTCCCCGGAACGTCCACAAAGTGTTTATTCTTCAGCCAACTCTTGAGGATTTATTCGCAGATCTCTCCTCCCTCAAGAGTCCACTTTCCCCACGCTAAGGGCATTTCTCAGAGGCACTCCCGGTTCTAGTGTCAGCTTTGTCACCTTGCCACGTTGCTGTGTGACCTGGACAAGACATTACCCTCTCTGGTCCTGCTTTCTTCCTCTGTAGAATGAGGGGTTGGAAAGGTGATGAACTTTGAGGCAAGGGCTATTTCGACTTTCTAGGATTGGGTGGAGGTGGGGTGCCAGGCGAGATGTTGGCTCAGGCCAAGAGCAAGATAAGGGGAAACTTAATCAAGGTTTGGGGGCTCAGAGGCTTCTGCAGGTAGGAACGGATGGGAGGCAGCGAAGGCCCCTTGTGCCTTTACCCTCATACTCCGCAAGGGTGCTCGCCTGCCTAGACTGTGGCCCAAGCTGGAGAAGGCATTCCACATCCTCCCACCTCCAGCTGGCACATCTGGCTTAGTCACCCTCCCACGATGGGTCCTGCCAGAGGGATTTTTGTTCCTCTACCAGGCCTGAAAGGCGAAGACGGTGAGGATCCAGGACGGGAAGGGCGCCTGTCGCTCCCTCCAGGCACCCGACCTTGCTCAGAATAGGACCATTCACGGATTGGGGAGGGGGGCGGGGCTGCGGTTGGATTAGGGTCAGCTGGCCCCCTCTGCCAAGAAACAGAAACAGAAAAATGGCTAACACAGCTTCAGCAGGGGGTGTGGGGGTGG
>NW_006791814.1:4547095-4549668 GCF_000442215.2 Lipotes vexillifer | reverse complement strand
AGGGAAAGAGGTGACGCCTAGGGGCCAGGTTGCCAGACAGCTCAGAAGGGAGAAGGGAAGCCAGGAGTCCTAGGTTCCTTTGCAGCTTGGCGAGCCACCTTCTTGGGCCTCACTTTTCCCGTCTGTATAATGGGAGTCCTTCATGACTCTCAAGGGGCGTCGCCAAGGGCCGCGGGAGAGTGAGCGCTCACCTGCCCCCACAGGGTCCATGGCTGCGCTCCGAGGCCCGGGCCGGCTCGCGTCCGGGGCGCGTCCAATGCCACTGTCCCCGGAACCCTGCGCACTTCTGCTCTTTGGCCCTAGTGCCGGATATATTCTGCCCGGGCCTTATCTCCAAGGCCCTGGGGCTCCCAGCCCCCTATTTGCTTTGGGCAGGGGCACCTGCTGGGCAGATGTGGGCTTCCCACGGCCACCTAGCCAACACAGCTAGACGCGCAAAGGCGCCCCCTGGCGGCCTCTCCTGAGAGCTGGCGGGAAGGGGAGGCGCCAAGTCGCGACTTCATCTGCAAGTAGGGTTTAGGCCAACGCGATGGCAGGCCTGCGGTGGGGCGGTGCCCTGTTTGGCTGTGGGGTGGGTTGTGGGGGTGGGCGGGAGGACAGTCACACAGAGGCGCCTTGTGTGCAGAGAGGACGGGGTGCGGTGGGGAATCGTTTCCCTCTGCAAAGGTTCACGCGGCTCGTTTTTGGAACCCCACAGGCGTAGGATTATATCCTGGTGCAGCCACTTTCTTGCCGCGCGACTTTGGGTACTAGCGCTGAAGTTTTCTGAGCCTGTTTTCTCATCTGTGCAATGGCAACAACAACAGCCTTAGACCCATAGAATTGTCGAGAGGGTTCAATGAATGCCACGATGCATGAAAAACGTTTAACATCGTGGCTGGCATTAAGGAAAGGCTTTTCCTTTTTATTTTATTTTATTTTTAATATTTATTTATATATTTAGCTGTACCGGGTCTTAGTTGTGGCATTCAGGATCTAGTTCTCTGACAAGAGATCAGACCCAGGCCCCCTGAATTGGGAGCGCGGAGTCTTACCCACTGGACCATCAGGGAAGTTCCAAGGCTTTTCCTTTTTAAATTTTGTATCTTTTTTTAAATTAAATTAATTAATTAATTAATTTTTGGCTGTGTTGGGTCTTCATTTCTGTGCGAGGGCTTTCTCCAGTTGTGGAGAGCGGGGGCCACTCTTCATCGCGGTGAGCGGGCCTCTCACTGTCCCGACCTCTCGTTGCGGAGCACAGGCTCCAGACGCGCAGGCTCAGTAGTTGTGGCTCACGGGCCCAGTTGCTCCGTGGCATGTGGGATCCTCTCAGACCAGGGCTTGAACCCATGTCCCCTGCATCGGCAGGCAGATTCTCAACCACTGTGCCACCAGAGAAGCCCTAAATTCTGTATCTTTTTAATCTACTTTCTATTTATTTACTATTCTGCAGTTCTGCAAAGCGGAATTCCTTGTGTTTCCAGCAATCTCACCGTGATGAAATTTTTTTATTACGAAAAATTTCAACATACACAAAACTAGAGAGATTAGTAAAATAAACCCATGACCCTCCTCCCCCTCAAAATGCCCATCACCTAGAATAAGAGCTCTGCAAATTCTATTGCTTTGCTATTTTCCTTCCTCCCTTCAGGCTCTGATACCCCTGTTCTCTGTTCCCCGAGGGCGATGAGGGGGCGTCTATGCTCGCCGCTGCCCATGTTCCTGCTCCTTCTCCAGCCCTGGGAAACCCAGCTCCAGTTCGCAGGTGAGCCAGAGCCCAGCCCTCAGAAGCAGGGGGAGGGGAGCAAAAGCAGGTTCTCCATCTGCAGCCAACTGCTTGCTGGGGAGAGCAAAACAAGAGCTTTGGAACCATAGGGCTTGGGTTCGAGTTCACAGCTTGAACTCTCTGGGCCTCAGTTTTCCCATCTGTAGGATGTGGCTTGGAGGTACCCAAGTTGGGCTCATGCAGAACTGTCCAGTTGGTGTTTAATTTTTTTTTAAGTTAATTGAAAAAAGTCAGGAGATTTCACATAAAAACCCTAATTTCGGGCTTATCTTGAAAAGACCCAAGATCTGCCAACATGGGGTCCTCACGGCTGCAAGGCAACATTTGTCTGGAGCTGCCCACTTTATGAGCTATACGGGCTCTCTGGGTCCTCCGTCCTAACCCATCACATTCACTCATTTATTTATGTTGCCTGCCTAGCTCCTGTAGGCATTTGAGTTTGCGACGTCCCCTCGCCCTCCTCGCAAGTGGATAACACCTCCTCAGTATAGCCCTCAGAGCTGTAGGAGAGATTTGGTGCAGTCTCTCAGTCCAGGCCCTCCTCAAATGCTGCGTGAGTGGATGGAGCTAACCTGCATTTGCTAGGTTAAGATTGTGCTGGGCGCTGTTACACCGTGAGAGCACCATTCCGCCCTGGGTTTCTGTGGGGTTCTCCCGGGAGGTGAGGCTTGGCTAACCTAGGAAAGTCCTCCCTGATCTCCTCTCAGGTCCCAGGTGCCGTACTGGGCCCCTGGATTTGGTGTTCGTGATTGACAGCTCGCGCAGTGTGCGCCCCTTCGAGTTCCAGACGATGCGGCAGTTCCTGCTG
>NW_006791814.1:4545322-4547083 GCF_000442215.2 Lipotes vexillifer | reverse complement strand
GGGTCCGAGCCGATGCGGCGGTTCCTGCTGAGCCTCCTCCGCAGCTTGGACGTGGGGCCCAACGCCACGCGCGTCGGCGTGATCCAGTATTCGAGTCAAGTGCAGAGCGTCTTCCCTCTCGGAACCTTCTCACGCAGCGAGGATATGGAGCGCGCCATCCGCACTCTAGTGCCACTGGCGCAGGGCACCATGACCGGGCTGGCAATCCAGTACGCCATGAACGTGGCCTTCAGTGTGGCCGAGGGCGCGCGCCCGCCGGAGGCGCGCGTGCCGCGCGTCGCTGTAATCGTGACCGACGGGCGGCCCCAGGATCGCGTGGCCGAAGTGGCGGCGCAGGCGCGCGCCCGCGGCATCGAGATCTACGCCGTGGGGGTTCAGCGCGCGGACGTGGCCTCCCTGCGCGCCATGGCGTCCCCCCCGCTGGACGAGCACGTCTTCCTCGTCGAGTCCTTCGACCGTATCCAGGAATTTGGCCTTCAGTTCCAGCGCCGGCTGTGTCGTGAGTGAGGGGAGCGCTGGAGCGAGACTCGAACTCTCCAACCGCTCCGAATCCCATTCCCACCACAGTGAATCCTATCCTCCTCCCGGCTGGCCCCGCCCACTCCATCTTTAGCCCCGCTCAACAGGCCGTGGAGTTGCCCTGGCCTACCGCGGGTTGTGTGGAATTCCAGCTCTGCGCATTTTTGCTCAAGGCTTCGCCCACAAGGAGCAACGTTTAGCGTGCCCGCGTACCTTGATGAGCTGTTGTGGTTTACCACAGGCTTAATGTCTAACTCCAAAACCGCCTCTCTACACGAGGGGCTGAGAGCCATCGCCCACTCGTGAGCCAAGCCCCGCCCACTTGGGGATGACCCCTCCCACTCTCGTTTTAGCTCCTCCCATAATGCTGCAAGATCTCATCACACCTTGAGTTATGCCGCTTACCTTGATTTACCATCTCTCTTCTTCCTCTACTTTACACCGTGTAGTCCTCCCTTATCCCACTGACATCTCTGGCCCCGTGCTCCTGTCTTCCGAGTCTATTCACAGGGGCCACTGAGGCCCTATACTTTCCCTAAGACCTTCCACCTGTATTGGCCCCTCTCAACCGAGTCATATTCCATCTAAAGACATCCTTGAGCATGGGGTCTGCTCTGACCGCATTCAGCTCTCTCTTGTTGGAGGGTTCTCCCCATCTGTCCCCTGCTGATTCTACTCTTGTACGTCCTCAGGAAAGGACCTGTGTGCTGAGGGGGGACACGGCTGCCAGCACCAATGTGTCAGCTCCCCTGGCACGTTCCACTGTGCCTGCAACCCCGGCTACCGGCTAGCAGCAGATGACAAGAGCTGTTTGGGTGAGAGCTACCCCCACCCTTCAGTCTCACTGCTCCTGAGCCTTCTGTGGCTCCCCATTGGCCTAGCATCAGTACAATGAGTCTGGAAGGGCCTTTGGAGGTCAAAGTCCAGCTCCCTCACTTTACAGATCTAGGAAAGGGAAGGTGTCGCTTGGGGTCACGTAAGTCCTTGGTGGGACCAGGGCTAGAAATCTTGACCTCACAGAGGTCATACAGTTAATACAGTTAAGTGTATTTTCTATAGCCTTCTCTCCCCCATCTTTCAGGCTCATCTCCTACCTGGCTCCAAAACAGCTCCCAAACTTGTGTAATTTCACAGGCATATCCTTACTGTTTCTGTTACTTGACAGAGTTGGGGTCTCCATACATCTCCTACATTCCCCACCCCCATATACGCTGCTCATTCCTTCTTCTGCTTTTCAGTTTT
>NW_006791814.1:4500138-4545279 GCF_000442215.2 Lipotes vexillifer | reverse complement strand
TTCCTGCTTCTGCATCTCAGTTCTTTCCGGGCTGCTCACCTGGGCTGCTCTTGCCACTCCTCTTTGCTGCTCTTGCCACTCCTCTTCTCAAGGCCTGGTTCTTCATTTTTGCTTTCTGAAAAGCTATGACACACAATGCCTTGCTTATACAGTTGGGATTTTTCCCCCTGTGTATATATGTCCAATCCTTTGATCATAACGGCAGCTGCCATTTACTGTATGCCAGGTTAGCATCAGACATTAAGCTAGGAGCGTTACATGCATCATCTCTCAAGCTCACAACATTCTGGAAAAAGAGGTCCTGTGTTTCCAATAACCCAGAGGTCAGCTGGGGTCTTCTTGTTTCTGGGGCTTAGAAAAGGCTGGCGTGAAGCCCCATTTGATGACCTGTGAACATTCAAAACCCTTCCCAAGATCTCTGGGAATTCCCCAAGTGCTTACATTCTGTGGTCACCTCTAGCTCTGAGCTTCTGCTGAATTCAATTTATGGGTCCTTGTGCAGTTTCTCAATCCACGCATGCTGTTCTTGTCCTGTGGATGTAAATCAGCCTCTTCCTTGGTTGACACACTTGTGCACACAAGGGCATGTGTGTGTATACGTTAAGTCGTGTATACGTTAAGTCGTGCATACGTCTATTTTACTAAAGATGGGGGGTGGACAGAGGTGTGACTTACATCTAAGTGAAGTCAAACATACACACAGAAAAAGAAACACCCATTATTTATAATTGAATATTAGGCACCCTTGATCCCAAAAGTCCTCAGTCACCCCTCTGTAGGGGATTTTCCATTGGCAAACTCAACCCACAGTAAGTCATCTCCACACCATCTCTCTTGTCCTTTTTTTTCCTCTCTCCACTCCCCATCTCTTTTCTAGGAACCCCACATTCTCACACTTTTATGCAGGGCATCTCATCTCTCTCCAGCCCCTATTCCCCAGCTCAGCTCTAGGCCATATTTGCACATCGAAACCATGAAGATACTCAGCGGGGCAATAGTTCACCCTCCTCAGAAGGCAGTTGTAAATAACAACCGTTCTCTTCCATTATATCCCCATTTTGCAGATGGGGAAATAGAGGCTCAGACAGGTAAAGTGGCAGAGCCTCACTAACTCTGGTCCTCCTCTGTGAGTTAGTGAACATCTTGAGGGCAGGGGTCCTGTCTTCTACAACTGTGGATTCCCATTCTTATGCCTGTCTCAGTCATGGGCCCACTGGGATACATCTGGAGCTTGAATTGGGAGGGCCGCTTGGCTCAGTAGGAAGGGGGCCTTTGCTTGGAGGAATCACAGAAGCCTGGGTACCACCCCAGACTTATTAAGTCAGGATTTTGGGGGGTTGGGGTCCAGGCATAGGTATTTTTAAAAAGCTCCCCAGGTGGTTGTGCTGTCAGGGCTGAGAAAGGCAGCCCCAGGGCATAGCCTGACCTCACCTCTTCCTCAGCCCTCGACCTGTGCACCGAAGGGACCCATGGCTGTGAGCATCACTGCGTCAGCTCCCCGGGCTTCTATTTCTGTCGCTGCCGAGCTGGCTTTGTACTCCAGCAGGACGAGAGGAGCTGCAGGGGTGAGCGAAGCCCCCAATTAGCACCTGGACCAAGGTCTCTGATGTCTCCAGTCAGAAGTGACATTTTGCTGTCTCTTCCTTCCCACCAGCCATTGACCACTGCAGCTTTGGGAACCACAGCTGCCAGCATGAGTGTGTTAGCACCTTTGGTGGGCCACGGTGCCGCTGCAGAGGGGGCTACAACTTGCTGCCCGACGGCAGGAGCTGTCAGGGTGAGGAGGGGTCTCCTGCATTTGTGCAGAGGGACGAGGGATCTTAGCTGGTGGAGTCCACCCTGACTCGTTCTGTCTTGTCTCTCCTTTAAGCCCAGGACCTTTGCAATGGCGTAGACCATGGATGCGAGTTCCAGTGCGTGAGTGAGGGCTTCTCCTACCGCTGCCTGTGCCCTGAGCGGTGGCAGCTCCGGGCAGATGGCAAGAGTTGCAGCCGTGAGTTATGGGTGGGAGAGGGTTCTGTCTGCCTCTGACCCACTGCCCACATTCTGAGTATCCTTGACTCTGTCCTGTCCTTGCTGTGGCCCAAGAATGTGGTATGAGTGTGTGTGTGTGCGCTGGTGGTGGTGGAGTTGGAGGGTGTGCCATGCCCTGCCTCCATGTCTTTCCCCTCAATCTTTTACCCTGCTGCCAAGGTTAATTTCAAAAATGCATATTTGATCACATTTCTCCCTTGCTCGAAAGCCTTCTGTGGCTCACCAGTGCTTACAAAATAAAGATCAAATGCCTTACCCCTGAGTTTTTCAAATGGCGGGTGTAACCACAGTGGATAGATACACAAATGGTGGGTGTAACCACAGTGGATAACAAAATCAAATTAGTGGGTAAAAACTAGAAATTTTTTTTAAAAAGAGAGAGAAAATAGAGTTTACTGCATGGATGTAGAAAGAGTAAGTATTGTTTCACGAAACTTAATTTTAATTATATATAAGTGCATCATGATGTATTGTTACATTATTATGATTAATTATTATTTTTTTTACCGTGGGTTGTGGTCAAATTTTTGAAACCACCGCCTTAGGTCATTATAATCTAGCTTGAGCCAACCCCATCAGCCTGTCTCCTGACAAACTTGAACATTTGCGCCATACTGGCCTGCCCATTCCCAAACGTGTCCAGGGCTCCCAGCTTCCATGCCTCCACACACATTGCCCCCAACATCTAGAATGTCCCTTCATGCCTTGGAGAACTCCTACTCATCCCTGAAGATCAAATCACATGTCACCACCTCCATGCAGCCTTCCTCACTAACTCCAGGAAGAATGAATTACCCCTACCTTGCTCCCTGCAAGCCCCTCTATTCAAGCACTTTCCTTGATGGTAGCAAATGGCATGCCTCACTGCTCTGCTCTATCCTGATATCCTATGGATCAGGATTATGTTTCATTTATTGGCGAACCTCCTTCAGGGCCTAGCAAGGTCCCTGTCTCAGAACAGGGGAGGCGATCTTGTAGAGTGATTAGGAGCTTGGGTTTTGGGGTCAGACAGACCTGGCTTCAAATCCTGGCTCAGCCACTACTAGTGGTGGAATCCAGAGCAAATAAATGACTTTATCCTTCAGAGTCTCAGATTCTTAGAAAATGGGGATAATACCCAAGGTTATTGGGAGAATTGAGAAAAAAATATGTAAAGCACATAGCCCAGTGCCTGGTACATGGTAAGCTGTCAAATAGTAATGTTTTTGTTTTTATTTATTATTGTTAGTAGTGGTAAAGTTTAGAATTCTGTCTGATACATAGTAGATGATCAATAAATGGTAGCTGTTGTGATGATGATGATTTAAAAGATGCTTTTAGCAGATTGCCTGGCTTGTGGTAAGCGCGTAATAAATGGCATAGATTATAATGATGCCACTGATGATAATAATAATAATTATTATTTAGCACAGTGCCTGGCATAGGAAGGACTTCACACATAGTACCTGTTATATAATAAATGTTTGCGAGTGAATGAATGAGCAGGTAGCTGCTGCCAGCCAAGGATCTGATCCCTTAATCCCAGCTCTTCTGCTCGGGTGAGTGTAGGGTGCCAGGAAGGCCACGTGGACCTGGTTCTGCTCGTCGATGGCTCCAAGAGCGTGCGTCCGCAGAACTTCGAGCTGGTGAAGCGCTTCGTGAACCAGATCGTGGACTTCCTGGACGTGTCCCCAGAAGGCACGCGCGTGGGGCTGGTGCAGTTCTCCAGCCGCGTGCGCACCGAGTTCCCACTGGGCCGCTACGGCACGGCGGCCGAGGTGAAGCAGGCGGTCCTGGCTGTGGAGTATATGGAGCGCGGCACCATGACCGGGCTTGCGCTGCGCCACATGGTGGAGCACAGCTTTTCAGAGGCGCAGGGCGCGCGGCCCCGGGCGCTCAACGTGCCCCGCGTGGGCCTGGTCTTCACCGACGGCCGCTCCCAGGATGACGTCTCAATGTGGGCGGCGCGCGCCAAGGAGGAAGGTGGGCTTGGCGCGGGCCACGCTGGCATGAGGTTGGGTTGGGGATGCGGGGAGGCGGCTTTCCTGAGGCCTAGGGTGCCCCCTGAGTCCCTCGACCCTGCAGGCATCGTCATGTACGCCGTGGGCGTAGGCAAGGCGGTGGAGGAGGAGCTGCGAGAGATAGCCTCGGAGCCAGCGGAGCTTCACGTGTCCTACTCCCCCGACTTCAGCACCATGACGCACCTGCTGGAGAACCTCAAAGGCAGCATCTGCCCGGGTGAGCACAACGGTCTCGGGACCCCTCCCCTTCTCTCACTGTCCACCCTCCGAGATCTCCCGGTCCTATTCATTCCCGCCCCCTTCGTTGAATGGCAGCCAGGGGATGGGCTCGCTGGACAGAGCCTCTTTACTCAAAGTGTGGTATGTGGACCGGAGGCAGGGCTGTCACTTAGTGGTTTGTAAAAACTACAGCATTTCCAGCGCTCTCCAGACCTACCGAATACAGTTTTGCACTTTGACGAGACCCTCAGGGGATTAGCATTATGGCACTGGACTAAACTACCTGTTCCCCAAATTAGTGGACGTTCAGAATAATTTGGGGGGAATTTTTTCAAAGGCACGCCCAACCCAGCATTGGTGAGGGGAGCCACATCATGAGCCCTTTACCTTGTTGGAATTCAACTTTACAGACCTGGCAGAGTGGCAGGACTGGGTGTGTTTCAGGTACACAAAGATGTGTATTAAGTATATATATTTAATATATATTTATTTCCTTGATTTCCCCATCTGCAAAGTTAGGAGCCTTTCTGGAACTGTTATCAATACCATTGACAAACATGACATACAGACTAAGATATAACTTTTAAATCGTAACAGCAACTCTGTATTGAAGGCCAAGTGCTAGACATTGTAGTGTAATATTAAAAATGGCACACGTTTACAGAATTCAGTGAATCTAAGATACCATCCATTGTAAGATTCATTATTTTCTATACTGCTAAGAGAAAAAGGATGCCAAATTTAATTGTAAGGCAACTATTTAGATTTCAGAGATGTTGAAATGTATGAGGAAATAGACTTGGATCAGTGGGTCTTTTAAAAAAATATTTATTTTATGTTTTATTTTTGGCTGGGTGGGGCTCATGGGATCTTTTGTTGCAGAGCACAGGCTCTGTAGTTGTGGCACATGGGCTTATTGCCCCCCTGCCCTGCGACATGTGGGATCTTAGTTCCCCCACCGGGGATCTAACCCCATGTCCCCTGCATTGGAAGGGGGATTCTTAACCACTGGACCACCAGGGAAGTCCCCTGGATCAGTGGTTCTTAAACATTAGTGTGCATCAGACTCACCTGGAAGGTTTGTTAAAACACAAATTGTTGGCTCCAACCCCAGAGTTTCTGATTCAGTAGGTCTGGGGTGGAATCTGATCATTTGCATTTCTAATAACTTCCTAGGCGTCCTTGGCACAGGACCATATGGGATATAGTAAAGCAGAGAGAGTACATGACTCCCAGTCTCCAGCTTTAGCAACCGAGGGGATGATGGTGCTGACGCTAGCGGGTCAGGGACCACACTTGGAGAACCATTGGCCTAGTTGAAATACCCTATAAAGTGTTTCCTTGCATCAGGAAATGCTCTAGATCTGCACCCTCCAATAAGGTAGCCACTAGCTACATACGCCCATTTAAATTAAATTACATTAAATTAAATAATTTAGTTCCTAAAGTGCACTAGCCACATTTCAAGTGTTGAATAACCACCTGTGTCTTGTGGCTACCACATTGGACAAGGCAGATACAGAACATTTCCTTCACTACATAAAGTTTCATTTGGACAGTGCTGCTGTGGACTCCTGCTACTCAAAGTGTGGTCCACAGACCAGCAGCAGCAGCATCACTTGGGAGTTTATCAGAAATGCAGTGTCTCAGCCCCTGCCCTGTTAAGAACAAGAATCTATATTTTAACAAGATCTGGTGATTCCAATGAGCATCAAGGTTTGAGAAACCTTCTAAGATGCGTACACACATACGCACACGAAAATCACTGAATCCTGAGCACCGCCAGACAAAAAGGTGTTCTCATTGTATCCATTCTTACAGGTAAGGAAACTAAAGCTTAGAAAGGTTGAGGGTTTTTTTCCCAATATCTCACAGCTACCTAGCTGGTACTCATCCCAGGTCTGTCTGAATCCCAAACCCGAACACTCAGCCGTAGGCCGGGTGGAGGGATATCGGAGAGCCTCAGCCAGGGCTGGCTGGTCCTCCTCCAGCTTCTCACTCCCCCACTCTGTGCCCGGCTGCCAGAGGAGGGCATCAGCGCGGGGACAGAGCTTCGGAGCCCCTGCGAGTGCGAAAGTCTTGTGGAGTTCCAGGGCCGCACGCTGGGGGCGCTCGAGAGTCTGACGCAGAATCATATCCTTTGGGTCCAGGGGCGCGGGCTGGAGGGGAGAAGGGACCCCCGCGAGCCCCGGCGGCTTCCTTAACCGCTCACTGGCCCAGCTGACGGCGCGCCTGGAGGATGTGGAGAACCAACTGGCCTCCCAGAAGTGAGGGCCGCGGGTGGCCCGGACCCGGGCAAGGGGGGCGGCCCCGCGGACTGGGCCCCCTCGTGCGCCTTCCGGGCGCTGGGGCCGGGCAGAAGCTGGGTCCCCCAGGCTTGGGCTGTCGGGGAGGAGGCGCTGGCGGGCTCCCAGCGCTGCGCTCGAGCTGGCCTCGCCTGGACCAGAAGCCGGACTGCGGGGGGATTGTGGGAGGGGATGTGGGGGACGCGTGCTGCGCTCAGTTCTTTGTAGGATTTCTTTTTTTGTTTTCTTTTTCTTACACACACACAAAAAAAGAACCAAAAAATCTGGTTTCCACGGGGTCGGTGTGCATGTCTTGCTGTGCCGCCAGGCGGAGGGGTGGCCAGACGGAGCGCGCTCCGGCGGCGCCCGGGCGGCGTCTCCTCGGAGAAAGGCGCATTGTGCGGGGGTCGGGCCGGGGGGCAGGGGACCGGGAGCTGCTTCCCCCAGCTTGTTTATTCAGCTGAGAACAGATGGTTCCTTATGCAGGCTGCGGGAAGGGAGGGGGCTCCACGGGTACCCTGGGGGTCTGGGCAAGTCTGCGCCCCTCCATCCCCCAGCGGATCGGACACCTCGCTCTCTGGCCGTGCCTATCTCCTGGTGTCCCCGAGTCTGGCTCAAAAACTGTTCGAACTGGGCGGGGCGGGGGCGGGGGTGTTGGCGAGAAGCGGGAGGCAGTAATCGAATCCCCTAAAGGGACGGGAGCGGGGAGGATAGGTGAGTTTCGCCTGGATTTTATCTCCCTGCACTAGATAGGAAAAGAAGGGGGTGTCAGCCAGGACCTCTGGCCCAGAGTAGCCTTCCCAGCCCGTGCTTTACCTCCAAAAAAACAAAATAAAAACGAACCCTCTTTAGGTAAAGAGC
The DNA here is from genome assembly GCF_000442215.2 of Lipotes vexillifer. Taxonomy (NCBI): domain Eukaryota; kingdom Metazoa; phylum Chordata; class Mammalia; order Artiodactyla; family Lipotidae; genus Lipotes; species Lipotes vexillifer. The sequence continues at coordinate 4,537,880 of NW_006791814.1, read as the reverse complement.
ACAAACCGGTACAATTTCCCAAGTGCAAAGATGAAAATGCTTCCAGTCCTAGAGTGATTATGGGCAAATTACTCTGGGTTTGTTTCCTTATGTGTAAAATGGGGATTGAAATCGTTATGCCCAAGGGTGATGGTGAGAATGGAGGAAATTATTCTAAGGCATCTGACCTTGTGCCTGTCTACTACGTATTAGGCTCTCAGATGGCAGCTTTTAACTATTAAGCTAACATGTTTAGTCTTGGGCATTATTCAAAGTGATTTGCAGGTATTTTCATTTTATCCTCACAACCTTGTGAGGTAGGAATTATTGCCTTTATCATTCCCTTTTACAGACAAGGAAACTGAGTCAAAGAGAGGTTAAGTTTCCCAGAGTCACATGACAAGTGAGAAGATGAACCAGGGCTTCCCTGGTGGCGCAATGGTTAGGAATCCGCCTGCCAATGCAGGGAACACGGGTTCGAGCCCTGGTCTGAGAAGATCCCACGTGCCGCGGAGCAACTAAGCCCGTGCGCCACAACTAGTGAGCCTGTGCTCTAGAGCCATGAGCCACAACTGATGAGCCCGTGTGCCACAACTACTGAAGCCCGTGCGCCTAGAGCCTGTGCTCCACAACAAGACAAGCCACTGCAACGAGAAGCCCGTGCACCACAATGAAGAGTAGACCCCGCTCGCCGTGCGCAACAAAGACCCAACGCAGCCATAAATAAATAAATAAATAAAACAAAAATGATTAAAAAAAAAGAAGTTGAACCAGTGTGTTTTCATTTCCTGTGGCTGCTGTAACATCACCACAAGTTTAGTGGCTTAAAAAACACACAAATAGTTTTTGATGTTAGCAGTCTAAAAGGGGCTGGCAAGGCTGCAATCCTTCTGGAAACAATTGTTTCCTTGCCCTTTCCAGCTTCTAGAGACTACCCGAATTCCTCTCATCACCTCAACCTCTGCTTCCGGCATCATACCGCCTTCTCTGACTCTGACCTTCCTGTCTCTGTTGCATAAGAACCTTTGTGATTATACTGGGCTGACCCAGATAATCCATGATAATCTCCCCATCTCAAGCTCTTCATCACATCTGCAAACGCTCTTTGCCATGTAGGGTAACATATTCACAGGTTCCAGAGATTAGGATGTGGACATCTTTGGGTGTGTGTGTGTGTGCGCATTATTCTGCCTACCACACAGGGCTTGAAGCCAGGAGGACAGAGCTCAGAGCAGGCACTGCTAAGCACGCATATGCCTGGCCCCTCACTGGCCATGGCGAGGAGGGAGAAAGATGATTGAGAAAAGCCCCCGAGCTGGGGGAGCCCAGGGCTGGAGGGGGTAAAGTCCACCTGACTATAACAGAAAGAGGACCTTTCAGGTGAAGGGATGGAGCAAAGGGCGGGTAAGGAGGGAGAAATCACAGAGGAAGTGACTTCCAGCCAAACCTTAACCTACAGGGTGACAGGATGACTGAGGTCTCACCTGGACCTGAGGGTCAGATGAGCAAAAGTGCCCGTCCAACCCCTTTGTTTTACGGCCGGGAAACCAGGTCTAGAGGGCAGAGTTGTCTGCCCAAGATCACAGTGAGAGAACCTGGGGTCTGACTGTAACAGGGACTTCAACTATGGGGGTGGCACTGAGGCAAAGGTGAGGCCTCCTGCTTCCCTCCTCCCTGGAGCTGGCCAGGACTGTCTTCTGCAGGGTTTCTTTTCTCGCCTGCTCTTCTCCTGTAATCTCCAAAGTAGCCACTGGATGGCGCCTGGAGCTCTGATTTGGAGTTGGGTCCCAGAGCCCTTACAGGCCTTGGGAGTTGGCACTTGTGCTGAGCCAGGCCTGCCCTTCTCCGAAAGACCCTCCTCCCCCTTCACACCCCTCCCCCTAGTCTGGCGGACCCTACCACCCTAGCCTAGAAGCGGCTTCATTTCCTAGGCAGTGACCACACACTCCTGGATTGGGAGACCAGCCCTGCTATTTACTAACTGTGTGTAGGTGTTGACAAGGGCTGGTTCCCTTGTCCATTTCCTGATTCTCTTTTGGGGAGGCTGCAGGAGCCAGAACTCCTTTATCCACTCTTTGGAAGCTAGAATGTGGGCATGAGGGCACAGTGCAGCTGTTAAGAGCACAGACATGGGAGCCAGACTGCCTATCCGAATCCCAGCTCTGCCATGAGCTGTGTGACCTTAGGCAAGTTTCTGAATTTCTCTGTGCTTCTGTCAAAGGAGACCCAGTTTTCTCATCTGTATAATGGAGATGATAGTATTCCCTATGCCACTGGGTTTTTGTGAGGATTGAATGAGATAATCCATTTTATATTCTTAGAACTCTGCTTGGTACATAGTATGTACAAAATGTAAAAAACAAAAATGCACAGCTGGGGTTTAATAAACTCTATGCTTTCTCCTTGGGCTATGAGTCTTGAGGGAACAAGGCAAAGGTTCAGGGACAGTTGGGAAGTCATTCAAGACAGTGCAGTGATAGTACAGTAAGTCCCCTACGTATAAACCTTCAAGTTGTGAACTTTCAAAGATGCGAACGTGTGTTTGCATGTCCAATCACGTAAGTTAGTTCACGTGTCTGGCGTACATTGTCCATGCATGCATCCCGTACACGTGGTTGTGTTTCTGTGAACTTTATTGTACAGTACTGTACAGTAGCCCAGGATGTCCGGAAGCAAGCGTAAAAGCAGCAGTGTTGTAGCTGGTACTGCTAAGAAGTGCCAAGTGATAATGATGGAAACAAAAGTGAAAATAATTGAGAGAGTGGAGCGACAAGAGGAAGGAGTAACTGAAGAACCCCAGAGGTTCACAACACAGGAAGCGGCAAGGGAATTTTCTTTATTTGAGGAGGCACTGTTAATATATTTTTTTTATATATATAAATTGACTTGTTTATTTTTGGCTGCGTTGGGTCTTTGTTGCTGTGCACGGGCTTTCTCCAGTTGCGGCGAGCAGGGGCTACTCTTCATGGCGGTACGCGGGCTTCTCATTGCGGTGGCTTCTCTTGTTGCAGAGCACGGGCTCTAGGCACACGGGCTTCAGTAGTTGTGGCACATGGGCTCAGTAGCTGTGGCTTGTGGGCTCTACAGCACAGGCTCAGTAGTTGTGGCGCACGGGCTTAGTTGCTCTGCGGCATGTGGGGTCTTCCTGGACCAGGGCTTGAACCCGTGTCCCCTGCATGGGGGACAAGCGGATTCTTAACCACTGAGCCACCAGGGAAGCCTGGCACTGTTAGTTTTTGAGTCACAGGACCCGAACGTAGAATGGTACACGAAGGTTACAGCAGCCGTTCAGAATGCGACCCAGTGCTACCGTGTCATCTATGAAGAGAAAAAACGAGCTACCACCCAGACATCACTGGATCATTTTTTCAAGAGGGGAGATAGAATTGAATCCAGCAAGGAAGCAGAACCTAAGCCATCAACGTCAGGCATGAGTGAAATGGCAGCTTGCCCTCCGTCTCCTGTTGCTGACGATCCTTCAGCTCTACCATCTCCCACCTCCTCTCCCTCCTCCAGTCAGTAACATTTCTTGCCTGTTCACTCGATGCCAGCCCCTGTATGCCAGCTGTTGTACTGTACCACTGTACTTTTCAAGGTACTGTACTGTAAGATTAAAAATGTTTTATTTTTGTGTTTGTTTTTTATGTATTATTTGTGTGAAAAGTATTATAAACCTATTACAGTACAGTACTATACAACCGATCGTGTTAATTGGGTACCTAGGTTAACTTTGTTGGACTTACGAACAAATTGGACTTAGGAACGCACTCTCAGAACAGAAATTGTTCGTATGTATGGACTTACTGTATCGAGAGTCCGTTGATGGAACCCTAACCAGATGATTCTTGCTGGTGACCTTGGCTGATTTTCTTGGTTTCTGACTTTTATTTCCACGAACCACCTGATATCCTGGCAAGGCTTCCAAGTTGCACAGTTTCAAAAGTCTTGGTGGGAGAGAGGCATATACTCAGAACACAATGTGAATGGTGCCCCCTAGCGTTGTGAAATGGTCCTCTCGTTAGCCTTCCAATGGAGCCTTTTCTGCTTAGTGAGCCAGGCTTGGTGTGTCTGTTGCTTGCACCCAAGACCTCTGGCCATGCCCTGCTTCATTCTTTGTAAGGGCTGCATAGTATTCCATTCTATGTATGTGTCATATTTCATTTCAGCACCCCTTATTGGAGGATTCTGGGTAATTTACAGCTCTTTGACATTCCACACACAGACACAATGACATGCTTCTTAGAACCTATTTTCCAGCCCTTGTAACCTCATCTCTGACTCTCCCTACCCCCACAGGTACACAGTTGGGTGGGGAGTGACCTCATCCACAGGCTCACATGGTGGCTGTGATCCTCTGCCTGTTTGATCAAGGCAGGATTGGCCAAACGTTTAGAATAGCAGGGAGCTCAGTGGGCCAGGAAGGGAGTGGTAGATGATTCTGGGAAGGCAGGTGAATTTGGGCAGCCAGCCTGGGCCCCTCATGCCCAGACCCCTCCCCTTCCCGTGTTGGTCTTCATCATCTCAGTTCAGCATGGGAGGAAACATCTGCACAGCCTCTGATGCCTTGAGGGACCAGTGACTTCTGTGTCCCCGTCCCAGGGGCACCTGCACTTTAAAAGAAGCCTGGAAGGAAGGGAGTAAGGCTCACCCACAGGGCACACTGTTCACGGTGGGATTTCAGGCAGCCAGGGTCACATACCTGAACAGAGACCATCCTATGTTCCAGGGATGGTGATGGGCTCTTTATCCTATACGATCCCATGTAATTCTTATGGCAACATTGTGAGGTTGGTATCACCAGTTCCATTTCACTGAAAAGGGAACTGAGGCCAGAGAGGGGAAGAGATGTTCCCAAAGCCATTCTGGGAGCACATCTATGTCCAGGGCTCTTTCCACTTTATCAGTAATGGAGAGAATGTTTGGAGTGAAATTGGGAGGCTTTTACCCCAGTTACTTTTTTTTTTTTTTTTTTCAGTACGGGGGCCTCTCACTGTTGTGGCCTCTCCCGTTGCGGAGCAACAGGCTCCGGACGCGCAGGCTCAGCAGCCATGGCTCATGGGCACAGCCGCTCCGCGGCATGTGGGATCCTCCCGGACCGGGGCACGAACCCTTGTCCCCTGCATCGGCAGGCGGACTCTCAACCACTGCGCCACAAGGGAAGCCCCCCAGTTACTTTTGATCAGGGTCCTGGAAGTGAGGGTTGCTTGAGAATGGAGAGCAGGAGGCCACATCCTAAAGAGTCTTGGGTTTGAACTTCAGCTCTGCCATCGACTGGCTGATCGACTACAGGCAAGCCCTGTATTTCGCTCATCCTTGATATTGGGTAAGCGTCAGTTGCAAAACCAGGAGTCACTCTAGCTAGCTTAAGCAGAAAGCTATTTATTATCATGAATTTGTATCCTATAAAATCGCTTGAAGGGCTGGAGAAGGAGGCTGTAAATTGAGGTTCTGGGATAAATTCCCCCCCACCCCCCAACACATCCCGAGTCATGTTGCCTTGGCCACAGTTCAGGAATGCTGTTCTGCCACGGTCTGTGCCCTGCGTTTGGCTTCCTTCCAGACTAAGTTCTGGCTGGACACTTTAGAGAATGAACCTGATTGGTGAAACTCAAATCACATCCAGAACCACAGCTCTGGGAGTGGGGCAGAGTGTTGGTCTCAGAATTGTAGCTTTTAATTTTCCAGCCTCTGGTCTATATAGAGATACAGCAAAAAGGTTGAAACGGATGTTAGTAAGTCAATCCATAGATTCTGCTACAGCCTCTGCTCTCCATCTCTGAAATGGTTTGCTGGGATCCTCCCTGTTTGCTGGGTGGGTTGGAAATGGATGAGGGGTTGCTGCCTAGAGTCAAGCCCAAACTTGTATCATAGTCAGAGGCTCTCTGGAGATTATCTATATAAGTGATTTTCAACCGTATATACCCTGATGCCTTTTTTATTTTAGTCATATCCCCTTTACTAATCTGAAATGAAATTAATATCTAATATAACTTTGCTATACATGCAATATCAAAAACAGGTTAATATGGTGTCCTAACTGTAATTATAGGAATAAAGTAAAAGCAAAGGAAAAGTTATAGTAAAGTGATATGTACCCCAATATTTAAACGTTCCATCAGGGCTACTGTAATGATGTAATCAAGCTATTCATAGGGAATATACACTGAAGTCCTCATGTATAAATGAGTGTGATGTATACAACTTACTCTCGATGGTCAGAATAAACCATTATCTTTCACACACACGTGGAAGAAAGAGAATGATAAACATGGCAAAATATTAACACTTAGTGTATCTGGGTGAAAGGAATATGATGATAATTCTTTGTACTATTCTTCCAATTTTTTCTATATGCTTGACATTATTTCAAAGCGACAAGTATAATAACATGTTAGGATATTGAATTTCTCAGTGTGCTAAAAAACCTTGTAAATAGGGTACATCCCAGGAGTTTAAGGGTAGTTCAAAACCCAGAAATTATCAATGTGATTAAGTAAATTAAAAGTTTAAGAAAAAAATTCAAATGAATCTTTAAATTGATTCATAAAAATCATTCCATATTGTTCTATGTTCATTCATGATAAAAATACACACTATACTAGGAACAAAAGAGAATATTCTTCACCTGATGAAGTGTATTTACAAATACCTACAGCAAGTATTATACTCAGTGGTGAAACTCTAGAAGCAGCATCCTTAAAGTCAGTACAAGGCCAGACTGCCCTCTATCACCACTCTGATTCAATATCAAATTAGTGATCGTAGGCCAATGCAATAAAACCGGACATAAAAATAAAGAGGAATAGGGTTGGGAAAAGAAGAGATAGAATGGTTAATGCTTACAGATAATATGAATGTCTTCAGATGAAATTCAAGAGAGTCATGGGTAAACTATTAGAATTCATGAGAAAATATATTGAGTTTGCAATTACAAAAGTCAATATACAGGGCTTTCCTGGTGGTGCAGTGGTTAAGAATCCACCTGCCCATGCAGGGGACACAGGTACAATCCCTGGTCCAGGAAGATCCCACATCCCATGGAGCAAGTAAGCCCGTGCACCAGGACTACTGAGCCTGCCTCTAGAGTCGGGAGCCACAACTACTGAGCCCATGTGCCACAACTACTGAAGCCCGCACGCCTAGAGCCCATGCTCTGCAACAAGAGAAGCCACCGCATTGAGAAGCCCGCTCACCACAACGAAGAGTACCCCCTTCTTGCTGCAACTAGAGAAAGCCCACGCACAGCAACGAAGACTCAAAGCAGGCAAAAATAAAATAAATAAATTCATTTTAAAAAGTCAATATACAAAAAAACAGTTGCATGCTTACACACCAAAAACTATCAAATAAAGAGAGAAAAAGCTCCTATTCACAATAGTCATGAATTTTATTACTACCTAAAAATAAACCAAGAAAAAGTTTGCAAGAATTACATGAAAAAATTAAAATTTATTATATGACTTGAAGAGGACTTGAATAGAGTGATGCTCATTTTTTTTATCTGTGAAGACTTAATATGGTAAATATTTTGGTTCCACTCAGTAGTTTATAGTTTTGATGTAACTGTAATAAAAATCTCAACAGATTTTTTTGAGGACCTTGAGAAATTGATCCTAAAATTTATGTAGTAGAGGAAAAGTGCAAGCATAGCCAAACAATTCTGAATAAGTAAAACAGAAAAGACTTGGGCTGCAAAACAACAAGGTATGTAAAATGTAGATGTTAATGAAAAGAGTACCAAGGAAGACTGGTTTGGGAATAAATAAATTGAGTAATAAAAAAACACAGACACACATCCATCTATATACAAAAACTTGGTACAAAATAGATGTGGCTTTATAAATTAATAAGAGATCAATAATACGGGGGAACAATTGGCATTCCATATTAGGGAAAAATGGAAACAAGATCCTTAATTCAAACCATTCACAATAAATAAATTCCAGATGGATTAATGACTTGAATGTGGAATACAAAACTTGTGAATATATTTAAACAAAATGGAAGGGATTGCGTAAGGATAGTTCGACGTAAAAAGTACAATCCAGGGCTTCCCTGGTGGCGCAGTGGTTGAGAGTCCGCCTGCCGATGCGGGGGACGCGGGTTCATGCCCCGGTCCGGGAGGATCCCACATGCCGTGGAGCGGCTGGGCCCGTGAGCCATGGCCGCTGAGCCTGCGCGTCCGGAGCCTGTGCTCCGCAACGGGAGAGGCCACAACAGTGAGAGGCCCGCGTACCGCAAAAAAAAAAGTACAATCCATAGACGGACAGATGGATAAAACTGACTCCATCAAAATATAAATATATATCCTTTTTTTTTTTTTTGGGGCCACGGTACACAGCTTTCGGGATCTTAGTTCCCCCATCAAGGATTGAACCCGGGCCACGGCAGTGAACGTGTCGAGTCCTAACCACTGGACCACCAGAGATTTCCGTATCCTTTTTAAAAGATGACACCAAACACAAAGTTTATGCTAACTGATATTTCTCTCTGGAGCTCATTTATCACCTGCACATCTGGCACATGAACTGCACAAACTATAGATGTGACCCTCACAGGGGTTCTCTCCTCTGACCCCAGCTTTGGACTCACGGTACCTCTTGGCTGCTTTCCATGTCTGGGCGAGAAACATCAGTTCTTAGGCAGTCCCTGATCAACCTCACCCAAAGTATTTCCTCTTCCTCTCACCTCGTATGGCAGACCAAACTGGATGACTATATTACCTACTTAGTATATTGTTATGAGGTTTAAGGGTGATACATCACGCAAAGTATTCAGCCCTGTGCCTGAAACATAACAACTGCTCAGTAATTATTAGCTATAATTATGTAAAGGAACATTTATTAAGTGGGAGAGTCAGGATTTGAAACCTGGTCAGTGTAATTCCAAAATCTGTGATCTTTTAATGACATGTTTTCTCCCTCAAAGAAATCATAGTCTTGTGTGGAAACAAATCAATAGGTAAAGCGAGGCCCAGAGAAGAGCATCTGACATAAAGGATGTCGGAGACCCCCTACTCTCCCTTCCCCCAACACCAGTGGATGGCAAGGCAGATGGTATTTGTGAGTGAAAGAGAGAGCCAGTCGGAGGCATGACCGTGAGTCTTACAGCCAAGAACCAGAGATGAGGTATGGTAGCCTTCCTTAAGAAGGAACAGCCACCAGTCTTTCTCCTGGTCTCTCTTCCTACCCTCGATCTTAAGAGGCCATCTTGTGAGCAGAGCCAAGACGGGCCTTGAGAATAGGAGAGCCTCTACCAGCGGTGCCCTCAGTCTGTGTGGGGCTGTTGAGTCATGGCGGTACTGGTTCTAGACGAGAACTTCACCTCGTAGTTTAACCCTCTCATTGTACAGATGGGGAAATTGAGGTTCAGAGAGCTTCAGTGTTCTGACCAAGGTCACACAGCGAGTCAGTGACAGGCTCTAGAATACAGAAGTAGATTACACAGACAGTCAATTGGACTAAGGATCTTTCGAGATATAATAAATAATCTGAGTTAGCAGAAGACTTGATAACTTTCTGTGAGCTCCGAGGTATGTGTGTGCGCGTATGTGCGTGCGCACACGCATGTGTGTGTATCAGAGAGAGACTATTTTGTAATAATAATAATGATTATAATGGCTCCCATTTTTAAGTGTCTACTACATCCCAGGCCTTGGGCCAGAGGCTCATTTACTCCCCATGACAATTATAAGAAGAAAAAGTATAATGGTGCCTGCTTTACAGAAACTGACACTAGAAGGTCTTCTGACTTGTCCAAGGCAACAGATAGTAAGTTGTGGTACCAAGGTTTGAATCCAGATTAGGTTAACACTAACATTCATATATTTGCCTACTACACTGTGTTTTACTATGTGTCCCATTAACTTTTGTATCCCCAGGGCCTGGCATAGTGCCTCCAGGGGTGGGAGAACGAGGGGTGCTTTGCCCAACGTCTCAGCTCAGAATCCAGGTCTAAATAGCATTTTTGCATTTGACCTTTTACCCCCCCCCATCTCCACTAACGAGGCTAAGGAGCCTGGGGCCCCTACGATGCTCAGGGCTCAGATGGACACCTGAAATGGTTTCCTTATCAGCCTGGCGACATCTCCCAGGCCAGCCTCTCCTATTTCTTCTCTGGCCTTTACTCTGTTGGCCTAGCAGTCTTGCTCGGGACAGGAATGAGCCACTGTCTCTCCGGTATCAAGCTTCCTGATCTCTGGCCAAGCTTCCCGCTTATGCCATTGAAGCTGGGAGGGGCCGAGGAAATGCTCATGAGGCCACACCCACTAGGGAGGGTATAAATGGGGGCAGCTGGGCCAGCAGAGCTGCCCCTGCCCTCACCATGACATTCAGTGGCCTCTTCCCCTTCGTGCTTCTTGCCCTGGGAACCCTGGCACCTTGGGCTGTGGAAGGTGCTGAAAATGGTGAGTTGGAGTCACCCTGGTATGATCCTGGCTGCAGGGTCAGAGATGGGGGCTCGTAGTGGTGTGGGGATGGCCCCTTCTCTAGACTGTAATCTCTCAGCTTAGTTTCAGGAGACGTCCCTGGGGGTGTGTTCATGTCCAGCTGGGTTCCAAGGTCTCTGTGCAAGCTTCTGAGCATCTGGAAATTCTTCTTTTACTCAGCCATCTGTCAGCCCAGGTCTCACTCCCTTTCTATTCTTATTCCTCTCTCTCTCTTTCTCTCTGCCTCATTTCCCGGTGAGTGGCTCTCCAATCATCCGTCTGACTCTTGCTGGTTCTTTCCGTTAATCTCTGTTTTCCTGTCTTTGGCTCTAGCTCTTCACCTGCTCTGTCGGTTCTATTTATCTCTGTTTATTTCCCTCCATCTCCATCATGCTCAGCCTGCCTCTCTGCCTGTGTGGAGCCTTGCTTCTCCCTGGGGAAAGAAACCTTGGCTGGGAAGCCTATGCCTTCCTCCTGACCACGTGTGTGATTTCATCAAGCCTGTCACTCTTCATGGAGATCAGACAGGGACTTCACTTTGGACTTTGTGGATGGTCACCTGAGTGAGGGTCAGCCCTGGAAAGTGGTGCTTTGTCCAGCAGCCGGGATAGTTACTCAACACCCAGCCTCCTCCAAAACTCTTGAACTTCTCTTCCAAAGCTTTGAAAGCTGGAGACTGCCCTCCTAGAGAACCTGCCAATTGCTTTAAATATGACAAACCCGAGTGCAACAATGACTGGCAGTGTCCAGAGAAGAAGAGATGTTGCCCTGATTATTGCGGAATCAGATGCCTGGATCCTGTCAACATCTTGAACTCAGGTGAGGAGGTGGGAGAGCCACCAGCCACGCAGCACTGGACAACTGGCCACCTGCATTGACTGGGGGCCCAATGTCAGAAGAGAGCCAGAGCCTACCTTCAGGGGGTATCCCAGCCTCAGGAAGGATGTGGTGGTCATGGGGATGGGAGGCTCAGGCTGGGGCAGGGCCTGGGGCAGGGGCTGGGGTCCAGAAGCAGGGGGCTAGTATGGAAGGTACAAGGTTTCTAACCCATGTCTCTACTCTCACCAGCTGAGGAGAAGCCTGGGAAGTGTCCAGTGTTCGACACGCAATGTCTGATGCTTAACCCCCCCAATCGCTGTGAGACAGACAGCCAGTGCGTGGGTGAATTAAAGTGCTGCAAGGGCACTTGTGGGAAAGCCTGCATTTTCCCTGTGAAAGGTAAGGAGGGGCTGGGGCAGGCTGACCTCCTTCCCTCCAGCTCTCTCAGTCTCAACCCTCTGGAGTTCCAGGCATATAAGCAGGGGGACTCCTGATCTGGACCCCAAGGAAAGCCTCTGCCTGACTCCCTTGTCTTCCGAGAGCCCTGTTCCCCAGGGCTCAGGGCAAGGATTTCTATAGGATGGCTCATGGCTCTGATTATATCCCAGCCCTTCTGAATAAGGGCCCCAGGGCAAGTGACTTTGAGTCTCAGTTTCCTTATCTGTAAAATGGACATAATGAACTTGAAAGTGCGTTGTCAAAAGCACTGTGCACTAAGTGTGTATCATTAAGATTATTTCCAAGATGTTGTCTAGCGTCAAAGCCCAAAAGATCAGTGGATTTTGAGGATAATCTTGCTCAATGCTCCAACCTTAGAGTTTTCTAGTAAAATAGAGACTTGAAATCAGCCTCCTGATACCAAGACTCATACAACTATATCAGCACCTTGCTATTTCCTCTATCTCAAGGGGATTCTTGGGGAGAGAATGTGAAGATGACTTGGCTGGTTCCTATATTGAAGCCCTGATCTCATTTTGTCTCACAGCCTGATTCCTGCCACTTGGAAGTGGCTCTGGATTCCTACTCTGTGTGGTCTGGGAATTCCCTTCTACTCCCACGCTTGGATCACTGGGGCACTCTGTGGTGAAGCCTTGGTCCTATCACCAATATCTTCTTTGCAGAAAGGCTTGGCACCCAGTAGGCTGCCAGCAAATGCCTGTTCATTGGTCAATAAATAAATGAGCATATTTCTCTCTGTACATCCTGCTTCTGTGGTTCATTGGGGAATATCAGTTGGGTGGGAGATGATGAGGGAATGTCTGAATAAGAGGCCACCCTCTTACGGATATGGAGTGGAAGGAAGAGGCTTAGGGGCTGGACAGACCAGAATTCACATCATGAGTCTGAAAAGCCTTGGCTCTGTGGTTTGGGACAAATGACTTTATCTCCTACATCTTAATCTCTTGACCTGCAAAGTGATGATAAAGATCAACTTCTCACAGTGTTTGGTGTTTGGAGCATTGGGGTATCCAATGCAAAATTAAGAGCAATGTTACGGGGCCATAGCAGGTTCTCAGAAAATGGTGGATACTTTCCTTCTGTGGTGATCATGAGCCTCTTTCATTTCTCTTCTCTCCCAAGACACTATTTCTTCTATCTTAAAATAAGTGTTGAACAGAACAACGTGTACCCGATTATCAGTCCCAAGGGAGGACTGCAAACACATATGTCTGTCCATTGTATACTGGTATCAGAGTCTCCAAGGAAAGCACAGCATAGTCGAGCACTGGATGAAACAATGCTTCACTTACACAAGACGCTTCCATAGCGGGCTTCGATTTCCCATGGCTAGGGAGTCTCTCCTGGCACCTGATGCCGGGCAATTTATGTGTAGGCACTCCTCCCATGACACGGTAGAAGGACCCCATCCCTTCCCCACTGAGGGCAGATACAGCAGTGGGGTTAACCAGATGCCAGAGGGCACACACACAAAACAAAGGAGCATGCGTTGAGCTTAAAACAGGGAAAGATATTTCCACTCATGACAATAAGCCTGGCACAGGTTGTATGGGCTCCTATGTCTTGGTAAGTAAGTATTCCAGGTCCAAGGCCCATTCTTTTGTAGTGGGGGATGCATGCATGAGACTGCCTTTCCCAACACTAGGAGTATTGTCATGGTAGGTCATGTTGATGACATGTCCTTGGCCAGAACCACAGGACAGTGATATTGTTCTTGACTCAGTGGAGTGGAAAGAGTAACAAGAACCGGAATTCCGAGAGCTAGAGCCAAGTAGGGAACTTTGCTCGACGTTTTTCTGTGCTCTATGGATTCTAAAGGAAACAGAGAACTTAATTAGATTAATGATTAAAAAAAAGACAAAATAGGGCTTCCCTGGTGGCGCAGTGGTTGAGAGTCCGCCTGCCGATGCAGGGGACGCGGGTTCGTGCCCTGGTCCGGGAAGATCCCACATGCCGCGGAGCGGCTGGGCCCGTGAGCCATGGCCGCTGAGCCTGTGCGTCCGGAGCCTGTGAGGGGCCGCGGGTTCGTGCCCTGGTCCGGGAAGATCCCACATGCCGCGGAGCGGCTGGGCCCGTGAGCCATGGCCGCTGAGCCTGTGCGTCCGGAGCCTGTGCTCCGCAACGGGAGAGGCCACAACAGGGAGAGACCTGCATACCGCAAAAAAAAAAAAGCCAAAATAAAATTGTAATTCATTCCTTTCCTGGAAAATGTCACTGGTCTAAGAAAATAATCCATACTATTTCAACCAATATTCCAAGAGTAACAACTGGATGTATTAAGTTAACCATTTCAGAGGTGAGGGCAAAGGGGAAGAGCCGTTTAATTCATTTTATGAGCCATTCAATTCATTTTAATTTCATTCATTTTATTTTATTCATTTTAGCCACCCTCCAAGTTCACTCCCAATCATCCTCATCTCTTGATGTTCACACCCTTGCACGGTCCCCTCCCACCTTTTTGCAGAGTTGGTCTGTGTGACCAATAAAATATTGCAGAGTGACAGATCTTTATGTCCTTATGAAATTAGATCATTTAAAGAGATTAGCTTCCATTTGGGGAGGTTTTGCTCTCCCCGATCATTTGCTCAAGCAGAACTCAGCTGCTATGCTGTGAGGACACTCAGCCTTTTGTGGAGTGGCCCCCAGGGTGAGGAACTAATGCCTCTGGCCAAGAGCCTGTGTGGAGCTGAGGCCCTCCAACGATCACGTGAGAGACTTGGAAGTAATAGATGTTTCAGTCTCAGTCTAGTCTTGTCCTGGCAAACGGCTTGATTATAACCTGTGAGAGAACCCAGGCCAGAGCCACCAGGCCAAGCTGTTCCTGGATTTTTTTTTTCTGTTACCAAATGCTTCATTGTTATCATCGTTTATCTATAATCTTAAATAAGGTGGGAGATGACAATGCTCGTCAATGTTAATGTTGGTGGTGGAATAACACTTCATCAATTACACATCAGGTTTTACACACTAAAAATCACCCAGTTTGGGGGTACTTTCCTGGCAGTCCAGTGGTTAAGACTCCGTGCTCCCACTGCAGGGAGTACGGGTTCGACCCCTGGTCGGGGAATTAAGACCCTGCATGCCAAAAAATAGAAAAAACAAAAACCACTCAGTTTTATTAATTAACATATAGTAAGTTCACACAGGGTCTAAATGAAGCCTTCCCAAATCCGCTCTATAATCCTCAATCAAAATACAAGTTACAAGCATGCAGACTTTTTTGTTCTTCTGATATAATGATCTGAGAAATGTGATTTCTATGGTTTACAAAATGGAAGGTAATTATTTATGGTTTACAAAATGCACGGATGTACATTAATTATATGACCTTTCAGGGAAGGGTTACACATAGTTTTCTTGGGTATTTATGAAGATTTCTATATTTCAACCATGTCAACATATATTCATGACTTCTATCTATTTCTATCATGAAGACGTATCAGAATCTCAATGAACGGTAACCCTCAGACTGTGAGATGATGTTTATGGTTTTAAGATGCTAAGCTTTGGTACAATTTGTTACGTAGCCATAAATAACAAATTTGCTGAGGTTAGTAAAAATTTGATACTACAGCCAAATATTCTGGCCCGTAGAGGAAAAAATAATTATGTACCAATTTTGTCTTCTCTGAGCAAAGTTGGGAACATCTTAAATAGAATGTTAAACATTAGAATTCATGAGGGTTTAAAAAGCTCTCCTAAAAGTGAAATGTGAATTCTTTATTAAAATTAAGAATGGAAATGAAAGGATAGAACTTAATCCATAAGAAAAGAAAACAAACCTATCTGAAACTTTATAGCAAAACCTATATTAAGTTGAATTTTCAGAGGTATTGTCATTAAAGTCATAAACAGAATAAGAGTCACCACTATTTTTCAGCAGTGTATGAGATATACAAGACTATGCAATGAGATAAAGGAATAAAATATGTAAGAATGAAAAGAAAGATTATTGTCATTATTTGCAGACGGTATCATTTCCTACATAACAATTTAAGACATTCAATACAGTGAATGAAATAAGTTTCATCAGAGTTGCTGGGTATAAGGTCTATACAAAATTCTACAGCATTTCTCCACATTACCCATAATCAATCAGAAATAATAAAAGTAGACATAAATAATCAAAGAAACAAACCCTACAATATACCTAGGAACAAACCTAAAAATTATGCCAGAGGGACTTCCCTGGTGGTCTAGTGGGTAAGACTCTGTGCTCCCAATGCAGGGAGCCTGGGTTCGATCCATGGTCGGGGAACTAGATCCTGCATGCGTGCTGCAACTAAGAGGCCCATATGCCACAACTGAAAGATCCAGCGTGCTGAAACTAAGACCTGGCGCAGCATAAATAAATAAATATTTTAAAAAAATTTTTAATTAAAAAAATAAAAATTATGCCAGAACTTTATGGATTAAAAAAAAAAGAATTTTATTGAAGGTCTGAAAGAAGAACTGAATAAATGGAGAACTAATGTTTATGTTTGGAAAGACTCAATAAGGTAAAGATTGCAACTCTTTAAAAAATCATTTATAAATTCAATATAACTGCAATAAAATCCCCAACATTATTTTTTAAAACACCTTGGCAAAATGATCCTACAGTTCCTATATTAGTATAAACGTTGCAGAAGAATCAAGAACATTTTTTAAAAGTACAAGAACGGAGGCTAGCCAGACCACATATCAAAATATTATTAATTATATTATTTTTACATTATAATAATAAATGTAGTATGATGTTGGTACAGGAATAAACAAATAGTCTAATGGAATAGAATAGAACGTCTAAAAGGAAATCTGTGTATTTGTGGAAATTTGTTATATAAAAAGGAGGAATTTTTACAACTGGGTAGGGCAAAGCTCAAACTAGTAATGAAAGCAATTTTTTTTTTTTTAAAGTTCACACTGACAACTTTTATTGAGTTTAATAGTAATTTTTAACATAGAGTATTAGGGTTCTACCCTAAGAGAAACAGAACTGGTAGGATCAGTAAGATATATATATATATATCACAAATGTATTCATAGCAATGTATATATGTGTGTATTTATTTATTTATGTTTATCATGAGGAATTAGCTCACACAGTTATGGAGGCTGAGAAATCCCATAATCTGCCGTATGTAAACTGAAGACCCAAGAAAGTCAGTGGTATAATGCAGTTCAAGTCCGAAGACCTAAGAACCTAAGAGCTGGGACTTCCCTGGTGGTCCAGTGGTAAAGACTCTGCACTTCCACTGCAGAGGGCACGGGTTTGATCCCTGGTTGGGGAACTAAGATCCTACATGCCTCATGGCACAGCCAGAAAAAAACCCGTTAGAGCTGGTGGTGTAAATTTTAGTCCAAGGGCAGGAGATAATGAGGTGAGATGTCCCAGCTCATGCAGAGAGGCAGGAGAGGAGGTGCAAATTCCTCCTCCCTTCACCTTTTGTTCTACTGGGCCCTCAACAGATTGGATGAGCCCACCACACTGGGGAGAGAAATTCACTTTACGGAGTCCACAGATTCAAAGGCTAATCTCATCTGGACACATCCTCACAGGCAACCCAGAAATAATGTTTAACTCGAGCATTTCATGGCCAGTCTAGTGGACACATAAAATAAACCATGACAAGTCAACTCGGCACCTAAACCATACTTAATCTTCAAGTAAAGACAAAGACAGGGTCATAATTCTGCCAGACAGGGTACAATTATCCTGTATACAAACCAAAACACATTCATTCCTTCCCCAGAAGAGGAAGTAAAGCTCTAGAGTGATGTTTACTCCTCCTCCTTCATATCCGGTAACAAATTCTATGACGTAAAATTAACGATACATGTACTATGACATAAAGTCAATACATCTTATGTTACATGATAAGGTAATAAGAGAGGAAAGGAAATAAACACGCATACACATGTATTCATAGCAAAATAAGGAGGAAATGTCATGACTATTACAGTCCTCATTTCTGTAACTGGTCACGTGGTTGTAGTTGGTATTTATAACTACCTTTTTCCACTGCCCATTCTATATTCCTTTGTTTTCAGCAAGCACTTCAGCTGGTCATCGTTCTTTACCTGATGGGGTGACCCGAACTTTCATTCCTGAAGGGTCTGGGCCATTATTGGCCTTGCCTGGATTGGGTCATTGTTTTCCTGTCCCTAAGGGATCTCCTGTATTCCAGACATACTCTTCCTTACCTCCGGTGTGGAGTAGGAGTCCAATTTCCCCTTGGTAGTCATGATTAATCACCCCAGCCAACACTGTAACTCTCTTCTTTGACTGTTGATTCAGAGGCATGAGGTACCCAAAGTGGTAGGATGGTAGTTTAACTTCCAGTTTGATGGAATCATTGTTGTGTCTCCTGGTGGAAACATTTCTCCCTCCAGAACTAACCCCTCTAGGCCAACAGTGCACAAAGTCAAGGGGACAAGTAGCCAAAAATTTGCTCGTGGCTCCCTAGGGATAATAGTGGGTGGTGCCCCTCCTGTCTCTACCTCTTGATTTCGGAAGCCATGAATCCTGGTTATGGGAGAAACAGCATCATATATTGGACACTGACTGAAAGCATAGACAGCCTTCTGAAAAACCTTGTCCCAGCCCTGCAAAGTATTGTCACACAGCTGGCACTCTACCTGAGTCTTTGAAAGGCCATTCCACTGTTCTATCAAGCCAGCTGCTTCAGGATGGTGAGGAACAGGGTAAGACCAGTGAATTCCGTGAGCATGGGCCCATTGCCACACTTCTTTTGCTGCAAAGTGAGTTCCTTGATCAGAGCAGTGTTGTAAGGAATACCATGACAGGTGAATAAGGCATCCTATAAGTACATGTTTGGTAGTTTTGGCAGAAACATTGCATACAGGGAAGGCAAATTCATATCCAGAGTGTCTATTCCCCTTCCATGATGGAAGTGGTCCAATGTAATCAACCTGCCACCAGGTAGCTGGCTGATCACCCCAGGGAACGGCTCTATATTGAGCATGAATGTTGGTCTCCGATGCTGATAGATCAGGCACTCAGCAGTAAACAGTGAATTATATTTCTATATCCCAGAAAGAAACAATTAAAGATGAAACTTTTTATAGTAGTATAAAAAATCAAATAGCTATAAATAAAATTAAGAAAAGATGCACAGAATATGTAGTAAATGGTAAAACTTTTTGAGAGAAATTAAAGAATATCTAAATAGAAAGAGATATAGCATATTCATAGATTGCAAATCCTAATATTGTAAAGATGTATTTTCTCCCTAGATTTATTTATAGATTCAGTGCCACCCTGGATGAAAATCCCAATAGGTTGTTGTTGCTTTGTTTATTTACATGTGTATGTATCTTGCAGAAGCTATTTAAAAATTTATTTGGAAAAAAAAATGTATTTGGAAAAGCAAAGGGACAAGAATAGCAAGGACATAAATGAAGAAGAATATAAGAATAAGACAGAAAGGGGCTTCCCTGGTGGCACAGTGGTTAAGAATATGCTGCCAATGCATGGGACACGGGTTCGAGCCCTGGTCTGGGAAGATCCCACATGCCGCGGAGCAACTAAGCCCGTGCACCACAACTACTGAGCCTGTGCTCTAGAGCCCACGAGCCACAACTACTGAGCCTGCGCACCACAACTACTGAAGCCCGTGTGCTTAGAGCCCGTGCTCTGCAACAAGAGAAGCCACCGCAATGAGAAGCCCGTGCACCGCAACGAAGAGCAGCCCCCACTCGCGGCAACTAGAGAAAGCCCGCGCCCAGCAACGAAGACCCAAAGCAGCCAAAAATAAATAAATTAAATAAATAAAACAAAAACATTAAAAAAAGAATAAGGCAGAAAAACTTATGCTACAAATTATTAAGGTTTATTATAAAGTTAGAGTAAATAAAATATCACGATATTGGCCAAGGATAGATTCATAGACCTTTAGTGTATAAGCACTGAATGAGAAGACAGAAAGAACTCAGTAATGTGAACAGGGCAGGTTTAATATGAAAATGATTAGTGGTTACAAGGGATTAACTAAAAAGGAAAGAAAGAAAACCCTAGGGCTGTGGGAGAGTAGTCAGGGAAAGAACAAAATGCAGGAGAGTGAATCCTCTCCAAGGTTAGGATTTAGACTCATTGGAGAGGATGTGGTGGCAGCCCACTGGCTGGCAGAGAAGTTGGCTGGGTCATCCCAAGCCAGCGCTGGTCCACAGTCCGAGGGGTGCTGGAGGAAAGCTCTGGGAAGCTGCCTGCTATCATCATCTCACACCGGTCAGAATGACCATCATCAAAAAATCTACAAACAATAAATGTCAGAGAGGGTGTGGAGAAAAGGGGACCCTCTTGCACTGTTGGTGGGAATGTAAATTGATACAGCCACTATGGAGAATAGTATGGAGGTTCCTTAAAAAACTAAAAATAGAACTACCGTACAACCCAGCAATCCCACTACTGGGCATATACCCTGAGAAAATCATAATTCAAAAAGAGTCATGTACCAAAATGTCCATTGCAGCTCTATTTACAATAGCCAGGACATGGAAGCAACCTAAGTGTCCAACGACAGATGAACGGATAAAGAAGATGTGGCACATATATACAACGGAATATTACTCGGCCATAAAAAGGAACGAAACTGACTTATTCGTAGTGAGGTGGATGAACCTAGAGACTGTCATACAGAGTGAAGTAAGTCAGAAAGAGAAAAACAAATACTGTATGCTAACACATATATATGGAATCTAAAAAAAGAAAAGAAAAATAATGGTCAGAAGAACCTAGGGGCAAGACAGGAATAAAGATGCAAACCTGCTAGAGAATGGACTTGAGGATATGGGGAGGGGGAAGGGTAAGCTGGGACGAAGTGAGAGAGTGGCATGGACATATATACACTACCAAACGTAAAATAGATAGCTAGTGGGAAGGAGCCGCATAGCACAGGGAGATCAGCTCGGTGCTTTGTGACCACCTAGAGGGGTGGGATAGGGAGGGTGGGAGGGAGAGGCAAGAGGGAGGGGATATGGGGATACATGTATATGTATAGCTGATTCACTTTGTTATACAGCAGAAACTAACACAGCATTGTAAAGCGATTATACTCCAATACAGTTGTTAAAAAAAAAAACCCGATGCAGCCAAAATAAATTAAATAAATAAATGAATTAATTTTTTTTAAAAAAGTACATGCACATACATGTTCTTATCGGCACTATTTATAGTAGCCAGAGCAAATGTCCATTGGTGGGTGAATAGACAAAATGTTGTGTATCCCTATGATGGAATATTGTTCAGCCATAGAAAGGACTAAAATACTGATACATGCTCTGACATGGATAAAGAAGCCAGACACAAAAGGTCATGTATGGTATGTCTGCATTTATATGAAATAACCAGAATAGCTAAATCCAGAGATGGAACACAGACTGGAGGTGGCCAGGGGCTGGGGGTGGGGGAATTACTGCTTAATGGCAAGGGGGTTTCCTTTGGAGTGATGGAAATATTTGGGAACTAGATAGAGGTGGCAGTTACATAGCACTGTGAATGTAGTAAATGATACTGAATTGTTCACTTTAAATGACTGGCTGAAAAAAATAAATAAATAAGGCTCTTTCTTGTCACTCCCCCCCCCACAAAAAAATTAAAATTCTGTTTAACAAAAGATACTGTTAGGAAAAGGAAAGGGTGAACCACAAGTTCACCGGATACTCCCTGCTTTTCTGACCCTGGGGAAGCTGGGGCAGATGAAGGAGATTGCTGCTACCAAAGGGGAAGTGAAGGCTTCCAGGTACCAAAGAGGTCTAGCTTGGACAGTTTAGGAGGACTCCAAGCCCCCATTTCATGGGAGCAGCACTTACTTCAGGGACAGAATGTCCAGACTGTCCTGTCCTGTCCTTTTCTGTCCCACCCCACCCTAGCACTGCCCTAGCACTCCCAGAGCCTAAGTTTTCTTAGGTTCTGGACAGATGCCAACAGATCAAATTTTTCCCATGAAATGTGGGTCCATGCCCTTGGAGATCCGACTCTTATTACCTAGTGTATTTCTGAGAAATTGCAAATTCATGTGCATATCGGGTTTTCACTTATGCCTGCATGTGTATTTCTATGTGCTTGTTGTGTCTTTGTGGCACACCTGCTTGGTACTCAAGGCGTAGTCCACAGACCAGCAGCGTTGGTGTACCAGAGAGCTGGAGAAATACAGCATCTCTGGCCCCATCTAAGTCCTACTGAATCAGAATATGCATTTTATGATTCTCATTCACAGTCAAGTTTGACAGGTCTGGCATACCTGTTTGTAGCTGCCCAGGAGAGCTTATACTTTATTTAGGAGTCAGTACTCATAGGCTGGGTGCATATCTGTATGTTTACAAGCACACCTATGCGTGGCTTTACATGTGTGAGGAGGGGAGTATTTCCTGAGGGCTGACTATATTCCAGGCACCCTGTAAATTCTTAACACAATCATTTGTATCCTCTGTCTCATTTGATTTTGTTGAAGGCCTTGGGAGAAGCAGAGAGTAGGGATGATTTGTGTTGAAAGTCTTAAAAATATCCAAATGCTTTGATTCGATACATTCCACCTCTAGGCATCTGACCCAGCAGAGAAATCTGAATTAAAGAAAAAATGATTCATGCACAAGGATTTACATATACACATAATCTATAAAAGAAACCAAGAACTGGAAATGACTGGTTTGTCCAGTGGAGTTACAGAAATGATGACAAAGCCTTGAATGTAGTCATTAGCTGAGTTCAGCTAAACAATTGTTTCCTGAGTGGCCTTTCCCAGCCAAGCGCATGTTGTACCTGAGGTTGATAGAGCTGATGCCCCCGCTCTCATGAAGGGCAAGATGTTGATGCAGTTTGTACGACATTGGGAAATTGTGTTATAACATAAACCAGAAAAAAGGTTATGAAATTACATATACAGTGTAATCACAGTCAAGGAAAAAACGCACTTGAATCAGAAAGAACAAGCCACACCTTCCCTCTAGACAAAGCGTGGGGAGGAGGCAAGAGGCCCGCCTGAGACCTCGGGCGAGCCTGGACACGTGGTCCTGTGAAAGCCTTGGCTTGTCTTCTGTATAAAGTGTTTCTTATTCCCCATAGATTGCAAGAACCACAGTTCAAAAGGAACAAAAGGGCTGCTTCGTGAAATAATGTCAATACTTGGCTGGGAGGATGGCTTTGCAAATTACGGGCAGTTTCGGAAAATGTTTCTCTTTGTGTAGATTTAGACTGTAGGTGATCTGAGAATTGTTTATCCTTCAGTCTGTCTCTCATCTCATCCACCCAATATTCACCTGACCTATGGACAAATAAAGAAAATTATCTGCAATTCACAGCAGGTGCACTAACCATGTTGTGTCGATGCCCACTCTGGATTATTTTGGGAAACAAGAAATGCCAAAGACCTCACCAGACCATCTTGCTGTATTCTTCCCTTACCTCCAGCAAGGGTTATTCCAGACTAAGGACCCCAGGCTCAGGAAAATCCAGTCCAGCCCATGTATCACCTTGCAGCAGGGGGAGGAGGCCAAGCCCTGAGAGGAGATAAACTCCTAGGTTACACACATGCTGAAGAGGCGGCGATAGGGCTCTTTTTTCCTACTTCTCCAATGTTTTGACAATGATCACTTTTTAAAAATGAAACTCTTATCAATGAGTTTACTAATATTGAAGGAGTCCAGAAATTCCTTGCTTCTCCAATTCTTTTTTTAAAGACTTAACGTTTTTAGACCGGTTTCAGGTTCACGGCAAAATTAACAAGGTAGAGAGATTTCCCATACACCCCCTGCCACCACACATGCATGGTCTCCCCTATTACCAACATCCTTCACCAGAGTGGTGCACCTGTTACAGTCAATGAACCTACACTGACACATCATAATCACCCAAAGTCCATCATTTACAGTAGGGTTCCCTCCTGGTGTTGTACATTCTATGGGTTTGGACAAATGTATAATGACATATATCCATCACTATAATATCATACAGAGTATTCACTGCCCTAAAAATCCTCTGTGCTCTGCCTATTCATCTCCCCCTTCCCAATCTCTGGCAACCACTGATCTTTTTACTGTCTCCGTAGTTTTGCCTTTTCCAGAATGTCATATAGCTGGAATCACACAGCATTTAGCCTTTTCAGATTGGCTTCTTTCACTTAGTAATTCATATGCGTTTAAGTTTCCTCCATGTCTTTTTATGGCTTGATAGCTTGTTTCTTTTTAGAGCCAAATAATATTCCATTGTCTGGATGCACCACAATTTATTTATCCATTCGCTTACTAAAGAACATTTTGGTTGCGTGCAAGTTTTGGCAATTATGAATAAAGCTGTTATACACATCTGTGTGCAGTTTTTTGTGTAGACATATGTTTCCTACTCCTTTGGGTAAATGCCAAGGAGCATGATTGCTGGATTGTGTGGTAAGTGTATGTTTAGTTTTGTAAGAAACTACCAAATTGTCTTCCAAAGTGGCTGTACAATTTTGCATTCCCACCAGTGATGTATGGGAGTTCCTGTTGCTCCACATCCTCATCAGCATTTGGTGTTGTCAGTGTTCCAGATTTTGGTCATTCTAATAGGTGTGTAGTGGTATCTCACTGTTTTTCCTGTTTGCATTTCCCTGATGACATGCGAAGTGGAGCATCTTTTTATATGCTTATTTGCCATCTGTCTTCTTTGGTGAAGTGTCTATTAAGGTCTTTGGCACATTTTTATTTTATTTTATTTTTTAATTTAAATTTATGTATTTATTTTTGGCTGCTTTGGGTCTTTGTTGCTGCGTGCGGGCTTTCTCTAGTTACGGCGAGCAGGGGCTACTCTTCCTTGCAGTACACAGGCTTCTCATTGTGGTGGCTTCTCTTGTTGCGGAGCACAGGCTCTAGGAGTGCGGGCTTCAGTAGTTGTGGTGCATGGGCTCAGCAGTCGTGGCTCACAGGCTCTAGAGCACAAGCTCAGTAGTTGTGATGTGAGAGCTTAGTTGCCCTGAGGCATGTGAGATCCTCCCAGACCAGGGCTCGAACCCATGTCCCCTGCACTGGCAGGAGAATTCTTAACCACTGCGCCACCAGGGAAGTCCAGCACATTTTTAAAGTGAGTTGCTTGTTTATTTTCTTATTGTTGAGTTTTAAGAGTCCTTTGTTTATTTTGGATAACAGTCCTTTATCATGTGTGTTTTTTTGCAAACATTTGTCCCCAGTCTGTGGCTTGTCTTCTCATTCTCTTAACATTGTCTTTTGCAGAGCAGTTTTTCATATTAATATTGTTTTTTGGCAATGATTACCTTGTATAATCTTCCTTAGGTCACATTTCCGGGGAAACGGTCTTAGGGGCAGATGTTTATGTGTAGGAGGTTTTCTGGGGAGTATTCTGAGAAGCAACACCTGTGAGAAGTAAGAGAAACACAGCTGGGGAGAAGACGAAGTGGAATTGTGATTCATTGCAACAAAGGCTCAGCCAATCCCCTGGGGAGCTCTGGAGCTGGGAGGGTCCTTCAGAGGTGCCCCTAATCAAACTATGGAGCTGAGCCTTTGTACCCCAACATCAGCCAGTCTGTGGATACAGGTTGCCCCTGGGAATGGGTGTAACCTTGGTTGAAACAGCTCACTATGGCCCAGGGAAATTCCCAGGGAGGGACTCAGCTCTCAGTGTCAGCAGCCAGCAACACCACAGCAACTGATGGCTCAGCGGCCTTCATCCTAAAGGGATCTGACAGCCGACTACAGTATCCACTGTGTAATCTGAAAAAAATTAACTCGAAATAAAGAAAAAGAATATGGGGCTTGGAGATAAAGATATTGAGATCTACCAGTGACTTACTCTAAGATCTTGGGCACATCTTTTCTTTGGGCCTAAGTTTTCCCACCTGTACACTGAGACGGTGTTATTAGACTCATTGGGACCCTCATAAGTCACAATCACCAGGTAAGGAGGTGCTCTGGAAGCTGACCACAACAGCTGGAGAAGACGAGGCTGAAAGATAAAGAGGGAAACCTGTAGACACAGGGAGTTCATCAAACTCAAGGGCATGGCCCATACCACTGGGGCTTTCCCTCAAAGCTGCTTCTATGAATCATTAATTCATAAAACAGCAGAGCAAAGTGGAATCTTTAAGTTCAACTGGATCATCCCTTTATTATACAAAGGAGTCAAGGAACATGGCCAATGTCACAGAATGAGTCAGCAGCAAAATTGGGAATCAACCTCTCTTCCCGAAACCTGGTCAAGTGGTTTCTCAACACCCACGTTGCCTGTTCTTTGAGAGACTGAGTCAAGGCTTGTTTTGGTTCGAAGTAAGAGACACCCCCTCAAGCTAACTTCCCTGAAAGAAGGGCTATTTGAAGAGTCAGGATGAAAGAAAATCCCCCCATCCCCCAATCTTCTTAAAAAGGGAGAAACCAAGGGACTAGGCAGAAGTGATTTGAGCACAGAACTACGTCAGTCAGTGAAGGATGGGTTCAAAACTTACCATTTTTTTTTTTGCGGTGCGCGGGCCTCTCACTGTTGTGGCCTCTCCCATTGCGGAGCACAGGCTCCGAATGCGCAGGCTCAGCGGCCATGGCTCACGGGCCCAGCCGCTCCGCGGCACGTGGGATCTTCTCAGACCGGGGCACGAACCCTTGTCCCCTGCATCGGCAGGCGGACTCTCAACCACTGCGCCCCCAGGGAAGCCCGGGCAGACGCTCTTTTAAAACAATAAGGTAGAATTAATGGACCACATGCAATAAGATGGGATTCCTCCATATAGACCTTGGGAGGGTCTCAGAGCAAAATTAACTTTGTCGTCCAAATATTTGATTTTAGATAAGCTAGTTGATAGTAAGTTCTAGCCAGAGTGGAAGACTGCTGGGAGACCTTACTATTCACAAGAGCTTTTTGATTCTTCTCATTCTCAGCACCATGTCTCAGTTCCTTCCCCATGACAGAGATGGCTGAACCCAGGGTTCCTCCCTTTCAATTTCTACAGAGACCAAAACCTCTGACTTCTTTAGGAGTTGCCCAAGATATGGACATAGACCTGGGAATCTAATTGTTCTTTGTACAGTTATTAAAACAGCACACCTCCCTTGAAACAATCTCCCTCTCTTTTCCACTCCTAATTTCAGAGCCTTTTAAACATTCTGCAGGGCTTCCCATAAATATCTCCTGCTGCAAACCATTAGCTTTCACCTTTCTCCAATTTAAGAATTTGATTTCCAGTTCTATATTGTAGCCAGTGGATACAAATGATTTCTAGTTTCACCCAAGATGGTTTTTGAGTTTTCGTTTTTTGCTCTCCATGTTGTTGGGTGTGGCTTTTGGAAGAAAAAAAAAAAGAGAAAGGTTTTGTTTGTTTGTTTGTTTTGGGTTTTTTGAGAAAGATATGTTTTATCCTAGAAGTACCTAGAATGGGGACATTATATATTCATTTTGTTTTCAAGTATTAAATCCTTTTTTTATTAATTAATTTTTTATTAGAGAATAGTTGATTTACAATGTTGTGTTAGTTTCTGCTGTACAGCAAAGTCAGTTATATCAATACATACACATATATCCACTCTTTTTTAGATTCAATTCCCATATAGGTCTTTACAGAGTATTGAATAGAGTTCCCTGTGCTATACAGTAGGTTCTTATTAGTTATCTATTTTATATACAGTAGTGTGTATATGTCAGTCCCAACCTCCCAACTTATCCCTCCCCCGCCCTTTCCCCCTTGGTAACCGTAAGTTTGTTTCTTACATCTGTGACTCAATTTCTGTTTTGTAAATAAGTTTGTCTGTACCCTTTTCTTAGATTCCACATATAAGCGATATCATATGATATTTGTCTTTGTCTGACTTACTTCACTCAGTATGACAATCTCCAGGTCCATCCACGTTGCTGCAAATGGCATTATTTTGTTCAAGCACTCAATCTTGAAGATAAATCATCACTTTCCATATTCAGCACTACCAGTCCCATTTTTAATTCCTCTTCTATGTAGGAAGGCATCATCCTGCATTTGGTGTGTATTCTTTGGTATATACCCATAACCAGCTTGATATTTTATGTGTAATTTTAAAACGTATATGAATACTTCATACTACACATTTATATCACCAGTCTGATTTTCCCAGTAAGTTTTCTGTGATATGTCTCCATGTTGATTCATATAAATTTATTTTTATTTTTCTATAGCATAGCAAGTGTATCAAAGTATGAAAATTTAACCATTTCACAAATGAGAGCCATCTTGACTGGTCTTGATTTCTGACTCTTTGGAACAATCTTATACTAAACATCCTAGTACATGTATTAGGTTCCCATTGGCAGTTATTTTGTCTTTCCTATGTCTCTGGAAGGATAATTGCTAAATGATATCTTATGTGAATTTTCAGTTTTATTAAGCATAACCAAATCACTCTTCTAAGTGGTTGTACCAATTTACACTTCCATCAGCAAACTATTAAGAGTCTCTGGTGTTTATATTGTAGACTTTTAATTCTTGCCATTCTGACTGATGAAAAACTGTGTTTGGTTGTTTTAATTGGCTTTTTCCTTGTAACTAGTGAGGATGAAACTCTTTATATGTCTATATACCATCTGTTATAATAATAATCTCTTATTTGATTGTCCATTCTATTCATAGTTCATTTATTCTAAAAGGTAGGTTGTTTTTCTTACTTATTTGCAAAAACTCTTCACATATTTTTCATTCTGTTTATTTGTCTGTGATAATCATTCCAAATATTTACCTCTAAGCTATCATTTATCTTTCAACTCTTGTGTTTGTCAGTTTTGATACTGATGTCATCAAATTTAACCAGTCATTTTCTTAACTCCTTGTGCCTTGCTTACCCTGAGGTAAGTCTAGCATTTATTGAAGCCCTAGTATGTGACAATCACTGAGCTATTCCTTTCACATGTTATCACCTCTAATCCTCATAACTTTATGAAATTGGCATTGTTGTTATCATTTCCATGTTATAGATGACAGAACTAAGGCTCAGTGGAACAAAGTCATTGCCCAAAATTACAGGGCCAGTAATCTATGGATGCAGGATTTAAACCCATATCTGCTTAGATCCAAAACACTTTCTTTTTCCTACTTTATAGGTTTTGGGAGAAATCCCACACATGCAGATATTTTATTCTTCATCTCACTCCTCATATCCTAGACCAGACTCAATGAGTCAAGTAAGATAGAAACACAGAGAAAACCTTCTACATTTATTTATTTACTAATCAGCAGACATTTCCTGTCATGTGCCAAGCTTCACGTTGGATGCTGGGGATACATAGATAAAACAGGCCAAATCTTGGCCCCCAAGGAGGTATTGGTCACAAAACCACATCTTCACCAAGGTGCTCTCATTTTTTCCAGGCTTGGGGGAAAAAGGAAATCCCCAGACCACACAGACCAGGAAGTGCTAATTGTTTGGAACTTGCATTGGCATGAATGAATCTGTGGAAAGAAAATAAAGCAGAGCCTCAGCACAGGAACAATTTAAGTGACCCTTATATCCTTCCTACCAAGAGGGTCTTTCTGCCACCAGGCCCTAAGTCCTTTGGGATACGTAAAGAGAGAGCATGGTGCTGGAATAGTCGAAACAGTGCCAGTCTTTGATCTAGGAATCAAGAAAAGAATCCAGGCTTTTCACTGGCTCTCTGCTGCAGTCTCCCCTCTGGTAAAATCAGGGCATTGGGCCAGATCTACATCTATGCATCTTACTAGACTTTCCTTTGGTTCCAGATAACCCAGCCAATCGAAGCCATAACCATAGCAACACTCTCTCAATGCACACAGCACTTTTACATTTAGTATCTCAGTAGATATAATTGTGTCCATTTTACAGATGGGGAAACTGAGGCTAAGAAAGATACAGTCAGTTGCTCATAGTCACACAGTCAGTCAGAGGCAGAGATGATATTAAAAGATAGAACCTTTGCCCCTTGTAACATGCTCCTTCCTCCTGGCTTATTCCAAGAAGCCTTCCTTCCCAAGACCCAGCATTACCTGTCACAGGTGCCCCCTGGCACTTCTTGTCTAAGGAACTCTAAGGGGTGAAGGGTGTTGAAGGGCAGAGGATCTGCTTGGGGGAGGGGGCAGTATTGGGAGACCTCAAACATCCTCCTTCACATGCAAGGGCACCAGGAGGTTGAGACCATATTAGGATACAGGGGTGTGTGGATCTTGCCAGGTCTTCTCCTTATCTTTAACCAGCTGTACACATGAATTCCCACACACACCCCTGCAACACTGGAGACCCTTCAGGCAGTGGCTGTCATTCAGGCAGTTGTTTATGAGGGTTGGGTCTCTTACACTGGCCAGTAAACACTGGACACTTCCCAGGAAGTGTACTTAACTGGTAAAAACAAAGTCACAACTCAGAGGCTTCACCCCTTAGCACATCACCCAAACTCCCAACCCCATCTCCACCCTGTGCGTGGAAATCGGTTCTTCCCCAACCTCAGGACCAAAACTGAGGCCGGTGTATGTCCTAAAGGAGACTCCTTCCCACCAAGGGGACCCTAACCAGTGTTGTATGTGTCTGACAGACAGACTGATTCATCAACTGATTGGCCAGCTGGCTGACTGGCTCACGAATTGACTCACTGTCTACCTGAGCATACAGAGCTGGGGGTGGAGGATCCCTGGCTCTGTCCCGCCTCCATCCCAGTTCAGAGGAGTGCTCTCTGCTTCCTCAGGGTGCATGTCCTCAAGCTCAAATCTCCGTGGTCCTGGTCCCCGTTTCCAGGCCTCTACTTCCTCACCTGAGTCTGTCTCGAATACAGGATCCATGCATTTGAGGCCACAATCGTCGTAGCAGCATTTTTGCTTTCGTGGACACTGCCAGTCATTCTGGCATTCAGGGGGTTCATATCTAACGAACCTCACAGGGCGTAGGAAGGGGCAGGCTCCACGTTTTTCTTTGTCTGAAAGGTAAGAACAAAGGAGGAAGAAGAAGCTGATGCTGAGTCATGACCACAATCCTGGAGAAGGAATCAGCTTCCCCGGAGAGGAGAGAAAACCTAACCCAGGTGGCTGACCCCAAAGGAATAAAGGGAACTGTTAGGATTCCAGTTTCAAGGCAGGTATGGGGCAGTGCCTAGCTCAGTCAACCACTCAGCCAAGAAAGAAGGTATAGATGGTGGTGTGTTACTAGATGTTTTAAGATGGAGACTTTGTAGAGTTTGCCAATTTCCATGGTGTAAATATTCCCATCATGGCTAATTTCAAGCTACCAATGTGACATCAACTAGCTCGCAAAAGTCTTGAAGATTTTACAATCAGCCATTGCAAGTCAGTATAGGCCAGCTCCAGTAAGTGCTAACTAGAGCTCATGGTCAGGTATCCCTTGCCCGGGTTTGCCTGGGAGGGAGGCAGCACGGGACAGTGATAACAGGAGAGGCCACTCATCAGAGATTAAATAAAAGAGAACAGATCTACTGGGAGGGAGATAGAGAAAGAGAGAATGACTGTTAAAATAAGAAACATTAAGAGAAAAAGAGACCAATTTGGAAAATTAAAAAAGATAGTGACCAGGGCTTCCCTGGTGGCGCAGTGGTTGAGAGTCCACCTGCCGATGCGGGGGACACGGGTTCGTGCCCCAGTTTGGGAAGATCCCATGTGCCGTGGAGCAGCTAGGCCCGTGAGCCATGGCTGCTGAGCCTGCGCGTCCGGAGCCTGTGCTCCGCAATGGGAGAGGCCACAACAGTGAGAGGCCCGCATACCACACACACACACAAAAAAGATAGTAACCAAAATCATGTGACAGAGAAAAAGAGAGATAAAAAAAACCAAACAAAACAGTAAAGAAGGAGCTATAGAGAAAGAAAAATAAGAAACACAGGGGCTGGGGTAAACAGGTCCATGTGGTGAAAGGTAAATTTCTGGATGTGCAGAAACTCCCTTAGTTGAAGTCCTCAGAGAGATGCTTGAAATTAGGGGCCATAGGCCCGACCATTGGAATGGTAACTTCAAGGTCAGCCCCCAGGCTACAAGGAAGAGGCTATTCCCACTGTGAGCTATCACTGACTCAGGCACCTGCGTATGGCCTGAGAGAGTCCAACTCACCTCTAAAACCACCTTCCACAACCCAGGGGGTCAGGAATCCAAAGGCAAATATCACCAGGAAGACGATAAGGCTGCTAGGCTTCATCCTGAGGGCAGGTGGAGCTGTGGTAGCGAGAGCTGGCTTCACCCTTTATACCAGCTCCTATGAGTGTGGTCACGCCAGAACTGCCCTGAGCCTTCCCAGCTGCTATTTCATAAGCCCAACATTCAGGTGAGGACAGGGACCACGTCATCCCGAGTGTTGCTGGCCGTTTTCTGCCCTTAGGCAAGAGTGTGAGGCCTAGGAAGGGAAATGTAGGGCTTGGAGGGGGAGGTGTCACCAGGCTGGTCAGGAAGCCATTCAGGAACAAGCTAGAGGACCACCCACCTTTAGGGTGGAGTAGGGGAGGGGGCAAAGAGGGCAGAACAGGGCATTACCAAGGAGCTTCTTAGGGGATTCCCTTCCCTGGTGGCGCAGTGGTTAAGAATCCGCCTGCCAATACAGGGGACATGGGTTCGAGCCCTGGGCCGGGAAGATCCCACATGCTGCGGAGCAACTATGCGGAGCAACTAAGCCCGTGCGCCACAGCTACTGAAGCCCACGCGCCTAGAGCCCGTGCTCTGCAACAAGAGAAGCCACCGCAATGAGAAGCCCAAGCACCGCAATGAAGAGTAGTCCCCCACAACTAGAGAAAGCCTGCACAGCAACGAAGACCCAACGCAGCCAAAAATAAGATAAATAAATTTAAAAAGAAAAAAGGAGCTTCTTAGAAGCCTGAAGCAATCAGCTAGCTGGGGCTTCTCTAAGTGCCCTGACTTTCCCACACTCTGGGACTCTTGGGCGTTGCCACATTTGTTGCAATGAAGACCTAACGCAGCCAAAAATAAAATAAATAAGTTAAAAAAAAAAAAAGGAGCTTCTTAGAAGCCTGAAGCAATCAGCTAGCTGGGACGTCTCTAAGTGCCCTGACTTTCCCACACTCTGGGACTCTTGGGCGTTGCCACATTTGTTGCCGGATTACCCAGCGTGACTCTCTTCCCTGAATGGCAGGTGACATTTTCTCTTGCTTTCTCCTGACTTGTTTCGATGTAATACCTGCAGTGCCAGCCACACAGAGAATACTCGCAGAATGACAGGTGAAGAGGAGACAGCAAGCAAAACCTCTTTGGGCCTCAGCCTTCCCAGCTGTGAAGTAGGAATAATAGTAACTGACTAGATCACAGAGGGGGACTTGAGTTGAAAAGGGTGGAAGGACATGAAGGGTGAACACATTACCCCTTAGCACTGTGGTTGGAAGTGAAATTAATGTGAAACCAATCACATTTAAGCCACATTTCCTGAGATAAACCAACAGGGCTCTTCTCAGCAGTCAGCTGAAGAGCAAGTTAAAAAAGGAGTGTTAGTTAACATGCTCAAAAAATTCTCCCACACCCTAGAATTACCCCCACTGCTTTTTCATGATTATAATGGACATTTATTGGACATTGGCTACACGGCGAGAAATTCATATGGGACAATTCTAAACAGCAAAAGAAAGCCTATTAAGATGAAACCAAGGAAAAAATGCATGAAATACAGAAAATAGAATGTAGGAGCAGAAAAGAAGAGAGCCCCCATGATGACGGTGACAGAAGATAACAGCATGACAGTTGAGTGCCAGAAATACAGACAGAACAAAAACTAGAGGTTACCAGTGGAGAGAAGGGAGGGGGGAGGGGCAATATAGGGGGAGGGGACTAAGAGGTACAAACTATTATGCATAAAATAAGCTACAAGGATATACTGTACAACCTGGGGAATATAGCCAATATTTTACAATAACTATAAATGAAGTATAAACCTTAAAAATTGTGAATCACTATATTATACACCTGTAAATTATATAATATTGTACATCAACGCTCCTCCAACAACAAAAACATTTTTTAAAGAAATTTAAGGAGAAAAAATATAAGCATTACAAATTTGCTATTTAAAAAAGGATAAAAAGGGACTTTCCTGGTGGTGCAGTGGTTGAGAGTCTGCCTGCCAATGCAGGGGACATGGGTTCGAGCCCTGGTCTGGGAGGATCCCACATGCAGCGGAGTGGCTGGGCCCGTGTGCCATAATTGCTGAAGCCCGTGTGCCATAGCTACTGGGGCCTGTGAGCCTGGAGCCCATGCTCCGCAGCGGGAGGGGCCCGTGTGCTGCGGTGAGGGTTGGCCCCTGCTTGCTGCAACTGGAGGGGGCCCGCGCACAGCAACGAAGACCCAGTGCAGCCAAAAATAAATAAATAAATAAGAAAAACAGTACAGAGCTACCAGCCCAGATTGGAGGGAGTCAGAGGGCTCCAGGAAATTCATCTTCTGGAAGGTGAAATTAATAGAACATCTATGAATATGATATAAATACACACACATATGAATACATAGAGAGGCGATTTGGGGGATTTGTGGTTGAATAGGCAATACGTACATAGAAAACCAAGCAAACACAAAAAAACAGACAATTTTTTCACATCAGAGAAAATTAAAAAGCTGTGCCAGAAGGGAAAAGTAGTTTGGTTTACTACATAGTTCAACTGTAACAAGTGTTTACATAGTCATAATACTGTAAACAGTAGTGCTGATGAAATCACAATTATCATATAACATTGATGGGAGGGAGGGGAGTGGAAGTGCTGGAGGTGTAGGGAGCAAAGAGGTGGACAAAAATCTCATTTTCAGTCATGGGAAGTCAATGGATTATATCTAAAACTGAAAAGTTGAGACGTAGCATTATTGTTACAATAATGAATATTACTTAGAGACAGGGAGACAAGTGTCAAGATGATAAACTAAAAGCGGTCTCCTCTAGGGGAAGGGTGGTGGTAAGCAACCTCTATGCTTCACAACATGCTTTGTAAACTATGTGACTCTTTAGTCTATCTGCATGTATAACTTTGACAAAAGTGAAAAGTATTTAAAAAGAGAGCCTGTTATCTCACATAGCTCCCCATGAAGATGTACAATCACCCAGGTAAAGCACTAAGCATTATTCTTCTCACAATAGGGTTCTTTTATATGAAAGACTCTGAATTGGGAGCCCTTGGTGGCCTGTCTTTCATTTACTTAACAGTGTTTTCTCAAAGAGCAGAAGTTTTTAATTTTGATGACAGTCCACTCAATATTTTCTTCATCATGCTTTTGGTGTTATATCTGAGAAATTATTGCATAACCCAAGGTCGCAAAGATTTTCTCCTTATGTTTTCTTCTGCAGGTTTTATAGTTTTACTTTTTGCATTTATGTCTATGATCCATTTTGAGTTAGTTTTTGCAAATGGTGTGCAAGTATGGATCCAGATTCATATTTTTGTATATGGGAGTCCAATTGTTCTGGCGTCATTTGTTAAAAAGTATTTTCTCCAGTGAATTCCCTTTGCACTTTTGTCAACAGTCAATTGGCTACGTATGTGTGAATCTATTTCTGCACTGTCCATTGATCTATGTGTGTATCCTTTTGTCAATACCACAATGTCTTCATTACTATAGTGCTGTGGGCTGAATGTTTGTGTTCCCTCAAAATTCCTGTGTTGAAGCCCTAACCCTTAATGTTGTGGTATCAGGAATTGGGGCCTTTGGGAGGTGATGAGGTCATGAGGGTAGAGCACTTATGAATGGGATTGGTGCATTTATAAGAAAAGATATGAGAGAGATGACCTTTCTCCCTCTGGCAAGATACAGCAAGAAGGTGGCCATCTACAAACCAGGAAGAGGAATCTCTCCAGACACCAAATCTGCTGGTGCCTTGAGTTTGGACTTCCCAGGCTCCAGAACAGTGAGAGATAAGTTTCTGTTGTTAAATCAAGCCAGTTTATGTTATTTTTTTTTATAGCAGTCTGAGTGGATTAAGACATGTAGCTTTACAGTAAGTCTCTTTCATTTTTTTTAAAACATTTTTTAGCAATAAAGTATTTTTTAATTAAGGTCTTGATTTCAGCCAAAAATTTTGGCTATCGTTGATGATTAGATCTTATAGCTAACCCTTCTGTGCCCTGTCCATAGTCCCAGGGCACTCTCCACTCCAGTACATGCCAGTGGCATCTGCTATAATCCTGCAATACTCTGTCTGAGGGGTTTCAGGGAGCAGCCATCAGCAAATGACAGATTGGAGTTGGAGGATAAATACCTCCTCTTTCTCATCCAGGGTGGGAAATTCTAAGGCAAGTTCTATAAAATCTTCCAGAGTTTTCCAGCAGGATGAGCCCCAGTTGCCCACAGCAGTAAACTTCTCAGCACTGCACACTTTTTGGCTTCCATCCATTCCCCATCTCACAAACCCATTCTCTGAAAAATGCTTCTGGATCACTTCCCAAGTAAATTATTTGTCCTCAAATTATTGCCTCAGGGTCTGCTTCCAGGAGAACTCAACCAAAGATAAATCCCAGCATCTAGCTCAGTAACAGGCCTGTGTAGACTGCAATTGTCGTCAGAAGGACGATGATTGCTATACAGTTTGGGAACCTGACATATGATATGTGTGTTGAATGAATGAAACAATAAATGATTCATTGAGTGAACCTGTGAAGGAAGCGCTATTAGCCACACTCCAATCCCTCCCTCCCAGTTCATGCTAGTCCTTGGGGACAGTCATCTGTGTCCAGATTTTTACAGTGTTCCTTTCACACATTTGGAAAAGGTTCTCTGAAATATTCCAACAATCTCTAAGGGGAATGGGGGACCACTTCGCCATGAGGCTGGCTACTTGAGATAGTGGTCTCATGCCAACAAGTTGGTGGTGGGCAGCAGGGCTGAAACCTTGAAAACAAGGGAGGATGACATCAACCACACCCTCTCTCTACCCATCATCTACTGGATGACAACTGTGGCCGTGGGATTTCCTCCCATCAGAAATGAGCTTCACAGGTGAATTTCTTCCTGCAGGGGTTTTTTCCTCTCCAGCTCTGCCCAGATGGATCTTTTGAAATTTACGTAAGGTTGGAATGTCCTCGCAAACATCCCCACAATTCCGTTGAGTCTGTGGATATAAACTTGTACAATGTTATGCCATCGAGACTTCACAGTTGTTTGTTAATGCGCTTGGATGTGTATTTGGTCTCATATAATCATGCATGCAAACTGAAATAAGATATCCATTTTCAAATATCAGATTGACAAGCGTTTTAAAGTCTGACAATATATTATTAAGCTGTGGGGAAACAGAGACATATATTGCTGGCAGAAGGGAAAATCGGTTCATCCACTTGGCAGAATTGCTTCTTTTTTTCTACAAGAACAACCTAGCCTTGCCAAAAGGAAAAACTGAAAAAGCAACTTGAATTCTAAGTATTGTCAGGGAGGAAGAAATTTTTCTCTACCCTTTCTAGGTTCTTCTGGCTAGTCTATGCATTAAATTGACATAAGGCAGATTAACAGGTGAAAATCAGACAAAAGCTTAATAACACGTATACATGGGAAAGACCCAGGAAAACTGAGTAACTCGCCAGAATGACTGAAGCCCTCACCTTAAGTACCATCTTCAGCTAAAGACAAAGGAGGAAGGATGTTGGGGACAGCAGTTTGGAATTTCAAAGAGGAGGAAAGCAATTCACATGGAGATGGAAAAGCAAATGTTTGGTAAACAAATGTTTGCTGGGCCATACAGAAATAATGGACACATAGAGGAATTAAAAAAAAAACAAACAGACTTCTCTGGTGATAGCTCCCTTCCTGGAACAGGTCCTCTATCTACATTTCTTTTATTTATTTTTAAAATTTTATTTATTTACTTATTTAAGTATAGTTGATTTACAATGTTGTGTCGGTTTTGAGTGTGCATCAAAGTAATGATTTAGTTATGCATGTATCTATGTCTACTCTTTTTCAGATTCTTTTCCCTTATAGGCTATTACAAAATATTGAGTAAAGTTCCCTGTGCTATACAGTAGGTCCTTGCTGGTTATCTATTTTATATATAGTGGTGTGCAAATGTTAATTCCAAACTCCTAATTTATCCCTCCCCCTCTTTTCCCTTTGGTAACCATAAGTTTGTTTTCTATGTCTGTGGATCTATTTCTGTTTTGTATATACGTTCATTTGTATCGTTTCTTAAAGATGTCATA
>NW_006791814.1:4493822-4499649 GCF_000442215.2 Lipotes vexillifer | reverse complement strand
ATATATATATATATATATATATATATATATATATATATATATATATATAATGGAATACTACTGAGCTATAAAAAAGAATGAAATAACGCCATTTGCAACAACATGGATGGAACTAGAGATTATCATACTAAGTGAAGTAAGCCAGACAAAGACAAAAATCATATGATATTGCTTATATGTGAAATCTAAAAAAAATGTTATCTACATGTCTTTTAGGCAATTAGAGGGAAGGTCAAAGGTTCTCCCTGAGTCTTTTGGGCCTTAAAAATAATCAGCCTATATAATCAGCCTAAATTAATCCTCATGCCAAAGAGGCACAATTTGGGGTGGCAAATTTTGCTTGCCTACAGTATATATAGCTTAGGGGAAGAGCATGCCCACTGGTACTAGGATTCATGCTATAGGAGAGAGGCCCACTCCCAGCTACCAGGGCAGACTCTATGAATCACAGATGCTGGGTATGTAGAGAGAACAATGTGCTTTTATTCATTCTCTGATCAAAACACATTTTCTGTGCTCAGCTCTTTTTTGGGTGCCAGGGCTACACAAAAGACCAGGCACAAAGGAAGTATTCATGGTAGAACCAAGGCTTCAGTTTGGAATGACAGGTAGTACAGGTTTCGTAGGAATGGACTCCCTGGATCACTCATACCAGGAATCCTCAGCTTCACGACATGGGCAATAATCCGTCTGCAGAAAGAACATTTGATCAGAGCTTCCACTGTGGGACAGCCAACTTACCTCCAGATCCTCCACCTTAAGGGGGACCTCTGGCCGTCAAGTTCCAAGACCACTTGGGGCAGGAAAGAAGAGGCACGAGGTGGAAAAATGAAAGGATCTCTGGTCTTGGGGTCAATCCTAGCTATTCACTGACTCAGGATTCTCATCAGGAAAGTCAGGACACTGGCTGGAGGAGTCTTGAGGGGCCCCCAACTCTGGTGGTGCTGCTGGGCTTTAATCACCCAGAACCCAGAGGAGGAAATCAGTGCCCACAGTGCTTTATGGATGACAAAGCCCTGTGTAGGATGTCATACGGATGAATGTGGTCATGTCCATTTTGCAGAGGGAAAAACTGAGGTTCAAAGAGATACAGTCATCCTCCATAATCATACTGTAAACAAGAAGCAGTTTTTATTCCAATTCAAGGTTCCTGTGCCCTGGACCACAGCTGCCTGCTTCTTTTCCAGTCCAAGATGACCTTCCTTCCAGGGCCTTCGGAGGGGAGAAAGCACCGTGCCAGGTAACGCTGTGGGAAAACTTGTCTGGGGCAAGGGTGGTGTTAATTGCAGGTAGGCCTTGCAAAGCCTCTGCCAGAAATAACTAGGCAGGCAGCCACCCCCTATAGGTCTGGGGTATCGGGATACTGAGGCCAACTGGATCGAAGGACTTTGATCTGAGCTTGGACTTCCTCCTTACCCTCTATGGGGTAAATACATTGCTTGCCTACACAGGACCTTGCAACATTTAGAAACACTTCTGCACTGGCTGTTGTTGACATTCATCTCGGCAGGCGGACCTCCTGCAGTTGTTTGGCACCACAAGACACCTTCCAACCTTCCCCTTAACTGACAGAGCAGGGCTGCAGGTTGTAGTCTGAAAGCTACCTCCTGACCCATCAAAGCTGCTCTCTCTTCCAGGGCTCATGCCAAAAATGTCTGAGATGGGAGCACTGCCCCAGGTGACTGGCTGCGTTGAACACGGTTGCTGCCATACACAGGTTCCCTCAATACCTTTGATCGTCTCTATATGGCTATGACCCAGATTAGTGTTTTGCTGCTAAGGACTCACTCTGAGACTTTGCCCAGAGGAAGAACCAAAAATGCCTGGGACTTTATGTGATCTCTCCTCAGCTCCTAGGCAATGTCTGACCAGTATGGGAGTACAAAATCCCTGTTTTTAATGCTTCAAAGATCCCTGTGGGATCAGGCTGAGGCTGGGACTTCCTCTGAAATCATGCCATTGCTTGGCTTCTTCCCCTCATCTCCTTACAAGTTTCTCCTGGGTGCTCTCGAGCCCTTGGCTTAAGTTTGCTTCTACGAGAATACACCTGAGATGTTAGCTCTGTGGGGGCTCTTGCTGAAGGACTGGGAGTGGGGATGATACTGAAGGACAGGGAAGCCTAGCAGAGGGAAAAGGGCAGAGAGCCCCTTCCTGTGGGTCTGGACCAAGTGGAAGATGGATTTTGGGGACATTGAAATAAGCCTGGATCTCCTCTTTAGCTTCCATGAGGGAACACACATGTGCCCACACCTGCCCTTGTGGTCCTTGAGGTTATTACCCCGGCACTAACTGTGCTTCTTACATTGGTGAAGCAGATAGAGTCTCCTGCCCTTGCCAGACACTCCTGGGCATTTCCCAGGCTCCGCCTCAACTGGACAAGGCAGAGGTGCAGGTTACAGGAGGTCCTGGTCCCCTCGTGCTGCAAAACCCCAGCCCTGGGTCTGTGCTTTAGCAAAGAATTCAACCCTTTCCACATCTCAGACCCCAAACGGAGGTCCACACACCTCCTGAAAGAACAACCGATTCCTTTAGAGTCCCCGCAAGCAGGGCTGGTGGCTGGTGGCATGTGGCATTGACGGACAGATTGTCTAAATGACTGACTGGGTCACCAACTGACTAACCCCCAACAGAGGTGGACACCTAGATCCAGTGGGAACTACTTTTTCTGGGCAGGACCTTCTCTTTGGAATATGAGATGTCTATAGAAGTCCCAAGTGATGCAACAGAGGCCAGGGCGGTGTCTCTTCTCCCTGGGCACTGCCCATCCTATGGCATCATTGGTGAGGAATCCGCAGACGGATTATTGCCCACGTGGTGAAGCTGAGGATTACTGGTATGAGTGATCCAGGGAGTCCATTGTCACATCTCCTAATTTTTCTTCAGCTGTCAAATCTCTCTCTGCCCCCCTTTTACAAGGATACTTGTGATGACATTTAGGTTCATTCAGATTATACAGGATAATCTTCCCATATCAATAATCAATATCCTTAATTTGACCACATCTGCAAAGTTCCTTTTGCCATATAAGGGAGCATCCACAGCTTCCATGGATTAGGATGTGAGCGTCTGTGGGAGCCTTTATTCAGCCCATTAGTCATTTCCATTTTGTTTTCTATGAGACGCCTCTCCAGGAGTGTTCCATTCTTTTGCTCAAGTTTTGGGGTTTTCTTTGCCATGATCCTGGCAATTATTATCTTGGCTCCTTTCTTATATTATTCCTGGATTTCATCTCTCTCTCTCTCTCTCTCTCTCTCTCTCTCTCTGTTGTTACATCCTGCATTTTATTGGAGCACATTCTCCAGTAGATTCCTGAGGAATGGTACCTAGGAAGAAAATATTTTGAGACATTGCGCTTTGGGAAACATCTGTATTTTACCTTCACACTTGGTTGATATTTTGGCTCAGAATAAGATAATAAATAATTTCACTCAAAATTTTGAGAATATTGCTTTTGTTCTGATTTCCAGTGTTCCTACTGAGAAGTCAAATGCCATCCTGATTCCCCATCCTTTGAATGTGACGTGACTCTCTTTCTCACCCATCTCATAGCTTATAGAATCTTCTCTTTATCCTTGATGTTCTGTTTCACAATGATTAGCCTTAATGTAGGTGGTTTTTGTTTTGTTTTATGTTTGTGAACTGGGTACTCACTAAGCATTTCAATTCTGGGATGTTTTATAATTTCTTTTTTTTTTTTATAATTTCTTTAATAATTTTACCACCACCACTTTTGTGATTCCTTTTCAGAAAGTTTCATTAGCCAAATTTGATCTTAATGATTGATTCTCTAAATTTCTTATTTTTCCAACTTATTTCCATCTCGCTAACTTGTAATTCTAGTCTCTGAATGGTTTCCTCATATTTATTTTCCCCCGACTCTTTTTAGAATTTTTAACCTCATCTGTCATTATTCTTATTCTTTGATTGTCCTTTTTAAAAACTATCATTCATGTTGCAGCAGTATCTCTTCTCCTCTGTTGCTTGTACAACCTCTGGTTCCTCTGGTCCTTTTTTTTTGCGGTGCGCGGGCCTCTCACTGCTGTGGCCTCTCCCGTTGCGGAGCAAGTTGCTCCGCGGAATGTGGGATCTTCCCGGACTGGGGCACGAACCCGTGTCCTCTGCATCCGCAGGTGGACTCTGAACCACTGCACCACCAGGGAAGCCCCATTTATTATTTTTAAAAACCATATGTGCATTTGGTAAACTAAAAAATGCACTAACACCTTCTCAATAGAGAATCTCAAAGGCTTTTCCATTAAGATTAAGAAGGTGAGGATGTCCACTAACTTCATTACTATTTCATGTTGTATTGGAAGAAGTAGCCAATGTATTGTGCAGGATTTTAGAAATTAGAAATAAAATGATCATTGTAGATAACATGATCGTGTATCTGTAAAAGCCGAGAGATTCCATGTTAAATCTAATGTGCATAAATGATAAAACCATTTAATAATATTTTATATTAGCATCAAAAATCATTGATGTTCTTACACATAAACAAGAAGTTAGAAGATTTAATGTAAGAGAACGTCCCATTTACAATACAACAAAAAACTTAAACACTAGAAATAAATGCCATGGGAAATTATCAAAATTTAAAAATATTTCTCAAAGACTCAAAAGTATACTTAAATGGGAAGACATCCCTTGTTGTTGGATGGAGTGATTACAGCATAATAAAAATATCAAATTTCTTCATTAATATAATGTTAATAAAGTACCAATAATTTTTGAGGAGTTGATTCTAAACTTCATATAAAAGTAGGAAACCTCTAAAAAAGAAAATCATCAAAAAGACTAGCCTTACCATATGTTAGAAGACACTATAATGCCCCTATAGTTAAAGCACTGTGGTATCGGTATATGAATAGAAAACTACACATTGAAACTATACTGTTTCCTGCCTGCCAGACTGGCAAAAATTCAAAAGCTTGACAACAAACTCCATCAACAAGGCTATGAAGAAATAATCTTTCTCAGACATAGCTGGTAGGAATCCAAAATAGTGCAGTTCCTGGGCATGGGAACTGAGCAATGTTTAACAAAATTACATGTTTTTATCCTTTCAACAGTCTAACTTCTAGGAATCTACCCTGAAAACTTATGTCAACGATCACGCTAACATAATTTGTAACGTCATTCGTAATGGCAAAGGATTGCTTATCTGTGCAGGACAAGGAAATGGGATGAATAAACTGTGATATAGCCACACAATAGAATATTTGGGCACTATAGAATGAGGAAGCTCTCTAAGAGCTGAGATGGAGTAATTGTCAATTATATTGTTTAGTGACAGCGATGTATAAAGTAAGATATCCTTCATGTAAGAAACAAATCCAAATAAGAATATATATATATATATATATACATATAAAATGAAAATATAAGAAAGATAAACCAGAAAGGAATAAAATTGTTACCTATAAGGGTTGGGTGGAAGTGGAGTGAAGGATAGGGATGGGAAAAGACTTCTATGACTGTATCTTTTTATGTAATTTTGATTTTCCCTCCAGCTTTATTGAGGTATAATTGACATAAAACATTGTGTAAGTTTAAGGTGTACAATGTGATAATTTGATACCCTTATATACTGTAAAATGCTTACCACAATAAGGTTAGTTAGCACATTCTTTATCTCACATAATTACCATTTTATTGTAATTTTACCATTTTATTACAGTGAGAACTTTAAAGCTCTACTTTCATAGCAGCTTTCAAGTGTACAATAGTTTTGTTAACTGTAATCACCATGCTGTACATCGATCCCTGAAAATTACTCATATTTTGAGGGTAACTTATTTATCTTTTTTTTTTTTTTTTTTTTTTT